>NC_090921.1:212941451-213259951 GCF_040938575.1 Ambystoma mexicanum | reverse complement strand
AACTAAGACAATAACAAAAAATTCCATAAACCGCACCTCGATGCCCCAAGGCTGTGTGAGCATTAAAAAAAAAAAAAAAAAAAAGAAAAAATGCTAAGTGTTTCCAATTTGAACTTATCAAAGCAATGTAATCTTACTTTTCCAGTCCAGCGGGCCACACAACTTTATCCCATCTACCCAATATTAATCCCTCATTGCCCATGTCAATCCAACATTATGCTGATCTACCAAAGCTCTTTCCAAAACTATCTAATTGACCAAGCGTATCTTAATATTATCCATCTTCTCCAATGTCATCTCTACATTATCAGATTTCACAAATATCTCCTGTGTAGCCAATGATATCTCAACACAATCACATGTACCCAGTGTCAGGCATTTAATATTCTCATACGTGTGGCATGGTAGACGGTAATGGCTCATATGCACGTTTTACTCCACCATCAGACCATGCCTGCTCCACCAATATACAATAGCATCCAAATCTATATGCAGGGAATCCAACCGCCAGCTTTCACCATTATAAACCAGTCCACTGATGCCTCCGAGCTGCATTTCACACATCGTACCCGCAGCTTCTCAGATTCAAGTTTCCGCACAGCTTCTCAGATTCAAGCTTCCCCACAGCTTCAAGCAAGGTCCAAATTAGAAAGGAGGGGAAGAAAGCGCAAGAATTCATATTTGACCAAATGCGGGTTTCATACAGGGAAAGAGACCCAAGAAAGCAGAACATGGGTAGACAGAGAAATAAAGACCACGCAACTGCACGTCCTGGGGAGTGGCAAAGACGACTCCGCGGCGTCCTTACCTGCTCCTTCCCTGAGCTCCACTGTTTTGTAGCCTTCAATCCAGCGGTAGCAGGGGAAGTGACACGGCTCTGCGCCAGGATGTTCCACGGTCACCAGGTCGCAGAACCAGCTGTCCTCCGGGAAGATGGAGTAGGGATCCTTGTGGAGGCGGATAAGCAGAATGCGGCCCAGGTCTTTTTCAGCGGTCACATTGTACTTATCGACCTGTTGAGCACAGAGACAAAACCACACATTGGGGATCCATGCATAATCTGCAACTTTTTCAGAGGGGTGGGGCGCACTCCCCTGTAGAGGTTGTTATCGTAAGGCCACATTTTCAATCCTGAGATTCGCTTTTATGAAGTATTGCTTCAGTTCAGCTTCTTAATTCGAGGTTAAGACTACAACTCCCAGGATTCAGAATGTTAAATTACACCTATAACTGTAGTACTGCTACTCCATGACATGAAAGCATCAGGGAACCCCAACAGATCTAGGCTCCGCAAATCCTATCCCAGGACTTTGAGCCATACATACGTTTTTCAAACTGTAGAGAATCTTTTTCTGTTTGACATGAGATCCCTGATCGTGAACTTCAGAATTATTTTATATATTTTTCTGTGATGAAAGAAGTGCTCCTCACATTTTTAAACATCAAACACTCACGTACTTTATTCACCCCGTCAGATGTCATCGAGTGAAGAACAATAAAGGTTCATTCAATTGCATATTCGCAAATATCTTAATGCGCATGCGCGTAGTTTTCCCACTACCAGACAACAGACTGCGCTACAGCTCGCCATTTCCTGGGTGGAAGTAAGATCAAACAATTTCTGCGCTGCCCGTCAGTGATCGCCAGCCCCATAGACTAGGTAAACTGCATACGAAAAGACTCCATACACTCTTACAAGCCAATTTTCCACTGGCCTTCCGATCGCAATGGCTTTCCGTGTGGCAATGCACATGTTACACCAATGCATGAGCCACATTAAGCACCTCTGATGCGGTGTGTCCCATTAATTCAAATTTTAATTTTGTTTGTGGTCCTTCTATGAGTCAATAAGGTCCCATGCCATCTAACACGCACTTAGGCACGGTTCCTTTTTTGTAACAACATATAGTTAACCAGACAGTACCCATGGTCTAGTAACGTGGCACTCCCCTACGTCTCACAGCATTTGGCAACAGCCCCTTTCATTAATTTGCCCAGGTAGGACACAGTTACCTCTACTAACCAACTATGAAACTCTAATATAAGTCAACTAACGTGGCACTTTTTCATTTAATCGCCTCTCCAAGACATAATCACCACCACTACCAACTATGACATTATCATAATTGTTAGGTACAGCAGTGTACATCACTAATAGAGGCACTCTTATTCTCTTTACTTGTAGGTGACCCTACTTGACATTCTCAATCTAATGAATAATTCCATTGTGACAGCTTCAGTTTAGCCTTTGTTTGCTTGGTCTAACAGCAAAGTGCCAGGTATGAGCTTCCTATATTAATCACACACATATCAAACAGTAAGGTAACTGTTGTTACCCTCCTTCCTAGATCCACTATTCAATAGGATCCAATTAACCTCGCCAGAACCATAAGCGGCTAACGTTCACTCATTTGAGTTCATAAAACGACAGTATCAAGGTAGGTCTGCGACCTGCAGCCTTTTTTCAATATACTTCATTCCTCTTGGTCACTTACCCCTGACACATCATGTCATCTATCTCTATAGGTAATTCACACTACCTGTTCTCCTACCAACCTCGTCCTGATGACACTTCGGTCCCTTCAGCCACCTTGCTACAACACAGCAACTCCTGAGGATCAATAATATTAAGAAGCAGAAACACCGATCAGCTAATGTGTCGACAACAATGGCGTACTACTATTAAAAGTAGTACATGAATTTGCACAAATACCTATGCTACTAACCTTCACTACAATGTACAGCTAAAACGTATTTTTGCTCCAGCCCCATGGGCTCATTTGTTTTTTTAAGGCATCTTGTTATGTTATAGGCCTGCACCTTTTAGATGTTTGTCAGTACACAAATTAAAGTTAGTTATTTGAACTCACTCCTGTGTTGTGACCTTCTAGCTAGTATTTGTTAAACCCAGCTTGCTGCAACTTGTACCTCCCCCAAATACGCCTTTGAACAGGGGTAGCTTCTGACTCCTTGTCTTTCTTATGTGAGCCACACAGCCGCCACAAACGCAGAGGCTGAGGGAGGTTTGTCCACGCTCCTGCAATCTCCAGAGTTTTCACAGGGTTAGTTTTTAATTTAATGTAGTCCCATATCAGGGAGTTACCTACAAATTACTCCATGTATTTCGGGGTGCAACCCCGAGCAAGGGTATGCTCCAGAAATAGCCTGCTGTTCATCTTGGTTGCCAAGTGCGCGATGTACTGTTCACAGAAGTGGGCGAAAACCACCTCTTGCACCCCATCGGTGAGAGACTCTAGGGGCCAATTTCCCCAACAGAGAATAGACCTCACGGTCAGAGCGAGTTCATTCCATGAGCGAGGGGCCAAGCAGTCGAAGCTGGAGACCCCATATTTCTGGAGTTTGTAGCGTGGGAGGGAGAAGAGTTGGGTATTGATAGAACGCAGGAATCTTTCGACTGGTGCCTTAACAATGCGAGCTGCTAGGCATTAAGGTGCGGCTCCATTGAGGCATTTATGGGTTACAGTAAGTGATTTGAAGAATTTCACTGGAAGCCATGTGCCTCTCGTCCTGGAGATGTGATGAAACGTATGCAGCCCACAAACGGCCCGGACAGCGCCATGCCTGGATTCTATAGTTTGTTGATGTTAGCAGTGGTCGAATAGAGCGGGAGCGGCTGGCAGTGGTGCTCCTCTACTTTTTTAAATTACCTTTTACAGCTCCTATACTTTATTTTAAAAAGAAACTATTCCGGAATGGTTTCCTTTTAAAATAAAAGTGCAAGAAGCAGTTGAAACTTGCACTGAACGTTCCCTTAAACAGTTGGTGCAAGTGTTTAGGGAGTGTATTGTGTGTGGGAGGGGACGTGGTGATGGGGTTTTTGGGGAGTGGGTGCAGGCAGCAGAGAACATAGTTCCCCACTTCTTTCCGTACACTTCGACCACTGGATGTTAGCAGGATTTATTAGCCTTTGCTGTGTTTCGACCCCCTGGTCGTTTTCAAGGCATGGCTACATATAGTAGGTCAGTGTTCAAATTATACAAAAGAAATCAATTACAAATTAATGGACATATAATGCATGAACCCAGGGGAGTTGCTAGGTCTGGAAAAGACCCGGGGCTAAACTGATGTCGGAACTGTTGGGACTGGGGGCTAGCTAGTCTTTTGGCTGTAGCTCCTGAGATTCTATCCGGGGCTACAACCAAAAGATCAGGGGCTATAGCCCCCTTAACCCCCCTAGCAACGCCCCTGCATGAACCAAATCACATTATTCATAATCAATAAGTAATTTGATTCATGTAAAGCCAGAAGAATGGGAGGGAGAATGACCAGAAATTAATGAGACATAATCAAGATATGAAATAAAACTAAAAAAAGAAAAGAAAATGAAAATGATATTGTCATAAGCAAGATTATAATCATAGTAGGGGAGAAATACTTAGCTTCTATAAACCATTTGTCAATCATGACACTTCCATTATTCTAAGGTGCGTCAACTGTAGTTGCTAAAATAGCATGCAAGTTTCCATGAAGTTAGCCGCAACCAGACATGCGTTGCAACCAGACATGCGTTGCTAGTGTGCGTTCGACTTGTGTCATAGAGGGTCTCGTGATGGGTCAAAGCGGAGTGCTATTAACTAAACAATCTCTTGTAATAATTGAAATGAAAGTCCTAAACTAGGTATTAGTTACGACTCTTGGTGCGTTGGCATGCTTATGCATGGGAACCATAATAAAATAATCGCTTAAAATTCCCATGTTAGGTTGAAGTTTGGGAAACATTAGTGCGTGAACATGCGGATAAAATGGTGTCCCACCGATATTACTGGTGATGATTTAATTGACTCCTAGATCTGTGATAGATAGCACTCAATACATCTGATGAAAATATTTACTAAGAATAAAATGAATTAGTAGAATTATCCAATAGGTTTCTCATCGTTGAGTAGACACAATATTGTATAATGGGGCAGTGGTTATTTGTTACCAATGTGATGTTGTCAAAATGGTAGACTGGCATATCTGGCGACGAATTCTGTAATGGAGCATTAGGACCGATTTAGTCATGTGTTAATTTAGCTTATGGCTCTTGTTGTTGAAAACCTTGGTATAGAGTATTGTTGGTGACCCTTTCCTAAATAAATGAAGTTTGGCCTCTCTGGATGGTCGTCCTGAAGTGGTAGACAGCGTACCGTGATGCAAGATTCAACACGTATCATTATCATCAATGAGTCCTGAAGACGGATCCGAGGGAGCACACAAACTAGATTCGTTAATGGCCGTGTTCTTTTTTTCGAATCCAGAAAGACAAAGCTATGCAGGCACTAAATACAGCGGGCCAGCGCTCGTGCATTAAGTGCGAACATGCCTCTCACTTCCACTACTCACCTCACGCCAAACAGGAGATAGACAAGATTATTAGTACTATATTTCAGTCGGATACAATAGCTGTACAAGGATCCAAATGTGTATATTTTCACTGATCCTGTGCTGCTGCCTAACTAATGTGAGAAATATCTATATAGTTTGACTTTTGGATACCCACGACTGTTGGGTGGGAAAGCAGGGTAGCTGCTTGTGGAATTTGTATGCTGATCGAATGTTCTGGTCCTCATGCACACAGCCCCCTAACAAAAATGAGAAATGCTCCAACCCCACCCAGCCACCCCACCCTCACTCTGTCTACCCCCCAATCCTACAGATAAGCGATGTATCAGCCACGTATAGTCCCCAACAATTGGCAAATACTCCCAAAAAATAAAAATAGGGAGAAAAATACTCCCTACAAAAAATAGGAAAAAGACATGTAGAATCCTGCGACCCCGCTTTCACCCTCACAGCTCCAAGGATATGTTTGGACCAGTAGTACACGTAGTGCCACAGGAAGAAACAACTGTTTTGCAAGTTCCTGCCTGATTGCAAGAAGTAACATGTATCTATTAATGTGCATGAATAACTAGATGCAAAGAAATACATATTACAAAAACAGTTCTGTTTTTCAGTTAATTTTTTTTTTACTCTTACAAAATACTCATTGCGAATTGGGCTTACATTTTTACTCCCTAAAAAATAGTTTTACTTAATACTCCCATCTGGAGCACTGTATACCCCCACCGACCCCACCTCCCAATCTAAGTACAACACACCCACTCTCTCTAACCCTACCTTACCCCCACTCTCTACCCCATCCCCCCTCTCTACCCCATTCAACCACACCCCTACTCTTTCAACCACCACCCAATCATACCCCCACTCTCTCTACCCCTACTCACCCCACCCCCACTCACTCTACCACCACAAACCCACCTTTTCTACACCCTACCCACCAACACTCTACCCCATCCATGCATCCTACCCTCACAGTTTAGCCCAACCACCCCCCCCCAACCACCCCCACTCTCTACCCCAGCCAACCTCACTCTCTAGCCCACCTATCCATCCCAGCATCACTTTCTCTATCCCCTCCCACTCACCCCACCACTCTCTAGATCAACCCACACAGCCTACCCCCACTCTACAACCACCCACCCCACACTCTACCCCTATAATGCAATACTACCCCCACTCTCTCTACCCCCACTCAGCCACCCCACCCCTAATCTGTCTACCACCACCCAACCCTCCACTCTCCACTCTCACCGTTCCCCCCACCCACCTCTCTTTACATCCCTCGGTCTACCCCATCTACCCACCCCACCCCACCCTCTAACTTTATGCCCATCCACTCACCCCACCCGACTCGAATTCCCCGCCCACCCCACTTGCACACTATCTACCCGCACCAACCCCAAATTTCTACCCCCACGCCTACACTCTCTACCACCACCCAACCAAATCCCCCCAAACACACACTCTACCCCTATCCACACCACTCTCCCTACAACCACACACCCATCACAACCCCAAAATCTCTATCCCCACCCCCATCCCCCACTCCGTCTATCTCATCCACACTACCTTTGCTCTCTACCCCCACCCTTCCTCCGGTCTACCCCCACCCCCCTCTACCACCACCCACTCTCTACCCCCACACATGCATCCCACCCTCTCTCCATCCCAACCACACACCCACCCACCCTTCCCCAACTACTCTTCCTCAGCCACCCAGCTCACCCCTGCTCTCTACTCCCACCAACCCCACCACTGTCACTATATCAACCCACCCCCTCTAACCACCCACCCCACACTCTACCCCCTGTTAAGGGACTTCAATTCAGCACTCCAACTAAGTCAATGCCTAGTCTGGTATGCCCAAGGGAAGCCCTTATTTATATATTTTTATGACAAGTTCATAGATCTGGATGATAAACCCTTGTATAACGCCCCTCTCTTTAAATCCCCCTGACCTCACTGAGCCAAGAAGTAGGTTAGTTTTGCAAATTAAAAGATTTGAAAAATTAAACAATAGATAATCACACTTTTATAAATAAATAAATATTTGATAGCACACTTATGAATATGACAGTGATCAACAATGGATAATATTACACTAGCACACTTTTTTTTTTTAATCACTAGGAGTTGGTACAGAAAGGATAAGGAAGCTGAGAATCCTTTATGGTTTGAAGGAAATGCAATGATGGAAAAGAATGCAGCAAAGGGATAAACTGATATGGTTTCAACAATAGATAATATAATCACTTTTCCCCTTGTGGCAATTCACTCCCCCCCCCTATGCAATATAAAGAGATGGAAGGAGACCACACAATTTTCAATAATATAATCAAATGCAATACAAATTCTAGTTCCCCCTAGCAAGCTTAGAGCAACCACACAATTTTCAGTAATATAATCAAATGCAATACTAATTCTATTTCCCCCCTAGCAAGCTTAGAGCAACTGGTATGCTTTTAAAACATACAGAAATACTTTTAATGTGATTTGCAATGAAGTGAATATGCTAAAAATGATTTTAATTCCCTATAGGAGATTCAGGGTGGGTGACAGCTACTTTGAATTAGTTCAGGTCAACACTAGCAATGATTCATGAGGGATTATCAGGTTGAAAACGAATTTCAGCAATGGAAAAAAAGAGCTATTTTTGACAGGTGAAGAAGTTCAGTCAAATTGCAATTCGCAGCAGTTTTTCCGAGTGCGTCGAGCGTGATTACGGAAAAACTATAAGGAGTAGAACGTTGTTAGAAAGCTTAGGTTCTTAGCTTTAAGATGAAAGTTAAATCTCGCTCCTCGGACGTGCGGTTCAAAAGATACGGACAATTTAGTGGAGGTAGATTTTCAGAAATAAAGTAAGATTCAAATGACAAATTACTTTCACAGGTTTGAAATCACAGAATGGACACACGATTTCTATGCAGTTCTAAATAGGTGGAAACGGTTTGAATTAGATTATTTTAAACTAAGAGATTGGTTTTGCACAGCTCTGGCTGGATACTCACTCCTATTTTGGAAAGAATGGGCCTTGTCATAGATCTGGTCAACAGGTTTAGCTGGGACTTCTGGCGGGTGGTTCTGATGTCACAGCTATCTGGGTCAGCTCTGCTCTGCTGGTCAGGATCTCTGGTTCTGGCAAAAGTTCTTGGCACTGCACAGCGGTCTGGTCTGGGTCTGGTCTGCGGTTTGGATACAGCTCTGCTTTCTGGGTCTGGCACAGGGTTCTAGGCCAGAATCAAACAGCTTGCCCGGCAGTTGAATAGTTTGGTTAGGTTGCTGGATTCTGAGGCCTCTGAAGGATTCAGCTGGTGGACTAGGCCTCTCTGCTACAAGTTCTGAAGTCTGGATTCTAAGTTCTGGTTCTGGAGTCTTCTGGCAAAGCGCGTCGCAAGAAATCAGTTTGAAGTGGAAAGTGAATGTCTCTACCTGGGTTTCAATGGTTCTTTTTTTAGGTCTTTTGAAAGTGGGTGGGAAAGGCTGACTTTCTATGCCCAACCCTCTGAGGATCCCGATAGTCACCTGACTGGGGAACTGAATTGTGAGTCATCCCGTGTCATGAGACATCATTTTTATGGCATACAGAAAGAACACTCCCCTTGTCACTTTGCACACAAATCTATTTTTGACTTCATTGCATATCTATGTACAATTTTTCTAATATTATATGTCCAGTTAACATATTTTCTGTAGTGCCAAACCATCCGATTCCTGTCTTTGTAAGATGTTGTGTTCACTTCTGACAGAATTCTGCCCTTTTTCATCCAGAACACAGCCTTTAAACTTTTCCAGAATTAACACAAATGTGTGCAAGGAATATGGGCATCAGATGATGAAGTGTCAGATTTTTAACATACAGACATTTGGAGTAATACCCTATTTTCCGCTACTACCCCCCAGAACATACCACAGAGTCCTAACACCTCTTAAAATGTGCACAGAAAAATCACAGGAATAATATTATTGATATAATTGACACTTTTGTACTATGAATTATCCATCTTTCTAAAATTATGCTCTGGCCCAGAGGGGTGTGGATTCCCAAAGCACATGGGGGAATTTCGGTTTGTCCACTTCCTCCAAGCTCAGCTGGCTCACAGAGGCAGTGCCCCTCCCATTTCCTTCCAAGAGGAAGCCATTTACGACCCCCTGATTTAGCAATTGCTTGGAGCAAAGGGAAGTTCATTGTTCCGTTTCCCTGCTCCCAGGTACCCCTCCCCTGATTCAATCAGAGAGGTGTGATCTCCTTTTGGTGGGGCAACAGGAGGCAGGCCAGGCCTGTGAATACAGTTGCTGGGCAAGTTTCAACTCATGTCGGGGGTAGTTGCCGGGCAGAATTCAGTCCCTTGAAGCCAGGCTTCAGCCAAATGTCACTTTTGTCCCATTTTTCTTCATTCAAATCAAACAATTTTGACACATGCAGCTAGAAAGCTGATTCTAAGTTCAAAACTATGACATTTAAACAGTTGCAACCTATGTGACACTCAAAAGCAGGTCACTCATTTATTTTAAACATTTCGATTTTAGTGGCTTTAAATCCCATTTCACTTACGCTGCTGACATCCACAGCCCAGCCAGTTTTGTTATGAACATTATTTTAGGCTCTTCATCTTTCCAAATTTTGTATGCACACAAGCCTCCATTCTACCAGACGTCTGCCGGTGTTCAGTAAGATTTTTGAATATCTTGGAATGTTTGAAATAGGCATTTTGAGCTTCCATTTAGAGAAACAAAGGTGATTTCAAAGCGCTTTTTGAGCTAACTGGCACTGCTGTTTTTCCTTTGGCACCACATTTCACTCATGGCGCTTCTGGCCCATCACACTCGCACTGGTGGGTGGCAGGTCAGGCGACCATTTTGGTGTGCACAAAAACAGCGCGGTGTTCCTGAATTCTGGTGCGAATGTGGGCTTTTCAGCCATCTTGGATTTTCTAAGCCCACAGCACCAAATGTTGCAGCATAATAACTTAAACGTGGGTCGATACACCAAACACCCCACAAAGAAACCCCAGCCACTCTCGCTACTCCTTCCCGCCCACCCCACCTCTACCCCCTCCCTCCAACCACTGCCCCACTTTCTACCCCCTCCCTGCCACCCCACCACTCTCTACCCCCACACCCCACTCTGTCTACCCCATCCACCTCACCCCCACTATCCCTACAACCACACACCCACCACAACCCTACTATCTCCCTCTCCACCCCTAGCACCCCACTCCATCTACCCTCACCTGCCCACCCTACCTCTGCTCCCTCTACCCACCCACCCTCGATCCACTCGGACTACCCGCACTCACCCCCTACGCTCTCTACCACCCACCATAACACCTTATCTACCCCCGCCCAGCCCCCACTCTCTATTCCCACCCATGCATCCCACCCTCTCTCCATCCCTACCATCCACCCCCTCTCTACTGAACCCACTCGAACTATATCAACCCACCCAGCCACATCACCACCCCCACCCTCTCTATCACAACCCACTCACTCTCTACCCCACAATGCAACCCCGCCCACTCCCTCTATACTCCCTCCCACTCTCTACCCCACAAGAGAACCCCACCCACTATCTACTCCCTACCACCCAACCTCAACTCTACACCCTACCACCAATCACAAACCCACTCTCTACCCCCTTCCAGCCACCCCACCACGCTCTCTACACCATTCACCTACCCCCACCAACCAACCCACACTGCCTCTAACCCCCCTCTCCAGACACTCTCTACCCACTTCACCTCCACCCCATTCTCACTAACTACCACTAACTCCACGGTCTCTAACCCCACCCAGCCACATCACCACCATTCTGTCTAACCTCTCCCATCCCATCCTCACTCTCTGCCCCCAGCCACCCTCCCATACTCCCTCTAGGACCACCCAACCCCCACTGTATCTACCTCTACCCACCACCACTTTCACTACAACCACACACGCACCCCTTGAAATTCTCACTCTTATTGAAACATGGTTAATTCCAGCTCAGTCACCTCTTTTGACTCTCCTCTCTCCTCTCCTCCCCCCCCATCCCCACCCTACTCGGACTCTACCATCAACTCTGCGCTCAGCAACCTCCACCTGTCCAACACTCTTGACATTCTTGCCCCAGTCATGAGAAGCACAACATCTGGTACGAGTCCGAACTTGCAGCCCTGACATGACAGTGTAGAGCTGCAGAACGGAAGAGGCAAACCTCAGGCACACCCTCTGACAAACTGGACTGCCGCCTGCTCCAAAGGCAATACAGACTCTTGAACCGTGCCAAGAAAAGGGCCCACATTCAGGTACAGGTAACTGACACATCCAACAACATGGCTGAACTTTTCAAAATCTGCCAACTCTTCAGCAGTATCCTCCTCCCCTACTCCCTCTGCAATGCACTTACCACCAAATCATTGGACATTTTGAACAGCCTTGCTACACACTCTCCCAACCAATCCCTCACCCCCTTGCCTCGGCCACTCACCCTTTTCCTTTGCCCTGGTCTCACCTGATGTAGTCACCAGAGTTGTCCGCTCCATGAATATTTCAGCAAACAGGTTTCCCCTTGCTCTTCCAGAGCCATCAAGGACAACATTGACTCTCTTGCCCCTGCACTCGCTGATCTATGTAACCACTCCTTTGCTACTGGTTCCTTCACCTCCTCTCTCAAGAACTCCCTTGTGTGCCCCGTCCTAAATGAAATAAAAAGAAAAACTTCAGCAGGCCCTACCTGTCCAGAAAACTACAGCCCTATCTCCATCACCCCCTTCCTGGGGAAACTGCTGGAGAAGTTAACCCTGTCCCAACTGAACTAGTTGGTGGTCGCCACAGCCATCAGACTGGATTCCGAGCATCCAGAGGTACAGAAACTGCTCTTCTGAACACCCGTGAAGAATGGCTTGCATCTCTGGATTCCAACTCCACAGCTGTCCTCATCCTTCTTGATCTCTCTTCTGCATTTGAGACGGTCAACTACTCCATCCTCATACAAAGGCTCCACGTTACCCTTGGTATCTCGGAGCGGGCACTGGACTGACTGACCTATTTCCTTACTGACAGCTCCTCTCAAGTCATCCTGGGCACATTCTGTCCCCTACTTCCTTCTGCATATGTGACATCCCCCCCCCAGGCTCTATCCTCTCACCTTGGCTTTTTAATATCTGCCTCACTCAGCTGGCACTCCACATCTCCTCCTTCTCTGCCCAAGTTCCAGTGTTATGCCAAAGACACACAACTCTTCTTCAAACTCGCTGCTGAGCCTCTTGCACCCTCCATCATCCCCGATTGCCTTTCTGCCATCCAGGCTTGGTGTAATTCAAAGGATCTCTGCCTAAATGCCAGAAAAACGGAGATTGGTCCCATTGGGACCATCTACCCCGGACTTCTTCTCTTCACTCTGGCCTTCCTCCATGGGCTCTCCCCCTACTCCCTCTTCTGAAGCCAGAAACCTTGCATCTTCGACTCCTCTCCCTCTCCTTCCTCCCTCACACTCAGGACATTGCCAAGAAGTCCCACTTTCAGCTCTTCCTTCACAAAGGAATTCTACCTTTTCTCACTTTCCCCCAGAAGCTCAATGTTAACTAAGCCCTATTCTCTCTAGGCTTGACTACTGCAGCCTCCTCCTGAATCACCCTTCTTCCACTCTGCAACCTCTCGAGCTAATCCAGACTAGGGCAGCAAGATTTATCCTTGGCCTCACACCCATGGACCGCATCTCTCCTGCCCTAAAAAGTCCTTACTGGCTCCCGGTTGCTTCACAGATAAAATTCATATCCCTCTGCATCTTTCACAAGGCTATCTGGGGCTGGGGACAACACTATCTGCAACTCCCGCTTACTAAATATTCCCCCTCCAGATCCCTGCGCTCCTCTGGTGCCAACTCTTGTGTGCAAGTGTTTTGCTAAACAGAGGGCAGGTGGTCGATCGCTTTACTCTGCTGGCTCCCTTCTTTGGAACAGCCCCTCCTCCCGCTTCGTATGGAGCAGAACTTTCTTAAATTCTGCAAGCTCCTCAAGACTCTTCTTTACCTCTCCCCCCTAGCCCCCACTTTCCTCTGCTAATCACAGTTTGTTTGGTGTGCAGGGCAGCAGTGTCCACCCAACCCCCACTGGGGGTGCATCCTCGGGGCTCTACCTCCCACACCAAATTGCCCGCAGCTTCTGTCTTTCCTCAGCACCTGCCTCAGCTCACCCTTCTCCATGGTGGCTCGCACTAACCCTACATTGCACTTCACTTGTTTCTCAACCTTGAGCACCACAGCACCTATCCCAATCCCTTCTGCGCTTGCACGTTCCGTACACTCGCAAGGCATAGTAGGTTCGTTCCCCCCACCCATCCACTGTATTTCATATTTCATTATGTATTTAATTGTTTCACATCCCCTTGTCCCCTCCCTGTGTGCACTTGTAAACAATTTACTTCCTGTATAAGCACCTAACATGCAAACAATAAATAATCACATTGATTGTGTGCATGTGCTGGAGTCTGGGGGTCCAGACATGCCATTTCTTTACTGTACATCTTTGATGGAAGTCTACTAAAAAAAAAAAAAAAAAAAAAAAAAAAAACAAAAAAAAAAAACACCATGCTTGCACCCCCAGCCCCGTAGCACATCACATACACACAATACCATTGTGTGCATCTGTCAGGCGCTGTGGGGCCCTTGAGACAAGCATGTTATTTATTTTTTTTCTTCTTCTTTTCTACAGGACATCTAGGATAGATGTCTAGTAAAAGATACCATACCAGTCCTCTGCGCCGGCAGCGCCTTACGTACAGAAGTAATCACATTGATTGTGTGCATGTGTGAGGATCTGGGGGTCCAGAAAGCAGGCATGTCATTGTTTTACTGGGCATCCATGATAGATGGGCAGTAAAGAAATGCCATGCCTGGCCTCGGCGCCTTACACGCACACTATTGATTGTGTGCCTGTGAGGTACTGGGGGCACTAGGAGTCATGCACATCATTTTTTACTGATATGCCCAGTGAAAAATGCCATAGCTGTCCCCTTGGATTCCAGTGCCACACACACACACACACACACACACACACATGAATGTGATTACGTGTGAGGCGGTTCTGCACCAAGCGACATGCATTACATTTGTTACAAAGCAAGCATGATAAGTGTCATGTGGCTAGCCTGGCATTTTAATTCAGCCAGTCTTACCGTTACTTACTGTTGCATGACATTTTGTATTTGGCATCTTTGATAAAGCAGGCATGATAAGTGTTATTATGTAGTTAGACTGGCATATTTTCACACTGCTGCATGCATTTTGGTAAAGCAAACAGGAGTATGTTGTGGGGGTATTGGTATATATATTTTCTCATAGTATCATTACTGGCATTATAAGCAAAGCAAACACGAGTATGTTCTTTTATGGGAATACTGACTGGGAGCAGGTGGTATGGAAATGTTTTTATACTTCCACATATTGTGGGCAAAGGCAACATAAAAATATATTGGAGAAATGCACAGTAACTCTACAAAACAAATTGCAAACTTAGCTTTTTTCTACACAATTTTCCAAAAAAGTGTTCTGTAAAATGCACCATTTTAGCCTATTATTTAAAAATATTTCTGGGGTGGGGGGGGGAGAGAACCCCCTTAATTGGTTCAGGCTACACACTATGTCGCCAAGACATATTTGGGGTGAATATTTACAACCCTCCAGTTAAAGAATTCACCAGCTACCACTGCATGGAGTGAGGCTAGGCGTGAAAGTAGGCAGTAGTTTGCCAATCCTACAGGTTTATTGGAATTCTGCATCAGTTACTTTGGCAGTAGAACTCTTTTCAGTGTATCATGCAAACAGGTCCGTAGGCACGGGCATTGCCAGGCATGGGCTAAATCCCTGCCACTTTGAGGCTTACAGGAAGGCAAGCCTGTGCCTCCCACGGCAAGGTTCTCACCTTATAACAGCAGCGGCAGCAGCATCAGCAACATACAGTGGCAGAGGACAAAAGCCTGCCAAAGCATTATCAATAGACCCCCTACAACTGTGTGGTCGCATGACCCTTCACATCTAGTGCTACCAGTCATTGTAGCCATGACAACAAAGTTGACTGTTGCAGGTCGCCCTGGTAGGGCGATCGAAAAGCACAGGGCTGGTGAGGGTGTCAAGCTCCCTGCACCTTCAAAGCTATGAAAAGGTGTTGGGTGCTTCAGGCACAGTGGGGGCTGGCAGCCTTACTGAGTCTTTATATTTGGGCATGGCACTCAGTAAATCGCCAAAGACAGGCAGCAGTGATTGTGCAATGTTTGGGTAATCAGTGGTGAAATGCGAAATTTAGCAACAGAAAATCAAAACCTCACAGAGCTCCCAGTTTCTCTGTCAAAGTACTACCTCTTTGAGCATAAACACAATTATGCTGAATAACTACTTTAATCCATTATGTCAGTTTCAATATTTTATGGGCTGTACTTTCTAATCGCATCACCAGGCTGCATGCTTGTGTTCATGACTCTCAAAAAGAAAATATCTTTATCAGAAGGAATTAGACTGTGCCTTTAAGTTTATAAATATAAACCAGAACACAAAACCTGCCATCCTGCCTTGCCACCCGTCTTGCCCACCTCAGGTTTTTAATCAGAGAAAAGGTGTGAACCACGGGCGGTTTTAGGATTTCTGCACACAACATGTGCAGCATATGATGTGCATGCCACATAAATTGTATATGCACTGACAATATTATAAGTGGCATCACAGATAAGGAAATCACTGGGAGTAAACTATCTGGTATACTCCAGAGCACAGTGAGATGCAAGTACCCGACTGTCTTCCTCTGTATTATGCCACCTTCTGAGGTAATCCTGATCTGATGCTATGTGTTATCCAACCTAGTTTGTCATGTTTCCGTTTTGTGTGTGCCATGAGGCCTGTGGCACGGTATATAAAAATTCAAATAAATAAATTGCAATTAGTCCAATGAGCGCTTCAAGAGACAGATAAGTGTTATGCAACATAGTAGTTTCTCTCAGAGAAGGTATTTAAGTATTTGGGAAAATCTGAAAGACTTCCCTGTACTACTGCACTGAAGGCGCTGTGTGACACAATGCGATGCCTATGGAGTTTGTCAGACTCCATAAACAAAAGAAACACAGAGGTAAAATTCACATTAAAATACATAAAAGAGTGGGAAAAAAGGTCTTGGTGATCTCTAAATTGGAGGGAATGGGAACACATTTCTGAGAATTCTCCCCAACACTCATGTTTGGTTTCCACAGGCTAAAATAATAATCTTTGAAGCGATGTGCTCAATCAATAAATAAACTAAATTAGCATGTGTATAAATCTGTGTAGAAACATTTTAAGAAAAGTGAGTGCAGGTTAAGTGCCCCTTCCAGAAGAGAAGAATGCACAGAAATGAATGTGACAATAAAAAACTCTTTTCGGTTTTGAAACCATGTTCAAACACCCACAAAATGAACATACCTCTCACCTCTCGAGTCCTAGGAAGGTCTAAACCAATGTTTTAGCGGGCTAGAGCACACTGAATTTCATGGAGGGCTACGGGGCATGTGTGGCTGTGAACTAAACGTGCAGGCTGTGCAACAAATGCCGGTGAATGGAGAGGTAAGAAATGAAACTGTGATAAAGTCACCTGCTTATACTGACTATCATGCATTATGTCAAGAAAGTGTGAAGTTCCACAAAAACCTTTTTCAGGTCAATCTTGCAGTGATCATTCAAATGAAGATGCCATTTTTAAAATGGTGGTTTACTTAGACAACTACATTTGTCTTGGGGGAATGCACATACAGGTATGCATCTGGACATGTGTGAGGCATTAAACAAATACTCGCATCACACAGCTTTTGTAGTTATAATGACTAAGCTTGCACCTTAATTGCCATCTATTAGTGACTTTAATCTTGGAGCATGGTCGCTGAAAGGATCTATTAACAGTGCCTTTGGCACAGTGTCATATCAGGCGCATGTCGCCGGTTGCACCTTTGTATCTATCGGATTTATAGAGTGGAAATCTATGCTGGGAAGCAGCAGAGCACTATGCGTAAGGGATGCTGTTCTCAGAAATGTGTTAATTCCCCTTCTACTTTAGAGACCCCCAGCTATTTTGGCTGGACTTTTTAATCTTTCAATTAATTTTAATGCGATTTATTCGAGTTTCTTTTGACTTTGGAGTCTGACAAACTCCATAGGCATCATCTTTACAATGTGACATAGCACCTTCAGTGCAGTGGCGCAGATTTCCCAAAGGTTTAAATACGGCCTCTTGGTGAAACTGTTTCCAAGAGCAGTAAAGTGAAATTGACTTTAGTTGCATTTTGTAACTTTCTAGACACAGCACACACTAGTTTACACTAGGGTGCTGGAGGGGTTACTAGTATCCCCTTTGTCTAGTTTTTCATGGAACATTTTTATGTTACCCTTTCTACAATTAATGTCTGGTGACAGTGGATTACTTTTTACTACCATTGTGTGTTTTTACCGCGGGCTGCATTTCACAGCCGTGGTAAGGCACCCATGGGTGCCCATTTTGTCAAAATGGCCCTGGTCTTTTTTCACCATCTCTTGTCGGAAAGGTCCTTCTTCAGATTTACTCTGTGCACCAAGGTTTGGTCCCTTTGTTCATTTTGTCTGTGGCGGGATTCACAAGTGAAGTCCGCCTCTGGCTCCAGTATGTCTGGCAGGGGCAGGAAGTGAGAGGTGCCGAAACTCAGTTTGGCTGGAATGAGATGGGAGAAACCTGTATAAAAGGCGATGCTTTTTGGCTTGGAAGGCAGGGTTGACCACTGGACGAAGGAATCCAAAGAGGAACTTAGAAGAGATGCCTGCTACAACTCCTGGACCGTTGGTTTGCCCGGTGAAGCCCTGCAGCTGTGCTGAAGCTCCGAATTCCCCTCAACTAGAGAAACCATGCAAGGATGACTTCTCCCTTCGAGTTGATGGGACCAATCAACTCCAAAGTAAGCCCGTCTGGACATCCTCTCGAAGCTGGTTGCATTTCCACTGCTGCTGCTGGAACCGAAGAGCCAGGGATAAGAACACCAGATCATGTGCATTGCTTTTATGTCAGAACTGTGCACTAGGAAGATCCTCCGTGCTTCCCTGTTGCAGGACTGACCAAGCCTGAGCCACCTCAGGGTGCTGGAACAGAGGCAAGGAAAGTCTGAAGTGGTATCGAAGAACCGCGGTGTTGCTATTTGCGGTCAGACGTGAGGAGCTGAAACACTAAAGAACCACAGAGTTGAAGTTTTCCCATGGCTGCTGCCGACCTTCCCATTGCAGAGCAGGAGTCCCCAGACATCCTCCCTCTTGTCCCCACGACTGAGGCACAGGAACAGCTGTACAGGAACAGAAGCCAGCTGGACCCATTTCTTCTAACCAGAGGTACTGTAAAGTCTAAGAGAACTTAACTCTTGTTGGGTAGCTTTACTTGCTCTCGTTTGAGACCTGTCTTGGTTAGCTTGCAGAGTTGCCAAAGCTTTGCCCTTCACATGCCTCCCAGCTTGTGGCCCTTCAAGTGTTCTATTTTCTACAAACATTTCTAAAGACATTGTGCAAGACTTTTTAACCTACCTGCAAAGATCTTCAGCTCCCCTTGACATTGTACAATTAACATTGTCTGTCCTGGCTCCCTGAGAGACTCTTCCCACCTTTGACTCTGCTTTATTTTCCCCAGGAAAGGGGAAAGGGTTAACTTCTTTGCCATTAGTAACCACGGGGGTTATTGCACCTGAAGATGGCTGATCCGGAGACTTCCTTCTTACATGCTGGTAATGCCGCTCTGCTGATTGGTTACTTGCCACTAAAACCACCAATCAGCGCAACTGTTTGGAAAGTGCAGTCCACATGCACAACTCTAGCAATTGATGTGCTTTGCATTTTCGAGCTGCACACTTCAATTATTGAATTGCACAACCCGCTTTCGGAATCGATGCCATAGATAACCATGAATATGGCCGTCATCTGATCCGGAGACTTCCTTTGTACATGCCGAGGATGCCGCGCTGCCAATTGGTTACTTGCCACTAGAACCACCAATCAGCCAGCCTCGGCAACAAAGGCCTCGCAACTAAGGCTACTCCTGGGAGGCGGGAGAAGTGGAGAACGACGGATCTCTGCCAGGTGACTTTTCACTCGTGACTGTGCATCAATCTCTGTGTTCCATTGTACAAGCGCTGTACTAACCAGTCTATCCGGAACGTGATGTAGCCAAAGACTCTTACGGCTGTTTTTGCTCCTCACTGCGGTGTGCCGATTACTCAAAACCACCACACCACAAGCCCACTGGTCTTGAGGCCCGCCACCCTAGCTCTCAAAAGTTTATCACCTTTGTATGAATTATCTGACAACATTGTTTAAGATCCCGTACTGTGGAATTGAAATGTTCTCCGCACTATAAAGCTCCCAGTGTAGATTAAGGCATCGTCTTTACGCCGAATTTGGTCACCATGCCCATTACATTTGTGTTTCATTTATGCCTATCAGCCTATGCTATCCATGTCTTACTAACTACTAAGTAGTGCCTGTGAATTTATGTTACACCCGGCGATTTACGACCGTTTATAGTACATTGGTATTTCGCAGAGGCGTTGCTAGGGGGGGGCTAAGGGGGATATAGCCCCTGGTCTTTTGGTTGTAGCCCCAGATAGAATCTCAGGAGCTACAACCAAAAGGCTAGCTAGCCGCCAGTCCCAACAGTTCCGACATTAGCACAGCCCCAGGTCATTTCCAGACCTAGCAACACCCCTGGGATTTTGCTCCAAGAAAAACATTCCTATTATCCATCGTGTTCTGATCGGCATTGTGTGGTGCCTGCGATTTATCTGCCGGCTAGCTATCGCCGCACCAATGACTTGTTCCTTTTCCAGCACAGGTGAACGCTAAACTTCCCCACATGAAAGATCCAATTTATCCCCACGTCGCTCGCACAATGATCCTGTAGAAATAGTCCTTGTGTTGTTCATCCCTGAGCCAGCACCAACGTAATGCATAATGCAGAGGCTCCTAGCATTGTCATTTGTTAGCATGAACACATTCTATGTTATAGACAATAGCACACCCTGCGCAGGAGGCCCAGTCATCCCACTGACTAACAGCCTTGCCAGATAGGGATGCCACCCTCACCACCCCCTCCCTTGTCCTACCCAGTTTTTACCCAACCCGCCCTTCCAGCCTATCATGACCCAGAGGATTACACTAGGCACCAAGTACAGCAACATTTCAGAAACTGCTACAGCCTCCCCCATTAAGACTCAGCCAACCGTAGCATACTATTTCCCCCCCAGCAATAATGTGGTATATTACGCTAAACCCAGCACCAAATTCTCATCACACCGAACCCCCACCCTCCAAACTCGAACTGGCCATCTCCATCCCACCTCTCCCATTTCAAGGTTGGCCCAACAATCCTATAGACCAAAGTCATGCATATCCAATCCATTAATAAAAACTAATGTGCCTAGGGCTACACCCCAATCCAAAAAAGCCTTGCCACAACGGAACACTGCGACTGAACAACATACTCATAGACTGTATAGCCTTAGTCCTCAGTCCATTCGCAGGCCAGCCCACAGACTCCGCACAGTATAAATGCTGCGCTACTAAACGCACGGTCACTTTGAGCGCATGCCATCGAGATTCACGATCGCATTACAGAACTAGACATACTAGTTATTACTGAAACCTGGCTGCACCAAGCCTCGGGCCCGCTATTAGCTCTAGCCATACCGCCAGGTTAGAACATCTTTAGGACAGACAGAATAAATGCTCAAGGAGGTGGAGTGGCAATAATAGCAAAAACTAGCCTACACCCGAGACACTTCCCACTGGACCCGAATGTTACGAACTACTCATCAAATTAACTACCAGCCCCAAAACCTCTAATCATCTACAGAGCATCCAACAACATCACCCTGAACTGGATATACCTCTGCTCCTTACGTCTTACCTCAAACCCAGCACTAGGTTTATAGTCTTCGGCGACATCAATCTAGGTTTTAATGAAAAAACATGATCATAAAGCGAATGCTTTCCGCAGCACTGACAGGCATTAACTTTACCCTTTTAGTTAACACCCCAACTCATGACAAAGGCAGAGCAATAGACTGGATGCTTTCTCGTATACTATAATATCTTTTTTTGTTTTATTGGTTACTCATATTTAAACCTTAAACATTAGTTCATTACTCCATTATTAAGTTCATTTTCATTCAGTAGAAACATATCCAAAGTTTGTTCCGTAAATTGCATCTTGTCCCATCAATTGGCCGAAGGTAATTACATAGTTATTTAAATAAGTCTAGTTTGTCTCCTTAGAATTATCTCAAAGTCCAGTACTGTCTTCCTCCTGGCCCAGGTTTAATAATTCAAAAAAATGTTAATGCATCAAGGGTTCTGCCGACTTTATCAACGGTCAGGAGCCGTTCCCAATATTCTTCTTCAGTCTCCTCAGTGATGTTACTAGTATAACTACCCATGTAGTTTTCCCTTTCCGATGTCAAAGCCGGGCAGGCTAACATTACATGTCTGATAGTTTCAAGTTGGTCTTTGATTTTTGCAGAACCCACAGTATGCAGTTGATTTTTCTATTATATCAATAGACCATCACACCAGTCACCTGGTCAGACCTCCACCTCGTTAGCATTACTTTAGCCAGTAAAGATAAGAACCTCCCTTCACCCATCATAATGGACTCCCGTTGAGACTAGAAATATTTAGAATCTATCTATTGACAACCTCACCCCTATTCTGAAAGAAGCGCTTGCCGCCAACACCATCCCAAGTGACTCCCACACCTGCCTTGTGGACCACTATTCTAATTGCCTCAAAACGCCCAAGCCCCTCTTAAAACAAAAATACAACGACCAGACAAGCGTACCAACTTCTGGTTCAATGAACTTGTGATTCAGGTGTAATAAAAGATCCCTGGAACACATCCATGAAAAAAATATATATAACACTGACCTCCGCCAAAGCTGTTCTTGAAACTAACCAAACATACAAAGCTACCATTATAGCACATAAAGCCAATGCCCTGAACACCCGCAGTAGCAATGCTGCCTCAAATGCCAAAGAGCTCTTGGCAGTACTCAGAATTGGAAAACCCCATCCCATTATCCACGCCAGTCAACTCCAGCAAGGAATGGTGAACCACCATTCCGAATGCTCTAGCTGCAAAAATACAAGTGCTGCAAGATAAAATCTCCTCCTCCAAAAGAAAACTCCTAGCTAACAAAAAACTCCCCCACCAACAATAAACAGAACTAGTGATAATGAAAACACCCAATTCCACTTGTACCTGGTTAGCCAAGACCAAGTGCTGGACACCATCTCCAAATTAAAGCACTCCAACTGCAAAGGAGATAGCTTCCCAGCTCACCTAGTAAAATTGTGTGCCCCCACGCTTACACCCATCACCTAATAGCACTAATACCGTTCCTACCAGTATCAAGGAAGCCTGGGTGACCCGCTCCTTAAATTTTTATTTAAAAAAAATTAAAAACCCTTGGACCCGACAGTCCCCACGAATTACCGCCCCATAACCACGCTTCCCTTCTTACTGAAAATAATTGATAAAATAGCCTATTCTCAAATTCAAGCCCACCTCGAACAAAACAACCTCCTTGGAGCTAGACAATCCAGTTTTCGGCCCAGCCACAGTACCGAAACGGCACTCCTGGACCTGAAAATCCAGATGGAATCCTAAGAGACGCTGGCAAACTCTGTATACTATTACTCTTAGACAAGTCAGCCGCATTTGATCTTGTTGATCACGACAAACTATGTGTCACCGTGACTAACGACTTGAACCCACTGTATGGGTCAAATCATGTCTTGCGGACCGCTCCTCCCAAGTTAACATCGGTAAGGAAGCGGTAGACCCCCATCCCAGTACCTCTAGGTGTACCGCAAGGATCCTGCCCGTCACCAACCTTTTACAATGCTTATATAAAACTATTATTAGCAGCTCTGGATGATATGGGTGTCAACTACACGAATTTCGCTGATGACACAGATCCTCATCCCCATCACGGGCAATCATGACCAGGACACAATTATGATTAACAAAATCTATGCAGTAATTCAAAACTGGATGGCAATTAACAGCCTGTGCCTCAATGATGCGAAAACGGAGATACTCATTGTGGGCTTCCTAGCCAAAATCAAGGCCCTCCTCCCTAACTACTCCTCAATCTCCATCGATGGTAGTATCATACCAGTCCTCAAGAGGGTCAAAATCTTAGGTGTCTACTTAAGACACAAACTTAACAATGAATAAACAGGTGAATGCACTCTCGTCGGCTACTTCCTATACATCCAAATCGATTGCCTTAAGTAGACAATTCCTCACACCGCAAAACTGCACCACTCTGGCCCGAGCTCATATTATCAAAGCTAGATTACTGTAATGTACTATTTATAGGCACCTCAAATGCCAAGATGGCCAAACTACAACTGTTGCAAAACAAAGCTCTGCGAGCAGCCATTGGACTAAAAAAGTAAAAAACGGACCTCATCTCTCCTACCAGACAGGAAGCCCATTGGTTACATAGAAAAAAAGCTAGAGTCATATACAAAACACTGTCACCCACAAATGCAGCAACAAAAGGCTCCCATTTATCTCAACAACGTTGTCACCCTCAATAAGAACTCGAGATTACTAAGAATGCACAACTCTGTTCCATGCTATAAATATTCAGGAGCAGGGGTGAGGGGGTTATGTTCCCCGCAATGGCTCCTAAAACCTGAACACACTCCCAGTAGACCTAAGAAACGAACCTTCACACCAACGCTTCAAGAAATAATTAAAAACTTGGTTTTTCAATACATTTTAGACCTTAGTCTAGCACAGATAAGATGAGGGCTGCCCCATCCATCAGCACTGTTCTTCCTTGTGTTATGCTCTACTTGCTTTATCGACCTGCTGTATACTGTAACGGTCATGAAGCGCAAACTCTGCTTGTTTCCTATGTGCAAATGTATTGTTGTTTCGATTGCTTTTTCACTATGTGCATTCATGCAAGATGTCTAACTATGCCGTAACACCCTCGGGTTTGGACTTATTATGTTATAAATAAAATATTTCAGAAGTACTTACCTGTTTGTGAATTATTTGCTAACCTTCGTTTTATTCCTCTATTCCATCTTTGACTCGAAACTCAGTATTGCTCTAAATTTAGTAGTGATAATAAATCAATGTCTACAGTTTCCTAGCTATTTGAGTCACCTAGCGGTGTAGGAAGTGTTGGTGTGCCATCCATTTTAGAGAAACTAAGAGTGTGTTTTGAAGTGTATTTTAATTGTTACATATTTTGCTCCCTTCCGAGGAAGGCTTATACAACTGACTGTGAAATAAATTAATAATTGTTTTATCAACAAATCTTGAGTGTAAGTGTGTATTTGAATAACTGCTACTGTGAAACTGTCACAACATTACTGCTCACATTGACCCCACTTGAGATAAGCCTGGCTGCTCAGCCACACTACCAACCTGTGTAGTGCAGACTTATACCAAAGGTTGGGTCCCTATTGCCAGGAGGTCAAGGTTATTGTAGTGCACCCAAAGGGTACTGCATCCAGTCTTGTCTAACAGACACCTAGTACAGGTAGCTGGAATAGGTAGGGGAATCATGTGAGAAAGGGGTCCGGAGGTGGAAAGTGCTCTGGAAGACACGGGTAAGAGAGACAAGACACAAAACAGGAGGTGGAAATATAGCAGACCAAAAAGGAGGAGAAAGAGAGAGAGAATGGAATGGTGAAAACCAAAAGGGAGTGAAGGAGAAAGTGAACGACAGAGGGTAAGACACTGGTGTGGGTCCACCTGTAAAAGTGTTCCTTCAATGGGGTTTTGTCATGAACACTGCTCTATGGTAAAGCCAAAGTCTTAACCGATTAACTCAGCTGTTAGGTGGCCCCGGCCTCGAGTGATTAGCATCTTGGTGGAACTAAGTAACCTCTGGACTGGGGGTAAAGATGCATCTAATGGGCCAATGGAAGATGCAATAGCTTCCCGGGTTCAGAGAATCGGGGTGAGGCAGTCACTGGTGCAAAGGGTTTAAAGGCCCACTCACTACAAAACTGCCATCCAGCCCTCCCCTCCACCCCCAAATGCTGAGGCTGGCTCCGACCCTGTCCGTAGGCCACCCATGCACATCACCACCGGCAACTAAACTGCGATGGTAGGTCCTTGAAATGATTTCAAGCTCTCGCAAGTCCTGCGATATTACCGAATGTAATGGCCCTCGCTTTGTGGATTCTGTGGTGTGGACGAGCTGAACCGGGCGCAGCGGGATTTCATCGTGCAACTCTCAGCAGCATATGCATTAACCATGGAGCTATCTCACCAGAATCCAACGTGGATGTTTCAGGTGCGAGCACATTAAACCACTAAAATGTCTGCCAGGAAACCGTACCTAGACATTTCAGCTGAGCAGCAGGCGCAGTATCCCACTGGCCTATCTTAAATGCTAACCTCATACAACCTCGCGCTTGCCCAATTCTGACAGCAATCAAGAGATGCAGACTTGCTTGTGCCGACTTTTTCGTGGTAGTCAGGCGGGTGTGGTCGCACATGCGCTCGCCCTAATCTCGTCGACCCCCTCCCCGTACTCACAGCGCACGCATTGAAGTCCCTGCCGAAGTTGTTGAGCGGCACCTTGGCGCTCTCGCCTCGCTCCCCCACCAGGGTGATTGAGATGTTGTCCATGGTCCCGGCCATCAGGAAGGAGCCGGTAGCCACCGTCGCCGTGTACAGCGCCATCACGGGGCTTGCAGGTGGGTGTTCTCACGGGACGAGCTGCGAAACTCAGGCCAGGCGCCTCCGCGATGCACATTATGACGGGGAGGGAAGGGGGAAGGCCTACACGCCGTTGCCCAACGTAGCTGCACGGCACTGGCCCAGTGCCACATCCCATCAAGCGCTCCAGACGTTTTAACTAACAACTCGCCAACTGCAGAAACTATAGGCAGAGGCTTCCGACGAAAAACGGAGGTGCTCGTTTGCCAAAAGGTTGGGGGTATGGAGGAGGGGCATGCCTTTGTCGTTGGTGTGACCGTCATGATTTGAGGGTTGTGGGGAAAGGAATGCAGTCTTCCTACAAATCATGTTGGAACAAGCTGTGTAAAAAAGCGCAAATTCAAAGCACCCATTAGTTATTACGCATGCTAAAGTAGGGTCCATACACATATACCATAACAATCACTGGCAAAGCCAATAGTTTTGTCTGAAGTAAAGTGACTGTGAATGCGTTCTGTTGGCAAGATGTTATGCTGCACCAACTCACAGTGGTCACAGAACACCGAGGCTTGCCTGGTGGTTGGTGCATTGTGCACCCACCTGGGTGAAGCAGACTTTAAACTCCACAGGAAAAGGTAACCAGAGAAGCAGGGCAGTTTCTAGCCAACTTTGTGCCCAGGGTGAAAACATCAGAATGCCCCATCCTCTCCCCCTGACTGGCATACTTCATTCCCAAACTACACCTCTGTTGTGTGACAAAACCCCTCCTCAGTATGAATAAATAATTGCTATATAAATTAAGCTGGTTTCATTACATTGTAATTCAAGTACTTTACAGAAGATTTCTAATGTGAAAACACAGCTTTTGTTGCCCAAGTAAATAGTTTTTCTGCCACCTGTTCTTAGGGAAGGCCTTGCTTGAATGCAGTTTCAAACTGTCGGTACTGGCACACTGTGGTTGAACAGCATACTGGGGTCTGAGGGCCCACTGACCTGGCGCTGTGTTGCAGGTGTTCGGTTTGTACCACCTCACTTGTATCTCGCAAGGGGCAATACTAGACTAACCATATGAATTATTTTCTGATAGGTTATCATTCCAAGATGGACAGTCTGGTACACTCTTATTGTACTCTTTCAAAATACCTCTCTGAGAGTGGGAAAGGGGACAAATAGCACCAATGAGGATTCCTGTATGCTTTGCATTAAATCACAGAGCATTTCTGGACTATAACAGTGATCAGAGATTTATACATTTGATTTAAAAAGTCTGTGATAAAAAGGATTGTATGTGTGACTCTGGAAATTCATAACTGATGCATGGCTTGGTGCTCACATCATGTTCACAATACTCACCCTAACATTAACATTTTTGTAACCATGAACCATAAATGCTGATTTGGACAGCTTACCTTTTTGGATGCGAGTATAAAATGGCTGCAACATCAACCACTCAAATGGGGTACAAGGGCTCTTTTGTCTTCTTGTTCCTGAAGAATCTTAGAGAAGGAAGGGCTGGGTCTCAGTATGGGCATGCCCAACTCCAATACAGAAACATCTTTAGGGAATGATATCTACATAGGGCAGGATACCGCACAAAAGAGTCCCAATAAACAATGCACAGAAAGGCTACAGAGAAAGGAAAGTACCTCTTTCAAACTTTAGCCTGACCAGTAATAAGATGAGGAAGGGTTTTAAACAAAATTGTCTTCTAATGCATGGTAAAGGGTCCAGGGTTCCTCCGTCACTACCTCCTCACTATTACATAGGCCTCAGGGTTATTTCGTCAAAAAAGAGCAGGCCCATGCTTTATCTAAGAGAGCTGGCATTAGCATCTCTTAGTGCTGGCCTGGCTGCAGCTAGTGCTAATCATGGTGTGGCAGGGTAGAAAGGGCGTTTGGCTCGTGGATTTACAATTTGAGGCCACTTCTTTGATTGCTTTATGTGTTTAAGTGTGAGCAAAGTATGGCATGCTCGTCAGAGCCACACAAAACATCCCAGTGTGCTCTTGTTTGGACATTGGGCACATCAGACAAAAACAGGTGTGTGTGTATATGTATATATATATATATATATATATATATATATATATATACATAAACAATTACCCAATCCATGATGGAAACGGGAAGAAGTTAACGGGATGCACTCCCAAGAACAATAGAGAAAGCCAAGGTGACTCTCTACACTGAGGCAAAAACACCAAAGTACATCCAGACTGACATACTTTTATTTTAAAGTCAGCATGGCAAGGAAAAAGGAACAGAAAACGACGCGTTTCGCGGTACACAAACCGTTTGGTCACGTAAAATATATATAGTAGTGGCCGTGTAGTTATAGTTAAGTTGCTGTTTCCATAGGAAGAGCACTTTTTGGGTGGCTTATAACTTCGCTCTGCCTGGACGAATCCTCACAAAACTGTGCAAAGTATATGGCCCACTCTAAATTATTTTGCAAAGTTTGGTGAGGTTTGGTCCAGGGGGGGCAAAGTTATAGGGGGGGTCAGGGGCGTTGCTAGGGGGGGGGGCTAAGGGGGCTATAGCCCCTGATCTTTTGGTTATAGCCCCGGATAGAATCTCAGGAGCTGCAGCCAAAAGACTAGCTAGCCCCGAGTCCTGACAGTTCCAACATCAGCTTAGACCCAGGTCTTTTCCAGACCTAGCAACTCCCCTGGGGGGGGTCCCAAAATATCTTTTTTTCACATAGACTGAATGGGGAAAAAACTTTGCTCACGCCTACAGCCCAAACCGCTGGACGGATTTTCACCAAATATGTGGCAGGAGCAGCGGCTTGGTCCTGAAAGCGTGCTTTTGTAAATTTGGTGAAAATCCGTCCAGTAGTTTTAAAAAAAATGACCAAAAAGTAGGTCACAAAAAATTAGTGATATCTATGTCCGCCTCACGGACACACTTCCCTGTTCGCTCCGCGGACAGGGTCCTGATTGGCTGGGTGATCCGCGTCATGTCCGCGGACATTCGACGTACTCGCTAATTGGGTGGTTGAGAGTGTGTGGTGCGTCAGATTTTCTGGCCACGCCCGCCATCTTGTATCTGCGGACATCCGCAGACAGCGTAGTGAAACTTGGTGGAAAAATACTATTTAGTCAAGTGTGTTGGCATGTAAGACTGTTTCGGGAGGGTGGGGGAGTAAGAGATGGGTAAAATGTTGTATTTATTTAGGTGGCAGGCACCCCTGTTGTGTTCGTTCTGACCACGGACAGCAGCGCTGTCCTTAATCTCCATAGTTAATGAAAATGGGGTGTCCTAAGGACACGGTACCTGTCAATATAGTTTGCATGCAAGTCAAAACTGTTCTAAGAATACATCAAGTGTTCTAGGATGTTCATAAATAAACGAAATGGGGGGTGTCCTGAGGACACTATACCTGTCCGTACTGTTTGTAGGCAAGTTGAAACTGTTCTAAGAACACATCGAGTGTTCTGGGATGTTCGTAAATAAATGAAATGGGGGTGTCCTGAGGACGTTATGCCTGTCCGTATTGTTCGTAGGCAAGTTGAAATTGTTTTAATAACACATCAAGTGTCCTGGGATGTTCGTAAATAAACAAAATTGGGGTGATCCGAGGACACTATGCTTGTCCGTATTGTTCGTAGGCAAGTTGAAACTGTTCTAAGAACACACGCGGTGTCCTGAAATGTTCGTAAATAAATGAAATGGGGGGTGTCCTGAGGACACTATACCTGTCCGTACTGTTTGTAGGCAAGTTGACACTGTTCTAAGAACACATCAAGTGTCCTGGGATGTTCGTAAATAAACAAAATGGGGGTGTCCTGAGGACGTTATGCCTGTCCGTATTGTTCATAGGCAACTTGAAATTGTTTTAATAACACATCAAGTGTCCTGGGATGTTCGTAAATAAACAAAATTGGGGTGATCCGAGGACACTATGCCTGTCCGTATTGTTCGTAAGCAAGTTGAAACTGTTCTAAGAACACACGCGGTGTCCTGAAATGTTCGTTAGTAAACAAATGGGAATGACCTAAGGACACTATACCTGTCCGTACTGTTCGTAGGCAAGTTAAAACTGTTCTAAGAACATTCATATTGTTTGCGGACATAAAAAGTGCCCATATGGCATAGTTAAAATGTTTGATTCTATGGGTGTGATATGCTGCGGTGGTTGCAGCCAGGGCCTAGAGTATTGGGTGCATGGCCGTAGGCCGTAGGCCATGCACCCAAGACTCAATGCCCTGGCCACAACCATCGCAGCATATCACACCCATAGTGGCTTATAACTTCGGCACCCAAGACCAAATTTATAAGCAATGAAGTTATAAGCTACTATGGGTGTGATATGTTTTGGTGGTTGTGGGCAGGACCTATAGTCTTCTAAGAACACATCAAGTGTCCTGGAATGTTCGTAAATAAACAAAATAGGGGTGCCCTGAGGGCGCTATGCCTGTCCGTATTGTTCAAAGGCAAGTTGAAATTGGTCTAAGAACACATGCAGTGTTCTGGAATGTTTGTTAATAAACGGAATGGAAATTACCTAAGGACACTATACCTGTCCGTACTGTTCGTAGGCAAGTTGAAACTGTTCTAAGAATACTCATATTGTTCGCAGACATAAAAAGTGCCCATATGGCATAGTTAAAATGTTTGATTCTATGGGTGTGATCTATGGGTGTGATATGCTGTGGTGGTTGTGGCCAGGGCCTAGAGTATTGGGTGCATGGCCGTAGAGGTGCAGGGCCTAGAGGCTTGGGTGCATGGCCAAGACCAAATTTATAAGCACCGAAGTTATAAGCCACTATGGGTGTGTTATGCTGCGGTGGTTGTACTTATTATAATATACTTACTGTTTGGTTTGGTAACTGGAGTACATATATTCCTTGTCAATTTCTGTGATAAAAGAAAAGATCATGTTCGTATTGGTAGTTTGTAACGACTTATAACATTGAATAATAGACATTTTTTATTTATTTTGACCCTCATATTTAGTAGATTACAAACCAGTGTACTGTGCAATTTGCTCAGTTTCTGTGTTTGTTGCTACAATCATTGGGTCTGTGGGAAAAAAAATCCATGCCGGATTAAAACAAAAACCTTTTTTTGTTATGCTACAGTCTATTTGTTTGTTTGTTTTCAGTGTTCACTTGTTGTTTCTGGCTAATGTTCTATCTGTTGGCTTGTTGCAGATTTTTTGGGGCAGTTAGATGCCTGTTGGCATATTCTAACTGTCTATTTTTTATTATAATGCAGTGGTATTGATTTATCTGTTTGGTTATTGCAAAATCTCAGGGCAGTTAGATACCAGCTGGTGTATTCTAACTGTCTATTTTTTGTTATAATGTAGTGGTATTGATTTATCTGTTTGCTTATTGCAAAATCTTGTGGCAGTTAGATACCAGTTGGCGTATTCTAACTGTCTATTTTTTGTTATAATGTAGTGGTATTGATTTATCTGTTTGCTTATTGCAAAATCTTGTGGCAGTTAGATACCAGTTGGCGTATTCTAACTGTTTATTTTTTTATATAATTTAGTGGTATTCATTTATCTGTTTAGTTGGTATAGAATCTTGGGGCAGTTAGATAGCTGTTGGCATATTCTAACAGTTTATAGTTTTTTAATTGAAGTTTTGTTAATGTTTAAGTACAGATTAGTTATAAAATGTTGGTTTTAAGAAGATTAAATAAGCGTTTGTAAGATTTGCTGGTAATCTCTGCTTTAGAGTAATGGTACTATCATTAATTACATTAGAACCATTCACATTTTTTTTATATATATGCAGTGTAGTGACCTGCATTGGTTGTGGCTCCTGTGTGGTAGATTATACCTATTGTTGTGAAAGTTTTCTTACCATGTGATACTTGACCATGTGTGAATCCAGTCAGCTTGCAGTTGTTTGTGGTACCATCTGCATTGTAACGTAGAAGCATTAGTATTATGTATATACTATGTGTTTGTATTAGTAAGGTGGAGCGATTAGTACATAATCTACCATGCTTTGCATTTTGTACAAGTTGCTGAAATGGAACGGATTCACAATTAGGTATGGATACATACACGAATCGCTCATTAGGGATTTGTTCCTGTGTCACATTGTTGTTGCAGAGAGTGAATGTGTTTCCACATGTATGAAATCTGGAAGATTTCATTTATAGGTATGTTTTTGTTTTCCAGTACTTGTAGTAAGTACATTAGAAATTCTTGTGGATCTTTCTGTGAGTTTATAGTGAATTTCACCATTCCAGCACAGTAGTCCAATTCTTGTCTTATTCTATGAACACTATACGTGTTGTCAGGATTGTTTGTTGCGGTTCTATGAAGTACTAACATTTGCAAACACAATTGGTCTGTACTGTGTAAGTAAATGTTGTCAACAATTCGTGGCAATTGAAATAGAATATTCATTGCTACATTTGCGTAGCAATTTACACCATTTATATATGAAAATTTAAATGGACCAGATAGGTCTGTGTCCAAGTCATTTCTTTGGAATGTGTGTTGTTTCTTTGAAGAAGTACCCAAGTTACTTTGAGTAATAGGTTCTTCTTTGGTTGTGGTAATTGATGAACTATTAGCTTCTTTTATTCTCTTTGGAGGATTTGCAGTGACATCCTGTTGCATTTCTGTTTGAATTAGTTTTCTTTTACGTTTTACTTTTTGTGGAACAGGATATGTTTTTAGATGGGGGGTGTATAGTGAACGTAGTCTATTGTATTCTAAAATGCAAGGAATATCAGCGTTTACTTTACTTGGATCAAAGTTGATTAGAAATAGACCATCAAGTGTACGTAAGCGTGATAGTGCTACATAGCTCATGCCTTCTTTAAAGACTGTGTTACCAATATCTATCATCGCTTTGTCTAGGGTAAGACCTTGTGATTTATGAATGGTGACTACGTATGCAAGAATTAGAGAAAATTGTTCTCTGCATACATACATGTCTTTGAATAGAAGGAATCGAGCTGTTGAGAGTCCTATCCTTTTCACTTCTGAAAGTTTGTCAAAGAGAATATTGACAAACTGAATGTTGTTGTCATGTGGGTATGTTTGAAAGCCATCAACTGTACCCAGTGCTCCATTAACTAGTCCTTGATCCACGTCAAGGTTACGTTTAAGCATTACTCTCCAATTTAAGGATAATTTTAATATTTTTTCCAACCCAGCTGTGTTGGAGATTTAATTTTCTAAACTATTTAGTCTTGTTGTGGCTTGCTCACACATGGGTAGTGTCATACCATGTACGTCTAGTTTGTCTGTGGCGCTAATTTCCATTATTGGTTGCATTTCTTTATTTAACATTGTTTCATTGAATTTGAAACAGCTTGCAAGAGTTGGCATGAAGGCCATACAATTGACATTTGTGTGCGCTAAATGTTCCATAACATCCGTAGCACATGCATTATCGCCATAAAGTGCATGAATGTGCCGGGTTTTCAATATTGATTGTGCTTCTTGAGATAGCATACCAACTCTAATACTTTATAAGATGTTGGCATAAGTGAGATCTGCAGATCGCCTCATGTTTTCTGTTAATTCTCTGTATTGGAAATGTTGCCAAAGTTTGACATTTCCTATGCTGCCAACACTTTTACGGCACAGTTTGTGTCCTAAGGTTTTAAAAATAGGTTCACCTTTCACTGGTGTCCATTGAAGAAGATCTCCGAAAACAATAATGCGTTTTCCTCCAAAGAGCTCTTTGTAGTTTGTTTTGAGTACTTCTTGTAATCTGAGGTGAATCAAAGCCAACATTAGGTTGGAGACCATGCTCACTTCATCTATTAGTAGCATTTTCATTTGTTTTAACACTCTGCGTAGTTCCATTGCAGCTTCTGTAGAAAGTTTGTAATAGTCTAATTTGTTTTCGTGTTCTACTGGCAGGAGTAGTAATCAGTGTAAAGTGACACCGCCTATGTTGTAGACAGCTAAACCTGTGGGTACAGTGACAACAGCTGACAGTTTGTTGTTTGTCAATTGTTGAAGGAACTTGATGATGATTTTGATTAAGAATGTTTTTCCTGAACCAGCTTCACCACTGACGTACAATAGTATAGGTTTGTAATTTTGGCAGGTGCATTCTTTATTTTCATGTTGTACACCATGTGCAATTTCTTTTGTTACTTCTTGAAAAATGCTACGCTGCTCATTGTTTAGTTTTGATTGTAGTATAGTTAAGTATTATTTATCTTCATACTGACACATGGTGTTTTCTACTTCTGTCATAGCTAATACTGCCTCATTTGTTATTAGTGGCTGTCCCAGTGGTTCTTGGCTTCCTGTTACAGAAGGTTGACTACTGTCAGGAGTGTCCTTATCTAGTTGGGCCTGGAGTTCTTCTTCGTGTTGCTGTTCATTGTGCAACATTGTTTTGTAGTGTGTAAAGTTTACATCGGTTATAGTGCTTTCATTTGCTTTGAAAGCGTCTTCGTAGGAGTCATAGTTATCTAGTATTTCTTCTTCTTTTCTCCATGGTTTAAAGAGTTGTAGCAGGGACATGTAATATAGTTCCTTATGTTGAGGAGTCTTTAATGACAATTTGATATGAATAATTAAACTTGGTTTGGTGAGTTTTACTAAGCTGCCTTCACAATTTGTCATTCTGTAGCTACCTTTTTTTTCATCTGGTTTTATATTATTTTTGTATGTGAAGTTTTGGGCTATGTGGTCTAGACACACGGTTTCCAAAGTGGTACTTCTGTTTGGGTAGTATGTGTCCAGCAAATTGTTTTTCAAAATGTCTTGGCTGTTGGGATCATTGTTGGCTATTGTTTCTATGTCGTCGTATGATTTGAGAACTCTTTTTCTAGATTTAGCAGGACCACGACATAGCCATACTATTTTTTCAGATTTTCCATACAAAACAGTACCGGTTAAACGATCCGCTGCTTCATAAGAGCCACATTCTCTATGGGAGAGCATTTTTATGCCCAAGCTGTACAATTTCTGAGACAGTGTTTTGTCTGATGACAGGTCATTGCAGAGGTCTTCAAGCTCTGTTTTTTATGCTTTGGTTAAGTATGCTGTAACATATCGTGCAACTGCAGTGGAATTGTCTGCAATGTGCTGCACATCTATGTTTGCATTCAATAAGAGGGCAATGTTTGCATTGTAATTATTGATATATTTTGCCTCTTCTGTTCTTTTTATGTAATGTGTATTTTTAGGCGATTTACCTTTAACGCTATGTCTAACTGAAGACATGAAGTTGTTCACTTGCCCTGTTTTTGTAACCGGTCTAGGGAAACCAAAGCAGCATTTGGTGTAGTATTTCCCTTTGTTTTCGTATTTGCGACGACAATATTTGCCACATTTGTGTCTTTGAAATTGTAAAATTGGTGCTTGAAGATCACTATTTGTTGCTTCCGATGGAATTTCACAAGTGACATATTTTTCGATAAACTGTAACACAGTGGCATCATTGTCTTGACCAAATTTAGGAGCATCTTTAAACCATAAAAGCATGTGGATATGTGGTGCTCCTCTGGCTTGGTATTCTTTTCTCCAAAAGAAGTTTTGCACCTCTCCGAGGGGAGGAACAGTTTTATTACAAATAAAGTGTAGCATAGCAATGAAGTGATGGTGAAAATATCTTGAAACATTAACAGGATCTAGAGAATAAAGTTCTCCAGGTGTTAGTATATCTATGTTTGTTTTGTTTTTGTTTGATATGCTTAGGAAATCATGTAAATCTTCCCATGCATATTCTGCACAACTTAATGTAACAAACCAAGTGGGTGGGCCAAGATTTCTTATCATACAACGTACATCTCCATGACGTCGGAACCAGTACTCTTTAGTACCACACATGTTTGCTAATAGATTTGTAATACTTGATTGTAAAACCTCATCTTTTTCTTGCACTTTTTGTAATAATTGCGTAGCTGACATATTTTGAAAGTGGGTTCCTTATTTTAATGTGTGTGCAACTCCGTAACATAGAGTTGTTAGTTCACTTTCAAAGAGTAGGTGGAATATGTATTCCACATTTTGTCTAAATCTGGGAACTTCAGAATACATCCGTAACGAGCGGTATTCTGATGCTGTTATTTGAATAGGTCTATCATCGTACCTTCCTTCTTTGCCAATAGGAAAGAGTAGAGGAAAAGCACGTGCTTCTATACTTTTTTCCCAAATGCTGATTGGTGATCCTTTCATTTGTCGTATTTGGTACGTTTCTAGTGCATCTTCTATGGTGTCATTAGAGTGCAATGGATGAATTGTATAATGGTCTAAAATATTGGATACTGTAGCAGGATCTAGAAGCTCAAATTGATCAGTTTCTGGTGACTCTTGAATTATTTCAGTGGTTTCCTTCAAGTTTTCTTCAAAATTAATTTCTTTGTAGTATTCATTATTGTCTTTTAGATATTGCAAGGCTTGTCTAACTTTATGTAAGTCTACCAGTTGTTGACAAATTCTTTTGTCTTTTGTAGGTACACCATTTACTAAGATAATTAAAGATTGCTCTATTGGACGTTGCACTCCCAGAGTGTGCACATTTTGTTTTTGATCTAATGGTAAATACACTACTTTGCCACAAATGCCTTTCACGAATTCAGAGGGAGGTAATTCTGCTGTTTTTGGTTGAAGGCGTATTATTGCTTGTAAGGGGTGCACTGTTTGAATTATGATGCTGTCATATAAATTGAGTTGTTGTAGGGGTTTTGGTAGTGGGAATAATTCTAAATTATTTGTGATAGCACGTGAAGGAGTTTGGTTGTTGTCAAGTTTTATAGTGCAGTAACTGCAAAGTATTAAGGGGTCAATTATTTCGTATTTGTTTTCTGCTATAAGGTAGAGCTAATTCAAACCATTTAGAATCTTCATTGTCTTCTATTTTGTATGTTAGGTCTACAGTTTTTGTGTTACTTTTATAAAAAGTTCTGCGGCAACACACACACACATGGTTTGGTACTTCAGCAGATGTACTTTTAAATTTCACTATTTCGTTTTTGTATGTGTGTAGTAGAAGGTTGCCATGCGCAGAACTGTTGCTAGTCTGTTGTAAAGCTATTGCATTTTGTAAGTGGCTTTCACTTCCAAAATATTTTTTCTGGATATAGTCGATTTCTTCGAGTAGGTCTTTGGCTGTATCATGTAGAAGAATGTTATTTAAATTGGCTAGTGCTAAAGCAGGACTTTTAGCATAGTACAGTTTATAGACTAGATTTCTTATAGTTGAATGATGTGTTGATATCATTTTGATATGATGGAAGGTGCTTTTGCAAATAGGTCCTGAAATGCAGGCTAATTAATGTCCTTGTAGTCCTGTGTATTTGCGCACTGGACAGGTATCCATATTTTGCAGTAGTTTCATTTTGATTTTGTCTTTGCCTTTCACATACTGATTGAGGAATTGGCGTAAAGACTTGAAAGATTTTTTGGGAATGTTACACATTGACGTGCATGGCCATTTGTATACTGGATGTTCTGGTTCAGTCGAATGGAGAGGTAATTCTGAGTTTCTGGAGATATTTTTGTAAGCAGTATTTCTTGTTCCATTATGGTATTATTAACTTTTTGTATGGCATTTGTATTTGTTCGCTTTTGTTTGTATGCTTCTTCATTAAATAAGGTTCTGTGCTTGTGGTGTGACTCCATTCACCTTCACAGATATTTAAGAAGTTATTTTTGTTGACATTTCATTTATTGAGAAGTCTTTTTTTGTAATTTAGTCATCAGTTTTGTTAGTGGTTTCATTTTGTTTAACACTAAAATAAATAACTTTCTTTTGAGAAGAATTGCACTGTCTATCAAAGCTTCTAAGATTAATTTTCTACGGTAGGTTTTAAGGGTTGTGCTTGATTTCTCTCCTGTTTTTATAAGATTTTGAAGGACTCTGTGGTGGAACATTTTTGCTAAAATACTTTTTTTGGTATGCTTACTTGGCACTATATCAGGATTTATAGGAGCAGTTTTATCAGTAGTGGTAGCTGAATTCTTGTAATAGTTTTCTGGTTCGTTTTACATTTTGATAGAGGAGGCAAAGTTTCTGTACTTGAAGCTTGTTTTGTTTCGCTAAATGACTGTATTAGCTGTTTTGTTTGAACTTTTTGTACACATTCTGCTAGAGATGGATGCTTATTTTGGACACTTCTATTTTCATTTCCTCTACTTCTGCGTTGCTTTCTACGGACTTGATTTTTGGTAGGCATTCTTTGGGGTCTGTTGAAAAAAATAAAGAATGTATGGGTTGGGCTGTTCTGCAATGTATGTGTGCTGTGTGCATGAGTGTCTGAGTATGATGGTAAAGATGTAAGTGATGGTGTGTGATTGTGCATTGGGCAACAACAATTAGTTGGGATGGCTATTCTTGAATTTGAGTGTTACTATACTGGGGTTCAGATGACAGTAGAAAGTAAGCTAGTAGTGAGGAGAAGCACAAATAGTAAATCTAATGGTATAGAATTAAAACAGTTCTTTGTTCTACAATACTAACATTCTAGGGGCTGAGTTATGTCATTTGTGCGCGCGAAAAACAGGGATTTGTGTGCCATTCTGCCTGAAAATCCCTGTTTAACAAATGGGGATTTGTGGGCAGAATTGTGCACAATCTCTGTTTTCTGGCACAGAAATACCATGAATGAACCCCACAGTGTGTTTGAGTAACTGTAAAAATATTATGGTGGTATTTAACTTACTTTTTTGTGTGGAATGAGCAGGTTTCTTCTTAGTTGTTGTTTGTACTTAAGATTCTGCTGCTGCTTTTCAGAAGAGTGGTCTTCACTGCAATTGTAAAGGAAAGAAGTTATTAATTTACTGTGTATAGCACTGATATTAATTTAGACATTGATTTTTATGTTTTTGTAGAAGTATTCTTGTTTGATATTTGAACGTAGTCTGTTCATGCAATTTTGTTTGACTATGTGCAGTCTTTATATTTTATTTTAAATTTGTTAGTTCAACATGATTTGCAAATGTGTGTAAAATGAAATTAAATAGCAGATAGGTTTGGAAGTGACAGTTGATTATAGCAGATGGGAAAAATGACAGTAAATTCATTTTATAGGTTATACAGGTTAAAAGGCAGTTAATCTGTTTATATGCATTTATAAGAATTGTACATGTACTCTACGGAAAATATGCATACCTGTAGTTTGTGTTCATGCATATGCATATGGATATGCATGCAGCTGCAAGTAGAAATCTTGGAGACTTGTACAGTAGTTCTTGTAGTAGGTGCTTTCCAATGATATGATACTTGTATTCAGAGTGATTAACAGTACACTTGAAGTGCTGATCTATGATGATGGAGTTAGATGTAGAGGTCTTGGATCTGATTGGTGGATGGTTGTATGACTGTTTAGCTGTATCCAATCAGGGAATGGCACAGAGAGTGAAGTGGAAATGGTAGAAGGGCTGTCCGCTGTCCATGTTACGATATGTCCGCGGACATGGCAGTAGTCCGCGGACATCGCGTGTTACATACGGGGATTTTGAGGTGGGGAGGTATGCAAGTGAGAATGAGCAGAGCAAGGGATTGGTCAGTAAAGTTTAGTGGCTGTGTTGTGTCAGGAGAGAGTTTGTCAGAAAGTATTTTTCCTGAGAGAAGAACAGATAGCTATGGCTGTGTGTTTCAGAAAACTGATTGTTTGGATTTTGGGAGATTCGTGGATACATTGGTTGAAGGTGCATGCAGAAAGCTGTGGAGTAGCTGTAGATCTTGGATTCCCACATGTGGAAGTGCAATGTTGTGGAGTGCGTGGAATGAAGTGGCTGGACTTGGTACCTCTCAGTGCTACTTTGGAGACAGAGCATCATCCAGACATCATGATAATTCATTGTGGAGGGAATAGTTTAGGACATGTGTCTGGAATTTCTTTGCAATTTGCAATGAAAGAAGGACTTAGGAAGGTCATGGACATGTTTCCAAATTCTCAAGTAATTTTTTCTCGGATTGTGCAGAGACAAATGTGGCTGCGTTCTTCTTCATTTGGTCCACAAATGGAGAAAGCGAGGCACAGTGTCAATAAGGCAGTTTGTGCCTTTCTAAGAGATGTTGGCATGTCCTCTTTTCTCAATGAAATATTATGTTTCGTAGCACATACATTTTTCGCAGAGACGGAGTCCATCTAACTTATGCTGGCAATCAGATTTTACTGAGAAATGTACTAAATGCATTGCAACCTTTTTTGGAATTACAGCCATCCATTTTGCAGTAGGTGTTGACCATTTAAGTTTTTCAAACAAAAACAAACACCACCAAAAGGCTCTTTTCAGAGCCACCACTTCCTCCCAGAGAAAAGTGCAATGGTTATGATAGGGCAGCACCCCAAATTGTTAGATGTCCACAAACTGTCTGCAGACTTCTAAAAAATACACAGGGCCCTGCTCCATTTCTTTGCCACTTCTATTTTTAAACTGTGAAAGGCGGCTTTGAAAAGATCCTTTTTATTTTTTATTTTTGTTGTTTTATATTTTTTTGGTTTTTTACACACGACACACTAGGAGAGGAGGGGAAAGGAGGGTAAGGGGGGACACCAACCACGGGGATAAGAAAGGGTGGGTGGAGAGAGGAAGATGTAGGGTGGGCCTTACTTAGGTAGTGGGCAGGTCTTCTCGTGCTCTGAGACCGTAGTCTCGAAAGCACTATGAAGTCTCTCCCCCCTGCAGAGTACCGTGTCACAGTACATACACACAACTGTGACCCTCGAAAGGTAAGTGTCATCAGCATTGTGAATGGCCTGTGAGGCAGCTGGAGGAATACGCTCTCCCACAGGAGTGTTCCTTGTGGTGACAGGATCGGAAACAGAGGATGTAGTAGAGGAAGTCAACCTACTATGCTCCTTGCAAGGTACAACCTTGCGAATGGCCCCGCCGTGGAATGACCTTAGGTGTCGCTTCATGGTTGTTGTACCAAAGCTGTAGGAACCAAGCCTACCGCGACTGAGCACCATTTTGCACTCTTTGCAGGTGACTTTGTCCGTGCGCGCCTTGGGTACGTTACCATGAATGCTAAATAACCGCCACACACAAGAGTCACGGCGAGTGCTGGTAGTAGGGACTTCCACTATCTCATCCTCTTCATCCTCCTCTACATCCTCACTCCTGTTCCCCTCTTCAGGCCCTTGAGGAGGTGGTAGTGGTGGAGGAGGGGGTGGGGGTGTTGCTGAGGCAGATGTAGCACCAGGTGGAAGCACAGGATCCATGGTTGCCATCAGGTTTCTGAAAAATCAGGAAGATTGGCAGCCAAAGTACAGTGTTCTGTCAGGTAGCCAGAAGCACCATGAGAATGAGCTCTGGGGTGTGGCCTTTTAAAGGGGTGCTAGAGCACGCTTCGTGGACACCCGCGCTGTCCGCGGACAGATCAAACACCAATAAAAGGCTCAAAAAGTCACAAAAAGTATGTAGAAAGTTAGGATCATTGTCTGGGACATTTGCTATAGTGATTTATTATTATAAAATATTGTAGATTGCCTGAAAAGGTACTCTTAAATTGTTCGGGGACACGAACAGTGTCTGCAATCAGAACACACGCTTAGCATGGGCGCGGTCACATGATGGCGTCGCGGACATGTCCGCGAAGGGAACGGGTGTCCGCAGGACACCAAATGCATGGGAACTGTTTTGCGCATGCGCGTTGGTGTTCTACGGACAGTGTTCGGGTCCTCAAAGTAATTAAAAGTGCGGCACAAGTGTACCAGACAGCTACGGACAGGCGCAGTGTTCGTAGGATTTATGGGTGTGGTGCGCATGTGCGTAGATAGTCTACGGACAGTGTTCGATCCTGAAACTAATAAAAAGTGTGACACAAGTGAAACAAACAGTTACGGACAGGCGGTTGTTCTTAGAACAGTTTCAACTTGCATACGAACAATACAGACAGTCATAGCGTCCTCAGGACACCCCCATTTTGTTTATTTACGAACATCCCAGGACACTTGATGTGTTCTTGGAATAGTTTCAACCTGCCTACGAACAGTACGGGCAGGTATAGTGTCCTCAGGACACCCCCATTTTGTTTACTTACGAACATCCCAGGACACTTGATGTGTTATTAAAACAATTTCAACTTGTCTACGAACAATACGGACAGACATAGTGTCCTCAGGACATCCCCATTCTGTTTATTTAGAACATCCCAGGACACTTGATGTGTTCTTAGAACAGTTTCAACCTGCCTACGAACAGTACGGACAGGTATAGTGTCCTCAGGACACCCCCATTTCGTTTACTTACGAACATTTCAGGACACCCGTGTTGTTCACGGACACCAAAACTGACTTTTTTTAAAAAAAGCACAAAGGACTAAATTAACACAGACATAAGATGTATTTTTCATTATATTATATATATGTACAATTTATGCTAGAGAAGGGGAGGCAGAAACTGACACAAACACAGGGGAATTGGGGTTTTCAAGAGGATGGACAGGAGAAGATGAAGGGATGGAAGTCTCATCAAAAGTTTTTCTATGTGGGGAGGGTTTGGGTATAATTGACTGGGATATGGAGAGGGGGGACAGGTACATGTTGCATAATGGTATCTATTTTTTTCTTTTTTATGGTCCTCCACAAAATCATTCAAAAGGTGGAAATGTGTCATGAGCTTGTTCATTTTTTCTTCCATGCGCTGGAGAGTTTGTTCTAAAGTATCTTGCTGTGTATTGTTTTCAATGTTTGTATGGTCTGTTAAAAAAAAAATATATATATATATATATATATAAGTGCACATAAAGTAATGCTTATTAATTTGGTTATATAGAGAGGTGTCTACCATTAGTTTCACTATCTTCAGACATTTCACCATGTGGGAAATTCTCCTCAAGCCATGCTAAAGTATTTAACATTTCTGTGAGGAAAAAAATATATATATTACTTTTATTGTATCTACTATAGACATTTTAGAAATATATAAGAAAAAAGAAGTTTACTTACTAGGTTGTGGTAAATTGTCTTCTCACTGTTCTATAGGTCTGCTGTTGATCCTAGTTGTGCAGTTTCTGTGAGGTAATTATGTTAGAAGCATATCTTTTTTGTTTTGGTATATTCCATTTTAGTATATATGGTATTTAAATGGATGGTTGATGTGTTATATAAATATATATTAGTTCTACTTCTTATTTATTACTACATATAATGTGTTTGTGTATTGGTTTTTCAACTTGTGCAGTGTTCATAATGCATGATATAACAATTTAAGATACCCCTGAGTTTTTGGGTAGTGTTGCTGTTGTCCGCGTCCGTCCGCGGACATTCGCACACCTCAAAATCTCTAGCTGGGGGTTCAGTATGTTCACTGTTACATATATATAAAGTCAGGGATATTATAGTTAAGTTGCACTTCTAAAAACCTATGAAATTCAGTAAAAAAACTTTGTTAAAGGGACGTTATGGTTAAGTTGCGCTACTAAAAACCTATCAAATTCAGTAAAAAACATTGTTAAAAGTACGTTATGGTTCAAAGTAAAGCCAAAAAACCCTTGAAATTCGCCAGTTATGGCGAGCTAAGCAACCATAACTCGTGCCACCGTGCACTGCTAAGACTAACACCCAGGACATCAAAGGTGACATCACAAATGTCATTGATGACATCACATATGCATTTACTTTTCATGAAAACTCTGTACAAGGGATTCTTATAATGTTGACCAAAAAGTGTTAAGGATCATTGGAATAAATATCATGAGCTACTTAGTACATTAAGCAATGCATTGATATAAATAGCATTCTATTATGAAGTTCTATCCAGTATACTAAGCTACTCATTCAGAAACATAGGAAGTGTGTGCAGTATACATGATGAAGGTGCAATATTCATAATTTTGCCATGTTGAATAGTGAAATGATACCTGCTTTCTCATTAGAGTTTTGCGTACTATGAAACATGTAATAAGTAGCTAATAAAACCCACTTAATACATAATTCCATTATTAAAGACAAAACAAAAAGAGACAACAACACATACAAAAATGAGTATATACAGGGGAAGTGAAGTAAGCAAAAAAACAGAAGTAGTAGCTGTGTTTCAAAGCTGCTACCTACCCTATGTATGTGTATCACATAATGTGACTGGACCCTAAGGAAAGGAGTGTGAGTACAATCTATACAAATATGAGTATATATAGGGAAAGTACAAAAATAAAAATAAACTATGAGAAAGTGCTGATAAGCCTAATGATTATCTTCATGCACAGAAAGGATTGCTCTCTTTCAAGCCTGTGTCTTCTGCTATGTATATGTTTCATATGATGTGACTTGACCCTAAGGGAATTACTGTAAGAACATACTCGAAGGATAAGTCTACAAATATAGTACCTTTTCAATTTTTAGTTCTTGACTGTTACCGAACAAAACCATGTGGTCTAGATATGTCAGTAAAGGAAAAAAGGGGGAGCCAAACATGTGATGTCATCAATGACATTTGTGATGTCATCTTTGATGTCCTGGGTGTTAGTCTAAGCAGTGCACGGTGGCACGAATTATGGTTGCTTCGCTTACCATAACTGGCGAATTTCAAGGTTTTTTTGGTTTTACTTTGAACCATAACGTCCCTTTAACAACGTTTTTTTTACTGAATTTGATAGGTTTTTAGTAACGCAACTTAACCATAACGTCCCTTTAGCAAATTTTTTTTTACTGAATATATGATATATATATTCACTGAAAAAACTTTGTTAAATGGATGTTATGGTTAAGTTGGCCTAATAAAAACCTATGAAATTTAAAAAAAAACTTTGTTAAAGGGATGTTATGGTTTCAAGTAAAACCGAAAACCCCCTGAAATTCACCAGTTATGGTAAGCTAAACAACCATAACTCGCGCCACCACCGTGCACTGCTAAGACTAACACCCAGGACATCAAAGATGACATCACAAATGTCATTGATGACATCACTAATGACATCACATGTGAAATACATTTTGATGAAAAGTCCCTACAAGGAGTTGTTTTTATATTGTTGGTAACAAGATATCAGGGGTGATCGGGAGACCTATCACGAATTACTTAATCTATTAAAGAATGTACTCATCTAATATCATTGTATTGGAGTGTTGTTAATACAGAAACCTAATCATATATAAACATAGGTAATGACTGCAGCATGCTCCATAAAACTACACTATTTATAATCTTGTAATTTTGGATAGTACAATAATGAATCCTACCTTATCAAAGTTTTAAGTAATGTTAAATATGTAATAACTAGCTAACAATTCAATACTTACAGCACTTGTGCTGGTACAACCAATACATATGAAGAACCACAATGCATACAAATCAGAGGCACATACAGGGAAACTAAAGTAAGGAAGAAAGAAACTGCATAATTAGAAAATGTTAATGACATTAAAGTTTATCTTCATGTTTAAAAATGAATTGTGTGTTTGAGCCCTGCTCATTTGCCCATGTATGTGCACCATGAGCTGAGACCAATCTCTAAGGAAAGTACTTAAAGAACATATGACAAGGTTAACGTCTAGATATATATAGCACCTTTTTCAATTTTATTATTCTGAATGCCAGTGAACAAAACCACCTGGCCTATATAGGTCAATGAACAAAAACAAGTGGCCCAGATATGTGATGTCATCAGTGATGTCATCAATGACATTTGAAATGTCATCTTTGATGTCCTGGGTGTTAGACTTTGCAGTACACGTTGGTGGTGCGAGTTATGGTTGTTTAGCTTACTATAACGGGCGAATTTCATGGGTTTTTCGGTTTTACTTGAAACCATAACATCCCTTTAACAAAGTTTTTTCTTTGAATTTCAAAGGTTTTTATTAGTGCAACTTAACCATAACGTCCCCTTAACAAAGTTCTTTCATTGAATTTTATGGGTTTTTACCAGTGCATGCTATTTTCCTACAACTTACTAATGTCATGCTTACCCAATATAGCAATAGTTGTGTCCCATTTACAAAGTGTCACCTTAAAACTCTGCCATTTCCCACCTTCTGAAATAATTTTAAACGCTTCTATACACTTTTTGCAACTATTTCAACTAGTTTTGCATCCGTAGACATCTACGAACATCTGACTTCATAGCAGACCTTCTGGACAGTGCCACATGACCATATGCTGGCGCGCGGCATGATGACGTGTCCGAGAACCCTTCCGTACTTCACTATAAGATCTCTGCTCTGCGGACAGTTCGGAACTGCATTTTCTACTGATCTAGGAACTTTTAACTTCAAAATTGCCCTTGCACAGCTCCAACACCTATTCCTACTCATTATCCATTAACAATCTAGTACACAGTGCATACTTTTAGCAAAACTGCTATTTATCTTAAAATGGCATCAGCTAATACCATCCCTCCTCCCCAAGAGCCACCACCACTGCTGTAATCAAGGAGCATGAGAAACACTGCCCCCTACCTTAGAAATAACAGACGTGCAACATTTTCCCTTGTCCACCTACCCCTCCATATTAGTGTTTGGTTCCTCTTCCCTCGTTTCCCTCCCCACCTTTCGTTCTTAGATCTCCTGCCAAATAAATACATCCAAAAACAACAAAAGAAATGTTCATTTAGGAAACACTTTTTTCAGTTAAAAAATAGAACTAAAAACAAATGTGTAGACTCCATCTACTTTATATTTCTCAGTAAAATACATAGACTCAATAAGATTTTCCAACATTTCCATTTGCATTTTGTGTTATACTTATGGGAATATTGTGGTGTTCATCCTCCGTTAAAGGGACTCGAACGGTGGATACCGGCGCAGCAGCCCAAGTTATCAGCCCAAGCGAAGCGAGGGTGGATAACGAGGTCTCTGGACCATTATCCCCCCATTCCAGCCCCTGAAATGGGGGATGAAGGCTATTAGCATCCTAGGTTCCCAAAGCGGGAACCTGGGGTGCTAAAAAAGAGGATTTTTCTTACTACACCGGGACTCCTGCGGCGTCCTGGTGTAGGAAGGAAAATGCTTTTCCAAGATGGCCACCGTGGAAAGGGAAGGTGGGGGTTTCAGACAGGGCCACTCTTCACTTTCCATGGCAGCCTGCAGAAGGCAAAAAGAGAACCCTATGACCATATTACCACAAGCACATTTTGCTTCCCTTTCAAATTTATCTCAATTTCGAATAACTTTACCACAAACCCATTCCCAAGTGGACATGCCCACTTTAATCCTTTGTTTTGTGCCTTGTGGTCATGGCCAGTAGCCAGATTGTCCGGATCATGACCTTATTCCATGACCCGGGCAATCTGGCCATTGCCCATGGCCACAGGCTACCCCTCACTCACTAATGGTATACCGCTATTATTTAGCTACATTATGAAACTTGTAAAAAAATAAAACACTGGCAAATTTGCAAAACCATGCTTGTAGGTTCTTGCCAGTGCTCCTTATGCAAGTTTGCTGGAAATCCACCCATGTTTATTTTTTCAATAGTGTCAAATGTATGCACATGCAATCATCATATAACCTAGCCCCCACTTGACAATATCCATTCAGACTTTACGAAAACATTTATATCTAGATCTATAATCTTTTTGCAAACCTTTGTGTAGATTTTTCAAATGACACCACATTTATAAGCCTTTACAATTTTTTGGGACCCCCTCTCTAAATTTGCTCCCTCTTGACAGAATCCTACCAAACTTCGCAAAAACATTTATATCTAATTCTTTTATCAGTTTGCCAAATTAAGTGTAGATTCGTCAAATGGCACCTCTTTTATAAGCCTTTACATTATTTTGAGACCCCCATTCTAATTTTGCCCCCTTATGACAAAATCCCACCAAACCTTGCAAACCCATTTTGAATCAGGTCAGAAATATACATGCAAAATGTCATGCAGTTCCATTAAGTGGCGCCAAAGTCAGAAGCCATCCAAGAACTGTATTTCCTCAACCCTGTAATGACTGAGGTGTCCGCAGACTTTTCAGGACTGTTCACGAACATTCGAACTGTTCGCAGACTTTCGTGGCAAAACCACCCGTTTTTTTTGCTTCTTGCAGTCAAATCCCATCCCGTCCTCATCACCCCTCAGCTCCCCAGAGATTATTTGATAAGTTTGACAAGTGCAATGTTGTGTTTTTGAATATGTTTTTACCGCGATATCTGTGGACACTGGCCGCTGTCCGTGAATCCAAGATGGCGGCCGTTTCCAAAAATCTGACGCACTTCACGTTCTTCACCATCCAATCAGCAAACATATCCCATGTCCACGGACATGACGCAAGCCGATTAACCAATCGGTGTCCTGTCCGCGGAGCGAGCAGGGAAGTGTGTCCGCGGGGTTCTAGGTCAAAGTTTTGAATGCAAAGGATTTAATGACCAAAGGGTTGAATCAAAAGGACTGGAAACCAAAGGGTTGAATTATTATTATTTTTTTTTGGGGGGGGGCAAAACCCCCTTTTTTTGTGGTAAAAACCACTTTTTTTTCCAAAAAGGATACCCAAAAAAAATAATTAAACAAAAAATTCGACCCTTTTGTTTTAGGTCAAATTGACTCTCACCTTTGGCATTCAATCTTTTTGAATTCGATACTTTAACTGGACACCTGTCCGCGGAGCGGACATAGATATCACAATTTTTTTTAGATCTACTTTTTGGTCATTTTAAAAAAAAACAAAAGGACAGATTTTCACCAAATTTACAAAAGCATGCTTTCGGGACCAAGCCGCTGCTCCTGCCGCAAATTTGTTGAAAATCCGTCCAGCAGTTTGGGCTGTAGGCGTGAGCAAAGGTTTTTCCTCATTCAGTGTATGGGAAAAAAATACATTTTGAGACCCCCCTATACCTTTGCCCCCCCGGACCAAACCTCACCAAACTTTGCAAAATAATTCAGAGTGGGCCATATACTTTTTTTGCAAAGTTTGGTGAGGATTCGTCCAGGGGGAGCAAAGTTATAAGCCGCCCAAAAAGTGCTCTTCCTATGAGATGAGCAACTTAACCATAACTACATGGCTGCTACCGCAGGCCATGTAATATATGTTATGTTACATAAGGGAGCACCACATAGACGCCATTAACCAACAGGGTGGTGACTTGTGCAGCACACAAATCATTGCTGCAAACATATCACTGCATTGATTTGCCATGGACTACTGTCTGCACGGTGACACACAATGAATTCTACTTTCCTAATCAAGGTGCCAGGTGACATTGAGTTGCCATCTGGTGTGCGCACTAGGCAGTGGCTGGCTTGTTTAGACAATCAAAAGACCTTTGATGCTGAGCAGATGCATTTAGTCCCTGTCCCAAAACAGCCACTAGACTACTCAAGCAAGAAAATTAAGAGTTAACATTCACAGGGATGCTCCATATGTAACTAAAAAGTAATATATATATATATATATATATATATATATATATATATATATATATATATATATATATTTAAAAAAAAGGTTTTGTGTGTCAAATAAAGAGACATAAACATAAAGAAAATAGTTTCAAACTTTTCTGTGTGGCACGTTCATTCGCTTTGAAGAATGCATGGATTTGGTCAGCTAACTGATACTTGTGCTGGCCTGGTGAATAAAAATGCCCCATGTTCAGTTCTTAACACTGAAATGTTAAGCACATACTGTGTAAAACACTGGCTTGTTAAGTGAGCCATCACTTATAAATTGCCCCACTTGAAAGGCTATGAGCATAAAGAATGAGGGGCACAGGGTGTGTGACTCCAGATCACCTCACACACTGCTTTTGGAATATACATTTCTTTTTTTGCATATTCCAAGGGCATTCAGTCATCTACAAGTCGAGCAGCCAGTCGCACATCGCAGAGGAGCACTCGCCGGCACAGCAGGCTGCATAAATCTGCTGTCCGGCAAGCAGCTTTCTGGGTGGGGACCCTTACTACGACCACCTCCCGAGCTATTTAGCTCTGGACCCTGGGCCGTCGCCTGCCCCGCCCGGGCCAAGAAACAGAGCTGCAGGGAAGATAGGAATGATGAGGGGGTGTAGGCAGAGCAGTTTCTAGCCAACCTGGTGCCCAGGGCAAAACACTAGAATGTACACACACCCCCGACTGCCACACGTCACTTCCAAACTACACCTCTGTGTCGCACGACAAACCCCCCTTCTCAATATCAATAAATCATTGCTGTACGAGTGAAGCTGGTTTCATTACATTGTAATTCAAGTACTTTACACAAGAGATATAATGGGAAAACACAGCGGTTGCTGTAGAAGTAAATCGTTTTTCTGTCACCTGCTCTTAGGGAAAGCCTTGCCTGAAGGCATTTTTAAACTGTTTGTACTAGCACTGCAATGTAATCAGCCTGCTGGGGTCTGAGTGCCCACTGAGCAGTGGCCCTGTTTTACAGGTGTTCCATTTCGTAGCATCACACTTGTATTTCGCAAGGGGCAATACTAGACTAACCATATGAATTATTTTCTGAGAGAAAGTTATCATTCCAAGATGGACAGTCTGGTACACTCTTTTTGAACTCTTTGAAAATACCTCTATATGAGTGGGAAAGGGGTCAAATAGCACCAATGAGTGTGCTTGTCTGCTTTGCATTAAATCACAGAGCATTTCAGGAATATAACAGTGATCAGAGATCTCTATACTGTAAGAGGATTCAATTCAACACTACAGCTAAGTCAACGCCTAGTCTATAATACTGAATGAAAACCCTTATTGATATACCTTTATGTCCAGTTCATGCGTCCTGGATGACTACCCCTATATAACACCCCTCTCTTGGAATCCCCCTGACCCCACTGAGCCAAGAAGTAGTTCTGTTTTGCAAGTTAAAATGTTTATTTGATACTTTAAACAATATAGATATATATATCACACTTTATAATAAATTAATAATTGAATATCACTCTTAATCTGATATGATAAAGATTAACAACGGAGAATCTGGCACTAACACGCTTCTCTATAATCAATAAGGAGTTGACATGAAATGGATAAGGTAGCACACAGGTGAATAGGAACAAAAGAAGAAGGTGGTACAGAATGCTTTATGTAAGCTCAGGTGGATGCAATATTCAATGAATGCAGTACAGAAAATACTCAATATGACTTCAACCAAACAATGTAATCACTTTTCTCTGGCTATTCACTCCCCCCCTCTTTATGCAATGCAAGGAAATGGAAGGAAAACACACAGTTCTCAGAAATGCAATCAAATGTGATTCAGTTCACCCCAGCAAGCTTAAAGAAAACAGATAGGAGTTTTGAAAACACAGGCCCAAATGCTTTTATATGTGTTAGCAATGGATGAGAAATATGCTGGAAATGCTTTTTAATTCCCTTTCAGAGGTTCAGGGTGAGTGGTATCTAGTTAATATTAGTCCAGGCTCACACTAGCAATGATGCAGGGATAGTTAGCAGGTTAAAGGAATTTCTGGCAAATGGAAGGCAAAACTGCTGTCTTTTTACACGTGAAGAAATTTGCAAATCGCGGCAAAATTCGCGGATGCGCCGAGCGCTATTACAGAGGAACCACAAGGACTATCTCTATCGTTTTGGGGTCCTAGGAAAGCCTAGGATCTCAGCTTCAAAATGAAAGTTACTGCAAGTCTCTAGCACAAACGGTTGCGGAGATATGAGCGATTTTGTGAAGGTCGTTTTTCAGATTTGAAATTTTAAAGTTCAAAAAGACAAGTGCAGCTTGCAACTAGGAAATGACAAGTGACAGCTTTACAAATGACAGGTGACAGTTAGGAGGCAGTTCTACTTAGATTAAATAGATTGAATTATATTATTTTAACTAGGAGATTGGTTCTGCACAGTTTTCTAGGTACTCACACTATATTCTTGAGTGAAATGGGCCACGCCACGGATCTGGTCAGATTTTAGACTCGCCTCTGGTCTCTGCACTTCACAGTGATCTGGGTCAGCTCTCTCTGGTTCTCTGGTCTGGGTCTCTAGTTCTGGATAGATTGAAGTCTCTAGTTTGGCTCTCTGGAGGTTTGATGGAGGTAAAGTATGGATTTTTCCGGCAGAGCGTCCCGCTGCAGATGGAATTGAAGGTCCCTATCTGTCCTGTCTGTCTGCTTTTATGTGTTTAGAATGTGGGTGTGTTCTAGCATCACTGACCCTACCTCTCTCTCAGCTTCTAATTGGTCAAACTTCCATTTATCATTTGATTGGGGAAGGAAGTGTGTGTCAGAGCGATGTCATTTTATGGCTTGCAGATAGGACACTCCTCTGTCAGATTGCACATATTCTATATTTGATAATAAAAGACATATTTCGCAGTTACACAGTTGCTTGAAATTACATATACGTGGTGTGGCTGAATTTAGCCATGTCTCTGTCCAAATCTGCTGTTTCTAAGAGCTTGCATTCAGAAATGGCACATAATTGACTTTTTAACTGATTTTTCAATTTCTGACATTGACCCAACTTTACATACATGTGTGCAGGGAGTATGGACATTAACTGATGAAGTTTCAGATTTTTAACATGCATACATTTAGAGTAATATCCACTTTTCCGCTAAAACCCCCCTGAACACGCCACCGGGTCGAAAAACCTCTTAAAATGTGGGCAGAAAAATCACAAGAATTATGGTGTCATTTATAAAATTTTCACATGTCCGCTCTATGAATGATCCATCTTTTTAAAGTTATGTTCTGGCTCCAAAGGGGTGTGGTTTCCTCTCAGCACAAGGTAGAAATACTGGTTTATCCAGTTCTGCCAAGCCAGCTTGCTCTCACAGGCAGTGCCCCTCCCCTTTCCTCAGGAGGAAGCCACTTTTTACGACCATTTACGACTCCTGCCAATAAAACCTTTGCCTGAGCCAGGACAGGGCTTTGTTCACTTTCCTGCAGAGCACAGGTAATTCAATTATCAGATAGATGGCATATCCTTAGTGTGAGCAGCAAAAGGGCAGCTAGGCCTGGGAACACAGCTGTGACTCAAGTTTCACTCCTGATGGGGGTAGTTGCCAGGCAAATTGGAATCTCTTTAAGATGTCATTTCTGTTCCCCAGTTTCTGCATTCAAATAAAACTAAACATTTTCACATATGCAGCTAGAAGGCTGATTCTAAGTTTAAAACTATGACATTTAAACAGTTACAAAGGCATGTGACACCAAACATAGGTCACTCATTTAATCCAAACATTTTCGATTTTAGTGTCTTTAAATCCAGTGCAACTTAAACTGCTGACTCCATAGCAGTTTTGTTATAAGCATTGTTTTGGGCTCTTCATTTCCCAGATTTTGTAGGCACACAACACTCCATTCTACCAAATGTCTGCTGGTGTCCCGTGAGTTTTTAGATGTGTTGCAATGTTTAAAATAGACAGTTTGAGCCTGCCTTCAGAGAAACACAGGGTGGTTTTAAACTGCCGGCTTTTGGATAGTGGTGAGTACTGGTACTGCACCCATTTTTGGGATTTAAGAAAATGCATTCCCAACAGTTCTAGGTTGCATTTGGCAATCAGCATTGCCATTCCCAATGGTTTCAGACTACTGTGCGGGTAGTCCAATGGTGGTTTTAGGCAGTGTCCTTCTGTGCCCATAACATCGGCAAAAATGAGTGGCAGCCTATTCTTCATGCATTTCCCTGTGCATTTTCTGGGAAGCTCTGGCCATCATGAGGTTTTCCATGTCAGTACTGCACAGTTTTGAGGTACGGCTCGGATGCATGGGTAAATACATCCCACAATACATGTCTGTAATAAAAGGGTTGTATGTGTGAATCTTTAAATGCATAACAGACAAATGGCTTGGTTCTCACATCACCGTTCACCATTCACAACACTCACCCTAACACTAAAATGAATGTAACCATGACCCATACATACTCATTCGCACAGTTTAAGTTTTTTGATGTGAGTACAACAGCACCAGCCACTCAGATGGGGTACAAGGGCTCTTTTACTTCTTGTTGCTGGAGAAATTTAGATGAGGAGGGGCTGGGTCTCAGTGTGAGCCTGTCTAGACCCCAATACAAGTACATCTTTAGGGAATTATATTTATAGACAGGAAAGGATGCCCTACACGAGACACCCAATAAACCTAAATAGAAAGGAGTGTACCACTTGTAAGCTTTAAGCCTGACCAGTATTAATCTTAAACAAAACTGGCTTCTAATGCATAGTAAAGGGTCCAGGGTTCCTCAGCCACTACTTCCTCACCTTTGCGCAGGCCTCATGGGTTATATCTGCAGAAAGAGCAGGCCCATGCTTTATCTTACAGAGCTGGCATTAGCATCTCGTATAGTGCTGGCCTGCAGCTAGTGCAAATCATGGTGTGGCAGGGTAGAAAGGGCGTTTGGCCTAGTGGAAGTACAATTTGAGGCAACCTCTATGATTGCTTTATGTTTTTAAGTGTGGGCACAGTATGGTAAACCCGTCAGAGCCACATACACAAAGCATTCCAGTGTGCTATTGTATGGACATGGGACACATCAGACAAAAACAGGCATATGTGCTGTTACATAGAGGAGCATCACTTAGACGCCATTAACCAACAGGTTGGTGACTTGTGCAGTACACACATCATTGCTGTACACAGCATTGATTTGCTACGGACTACTGTCTGCATGGTGACACACAATGAACCCTGCTTTCCTAATCAAGGTGCTAAGTCACATTGAGGAGCCATCTGGTGTGTGCTGGGCAGTGGTTGGCTTATTAAAAAAATGAAAATGTCTTTGATACTGAATGGATGCATTTAGACCATGTCCAAAAGCAGCCACTAGAATACGTATAGCAAGAAAATGGCAGTTAACCATCCCAGGCATGCGCCATATGCAACAAAAAAAGCATCCCAAAAATGTTTGGTTGTGTCAAGTTGAAAGACATGAAAATAAAGAACATAGTTTACATCTTTTTCTGTGTGGCACCTTAATTCTCTTGGAAGAATGCATAGATATATAAATGATGCTTTATGCTGGCCTTCAGAATGAAAAGGCCCCATGTTCAGTTCTTAACACTGAAATGTTAAGCGCATACTGTGTAAATCCAATGGCTTGTTAAATGAGCCATCACAATTACCCCCACTTTAAAGGCTCTGTGAAAAAGGGGCACAGGGTGGGTGTCTCCAGAGCAGCTCATAAAATGCATTCCCTATATGTTTTCCTTTGTTTATAACAAAGGAATGTTTAACGTTTCACCTGTCGCGACCTCAGAGGCAGTAGTCTGGGTGGGCCCCTGCCTGCACGCCTCCTGAGCTCTTTAGGTGGGCTCCCCGTGCAGTCACCTGCTTTTGGCCGCCCGAGGAAAACGGTCTGGGTGCCGGTGCAGAAGAACTTGGGAAGAGATTATGCAAGGACGGTTAACTGCCACTTTCTTGCTTACGTATTCTAGTGGCTGTTTTTGGACATGGACTAAATGCATCCATTCAGCATCAAAGCTCTTTTCATTTTTTTAATAAGCCAAACATTGCCTAGCGCGTGTCCCAGATGGCTCCTCAATGTGACTTAGCACCTTGATGAGGAAAGCAGGGTTCATTGAGTGTCACCATGCAGACAGTAGTCCGTGGCAAATCATTGCTGTGTGCAGCAATGATGTGTGTCTATGCACATGACGCAAATGTGTCTGTTTTAAAAGCAAAAACCTGCAGATTGATGTCACAGGAGGCCACGCCCACACCTGTGCAAGACTCCGCCCCCATCTACATGTTGAAAAACAAAAGCTAAACACTAAGAGGGATGTGGTGACTTGGGCACGAAATATGGGCGGGATTTGCACACCATACAGTGTCTCTGCCCACACCTCCATGTAATTGGTCACTAGTGATCTTTTTGTAGCAAATCACATGAAGGCATGCGTGGCGTTACTGGAACAGCTGGAAATAACGGAGACTCCACACTCTTCACCGGAGACCCAGAGAAGAGTGTAAACAAGTCTCTGGGATAAACCTGGAAGCTGGGCAGGTCTGTGCAGATGGGGAAGTAATGTGTGGTAACTTGGGCGCGTGTGTGATCCATTTACAGTGGACACAGAGCAGGATTGAAGCAGAAATAGTGCATTCTAACATGTTTCTAATGAAATGGACTGTGCTGCAGTTTCCAAAAGCAAGAGGCCATTAAGAACAAGCAGTGTTTGGCTGTGTGATGTGCTCAAGTGGACTCTCGAAGTGTGGTTGCCTTTTGCCCTGCATTATACTTTCCACGGGCAAACTCTGAATAGTAATTCTGGAAGCGCCAAGCCTAGAAGCAGAGTGTGGCCCAGTCAGGACCATACTGTGTGGTGGGTGAATGTTGGTGAAGAACAAAGGGAAGGGGAGTCTGAATGAGACGTTCCAGCAATCCTAGAACGCCTGACACCCTTAAACGAGAGAAGCTCATGTGATCGGAATCGGGCAGTTTTGGAATTGTCTCTGGTCCATATGGAGCTAAAGAAAGGCCATAGGTTAACCACTCAGGTTCAAACTGCATTTTGAAGTATTGCCAGCATGTGGCCAGGCGATTTTGATGTTTTTGTTTAATTTAATACAATTTTATCACATTTTCAAATACAAAACCCTCCCCTTCATTCACAGTTCTATTAAAAGGTTTTACATTTTGCCATCCAGACCGTCAAAATTCAATTCCAGTCCAAGTGTCTGGGTCCTGGCATGGAATGATGTGTTCAACAACATTTAGGTATTCAAGTTATCTTCTAATTAATACGTTCAACTTAGAGTTTCTTTGTTCCATGTTAAAGTGATGCACTTATGAGCATTCTCCATTTGTTGGAGTTTGTGTTCAATGCGTAATTGGACTTTGAGGAAAGATGCTTTGCATGAATGAAACAGCAGCTATCACCCATGTTGTCGTTTCCCCATTAATCAGGTGCCCCAACCATTCCTCCTCGTCCTGTGCTTGAACGTTTGCCACCAAAGGGCCCAAGAATGTTTTCGGTTCTTTAGTCATCCCAGGACAAAAGATCATTAAGTGTTTGATGGTTTCAACCTTATCCAGTGATAAACAGAATCTACAAATGTTTTCCTATGTTTTGCCGCAAATTGAATTGATCTCGTTGGTGGGGAGCAAATTTAGTTGCTTTCTGAGAAAAATCTCTCTGTATAATCTATTTGGGAATTTTTGCAGGTAACGCCGAAGTTATTTCAACTTTTTAATGTTCGGTGGTAGATCACAGGTTAGTTTACATGAGGCTGCTTTGTCCAGGGTACTCATCCAATCACTGTCCATGAGTGTTGTCTTTACTCTGGTTGGAAATAGCCCCAAATCTGGTTCCGAGCAGCCAATTTCTTCGAGTCTTTCTGAATTTGTTCAACCACTGATTTAACATTTTGCTCGATCGACTCGATAATTCTTTGTTTATGATCTGAAAAATTGTTGAACTTGTCGATATGATGATTTTACAGAATGGTGCCATTCTGTTCCATTCCACCACGGCACACAACAATGGCAGGCTTCATTCTCTGCGTATGATTGATATTGCCATAGAGTTAGGGAGGTTGAGTGTACTCCACCAAAATATCCCTTCAAGCCTGTGCCATAAGTTACATGGAATTTCTGGCATGGACTCCGCCCTGTGAGTTAAGGCAGGCACTACTTTTGCTTTATAAAAGTTGACTACTGGAATCAAAGAAAAGTGGCCGCATCTTCAGTCCATTAACTTAACTTGAGTTGCCAAAGTTTTTGCTTTCTCCGGGAGTACTTCCTGCATTGGGGTCTCAATGGCGCTGTTGTTAAGGGTGACTCCCAAGTATTTAAACTTTTTAACTTGTTCAATCCCCCTTTGCCCCAGAGACCATTTGAAAGACTCTCTCTGGATCGTTCTTTTTTCTAAGCACATGACTTTGGTTTTATCTTGATTTATCGCCAGACAATTTATGTTGGTATATCTCTGGAGACTAGCCAGTTGGCGTTGGAGACCAATTTCTGTTTGATCGATCAAAATCAGATCATCAGCATATAGGAGGCATGTCACTCTTGTTTCTCCAACACTTGGGGGGGAAGGATCTAAGCAACGGATCAAAATCCTTGATGTCTGAGATGTAGAAATTTTAGATCGTGGGTGCCAAGGGGCAACCCCAATTAACCCCTCTTGAAGTTTGAATCATAGATGATAATAACCTCGCATGGTTTAGACGTACTCTTATGGAAGTGTCAGAGTGGAGAACGATAAGGGGTTCAGTTTATTCACCTGGGCAGTTCCTCACTGCTAGTTTTTTCCACAGGATGTTGCGGTTGACCCAGTTGAAATCTTGGAACACGCCCTTTAAAATACTTATCAGCATAATGTTGGCCGATGTTTTTCACAAAACCAGTTTGGAATGCGTCACACCACCTGCTGTCCTTGTCCAATCCTGGAAATGCATCAGAAGAAGGGAACCAACGATGTTGACAATCACGTCCAACAACTCAATGGGACGGTAGTTTTTAGGGTCTTCTTTCCACCCTTTCTTAAAAATTGGGACTACTGTCACTGTCCTCCATGAGTTGGGAATTATCCGGGTAAGCAATGCTTTTTTAATTACCTTGTGTATAAAGTTAACCCATTCCTCCGGGTGTTCCTTCAGCATGGAGTTTGTCAAGCCGTCGGGACCCGGTGCACTTGATGAGTTCAACTTTTGTATTTTCCCTAAAATGGTTGTAACTTCATGGTGGACAGTCCATTCTTTACAAGCTCTTGTCAGCGAGGTTGGGGCAGTTGAAGTTGAACCGTGAAATAGCATTGAGAAGTGTTCCTTCCAAGATGATTCACTGATGTTGTTTTGTTGAGGATTTGAAGTTGGAGATACAGTTGACTTGACCAGTGACCATAATTCTCTGGACTTCCTTCCACATACTATATGAAGCATTTGCTCAGAGTCGTTTTGGAGCATAGCATGCCTACGAGTAGCTAGCCAAGGCTTGTATACATGACATACATTAATTGCTTATATTTTGTCGACTTCTAAGTTCGATTTAGCTGCTTCATGCTTTACAGGCCTCATTTCTCTTTGTTTTTCAAATAGGCGTTTGTCATATGTGTGGTGTACTTCATTTGCCAGTTTTCTGGTGCCATGTTTTGTTACACTGAAGTATTTTAGTAAGGGCATGTAGTCCACAATGTCCTCCATGTTGCAATCACTTTTATCATTTGCAGCTGAGATATACTTTCTGGTTAGTGCTTTGATGTCCTGGCTCTTTAATATGAGGCGGTTCCCACTGTTGCACACTTCCACTGCTACCTTCATAAATTACTGGTTTAGGCTTAGTCAACCATTATGTGTTTAGAAGGTTGTGGTCAAATACAGTCCTAATCACGTCAAACGTTTTTGTATACTGTAAGAGTTCTCTGGATATGAAAATGTGGTCTTAATCAGCGGACTGATCACCTCTTTCCCAGGTTGGTACCAGTAACTTGTGCTGGTAGTTTATGGCCTTTAAGGGGTAAAGGTCTCGAGAATTCATCAGGATCTAACAGATATTTCCTCTTATTGCTGATGGTAAAATAGATTTTTGGAGTCTCTTGTCTTGGAAATGAGTTGAGCATATAGCATTCGAGTCTCCACAAAGGACCATATACGATACGTTGTAATATATGTATGTATCTCAATTATGGCCGTGATGCTATCGACGAAGCTGGTGTTTGAGATGGCATGTGGGTTCCAATAACAATTTATCACCACCATATTTACCTGGTGAACGCGATGTTTCATAGAAGGTGGGTTTGACCAGCTCATCAAGAGAGCCAGGAAGAAGAGGTTAGAGAATAAAGTTTTCATGAAATTCAAGCCTGATCCTGATCTAAGTGCCGTTAGTAAACCCGATGTTGGTCGTCCTTTCGTTCCTCTAGTCGCAGTGCGACGGTCAGGTCAAATCCATCGAGGTACGGTTTGCCCAACAACCAAGTTCCTGGAGACAAATGATGTCATAATCACCCAAATTTACGTCACTAGGGGTGGTTAAATGCTTGAAGCCCCTGGTGTTCCATGAGGCCATCTTTACAGTAGTTTGCGTATCGATAGGTTCTGTCGTCTCCAACTTGTTTTTATTCTATGGTTTTAACATCTTGAATGGCTATGTTAATTGCTGCCTTGCTAGAGCTTCTCGTATCCATGACCATTTCTTTTGGAGCTTTCACAATATATTATGCAGCACCAGCAAGTCAAGCATCTCTCCCCTTGCAACGAAGGTGGCGCACAAGATAACCCATTTTATTATAACAACCAAATTCTTTTTAGGAGGCCTCCAACCTGTCTCACACCCAACCTCCACTAGAACCCTTTATCCCAATAGACTAGGAACCAGGCCAGTGTGTATCAATGAGATATTTATCAATTTATTATTTAATGAAAAAATAAAATCAACCAAGGACACAGCCACCAATGTTGTGGCAACACAAAATGCAATAATCTCTACAAAACAACCAGGTTAAGATATACTATTACGGTTAATTTCAGTTTTTAATGACAGAACAGAAAAAGAACAATTTACCACAAAGTGATAGCACCTACATTTTAGCACTCCCCCTGCAACATTCACCCTCAAACCACAATTAAACTTGATTCCTTTCAATGGAAGGCAGTGACAAGGAGTAGGAATATAGGGGGGAAATCGGATTTGGGGTGAAGCCCACCACCAAAAGATGGGAAGCCAGCAAAGAAAGGGAAAACCTGTTTTTGGAGCAAAATTGAAGAATGGGATTTTGGTTATTTCTCACAACTGTTAGGGGACAGAATGGAAGACAATTCGCATTGCTTACATTTAGGAGATAGGCAAAGTTTTAGAGAATACTATTCCGCACACCAGGGCAAAGTAGCAAAATCTGTTTTTGGGAGAAAGCAAATGCAAAGGGAAAATACAGTGGCAAATGGAAATTCGTTTACACTGAGGCTTACAATGACAAGCAGTTCGGGGAAGGGGTTTAGCTTACAATAGGAAAATCGATTTACAGTGACAAGGACAGAGGCACATAAAAGGTAGACTTCTAGGCAAAAGGGATTGCTCACACTAATGAAAACCAGTTGGGGTTTAAACTGACGGATGCAAATAGGAATTTGTTTGGTAACGTACACAATAAATGGACAAATTCAGTTTTCAGCTCACTAGGGGGATCATTATTTCGGGGCAACACTTTCATGACTATAACAATTAAATAAAAACAACAGGAACAAGATTGTTGGGTTGTTGAGCTTCTGTTTGTTTCTTCAAAAAGGTAGAGAGACCGTGTGGTCCTTTATGTTCCACACAGTCACTCTGGTCTAGAGTTAGCCCTTGCTTTGAATATGCATGTGAGGATTAAGGTGTTCGCTTCTTATTGTGCGATTTAGGCCCAGTTAAGTCTCCACTACGGACAATGTTGGTCGATGCCATACCAGGTTTCACTATATCTGTGTGCTCTTGCAGACTGTTTGGACAAGGAACCCTACTCGTAGTCCTCATTGGTTGCTTCCAAGTGCTACGAGGGTTGGAGTCGTCCCGTTAGAGGTGTGGATTCCTGGGACAGCTTTCCTCTGGTGTAAGGTTTATTTGAGGTTCCGAGCAATTAGCCACACCCTTGGGGGCCTCTTTGCCACCTTTGGTTGTTAGGAGGGGCAAGGGCACCTTTACAGGGTTGAGGCAAGTATATAAAGGCTTTGACTGTGCTGGATTTGGAACCTTTGTTTGGGCTTGTAAAAGTAAAGAGCTTCCATGGCTATTTTTATCCATAGGATGCTTTTGCATCACGCTTGACTCCATAGACTCCATAGCCCCCTCCAATTGTTCAGTGTCTGATAATTCATTTACTGATACGTTAACTCGATCTTCAGAGATTAACTTCCTCTGTTTGAGGAAGTAGTTTGCCAGATTAACAGAAAGAAGATTTTGTTTAGGTGTTATTTTCCTACACAGTCTTTGGAAAGTCGCTGTTGGCCCTACTTTTTGTGGTATTTAGTTGAAGATTGCCAGGTCTCTTTCAGTGGAGTTGACCTGTGATGAATTTACTCCCCCAGGCTTTGTTATTAACTTCATCCGTCTGGGATTACCCGTGTGTTGAGTTTTTGATCGACGATGGGTAGTGGTTTTCTTCTTGCCCACTGGTGAGAGCTTCTTGGCTTTATCTCCCGCTAGAAGCTTCGACCGGTGGATGAAACTATCTCCACCCTTGCTGTCTGGGAGAGAAATCACCGCCTCTCCTGAGCGAGTCTGTGCTTCTACCACTGTTTTTAGCACTGACTTGGGCAGTATTTCACTTCCTAGTGATTCCTCTCCCAATGATTCCTCAGCGGAGGCATGTTCTTGAAAGATCTCTGTTTCGTCTTGTGGGTCATCTTTTGATTCGTTTTGTGAGTCTGATAGAGTGCTGATGTTGTTTGAAGTATTACTCCGAGAATTAATTTGGGCTACGACATAGTATTTTATCACTCTTCTTGTCTCATCATGTGCGAGCTCTTTCCGCACTGTGGCGTGCGTCGATTAATTCGATGTTTGAAAGGGGGTCATACATTTTCTCGCAGGGTTGGTCGTAAGGTCTCCCGCACCCAAAAAAAGTGCTCAATGTGGGGGAAGAGGTCCCCTGCTGGAGAGTATCATCCATAAGCGTCGGTGTAAGGCCGAACGCTACCTGGAGGGCTCCCTCAAAGATTGTTGATAGGTGGACACCCGGGTGGATTTACAAGCAGCTTGCGTAGGTGAGATATGAACAGTCAACACCTCTGCTCCCAGACACAGAGCAGAGGGTCAGTCGCTGACTCTTTGTTAGAGTCAATACCTGCTGTCCCAATGTTTGACCCAGTGTTTAGGGTTGAGTTTCCTGGGCAAACAGAAGTATGGTCAAAATTAAGGTTTATCGTTTTTGTCTATGTTAACTGTGTTGCATATATCTGTTTGGTGCGACCACTTCTGCGTGTGACCAGGTAGTGAAACCTTACATTCCCACAGGGTGGAAGGACTTGCGAGGCACACTGTGCAGGCACATTGTGGCCAGCTGTAAATATTTGGTTTCTCTGTTACGCCGCTTCGTGCTTCTTAGCAAGTGACCTTCTTCCATATTGCTCCTGATGCTGCCGTTGACTGGCACTCGTCCAACACGCCCGGTCTGCCCAGACTGCGACTCTGCAGTGACTCTGCAGCCGCTCGGCTGCCGGTCAGGCTTTATGAAAGGGTCCACTCACGGAAGCAATAGAGTCTGTGGAAAGACTGCTGGAACTACCAAACAAGGTGCTAGAAACAGAGTGTACTTTCCAAACTGTGACTCGGCAGCGACATCACGGCCGCTCCGCAGCCGGTCAGGGGTAATGAAAGGTTCCGCCCACGGAAAGACTGCTGGACTGCTGGAACTGCAAAACAAGGTGCAAGAAACAGACTGTTCTGCCCAGACTGCGACTCTGCAGCGACTCCGCGATTATTTGTAAAGTACTAGCATGGTATGCTCTGATACTCGGATCATATGGTAGGTATTCATATCAAAAAGGTATTCCCATCAAAGGTGCTCACACTATTGCTAGGCTACCTTACCAACACACCACAGTCAGTGATATGCTCAGTTTGTAGAGCATGCCTAATTAGCATAGCATGGCTATGTTCCGCCTAGAAACACTTGTGTACAGGCGCGTTACAAATGCCATATCACATCATACCCACTTAGCACAGCAGGTCCAGATACTATTATAGCCAGTTATACAGCAGCGATAGATGCCATTATGGCAAGTAATCGCTGTATTTAAAGCTTGCCTATGGATGAAGACGTGCTATTAATTACCATGAAAGAAATGTGCTGGCATATTAATATATATTAATATTAATTTTGCCAAAGACAAAAGTAGGGGGGGCACAGACAAAAGTAAGGGGAGAACATGGTCACTGCTCGTCTTAGGTACAGGGGATAAGGGGGGCACGGGTTTCACTGGAGGGGCCCCTCCAGCGACGCCACTGCCCATAGTACACGTCGAAACCGGTCGGTGATTTTCCTGCTAGTATTGAGGACTGACTGTGCTGAAAACAGATGTCCCTTGCATTTTTGAAAAAACTGTTTGCAACACATAAGAGAGTTATGTGTATGCTTGGTGCCATGCAATCATGATTTATCGTTAGATTTCTTTGAATAAAATGAATTATTCTTTTTCATTGTGTTGTAATTTTGTTGTCCATGTAAACGATTGTTGCCATTGTTATCTGCATGATGAAATGTTTATTACTTGTATTGAAAATGTGATGGTTTTGCCTTTTTTTGTGTAACATGTTTTTCTGCCTTATTGTATAAGCTTGTGCGTACATTAATTATTAAAAAATAGTTTTGTAGAAGATTTTTGGTCCATAAGCATCCTTTTTTCGTTTAAATGTTGAGGTTCCCTAGAGGCCCAGTGACGTCGTTTAGGCGTTCCTTGCTACCCATGTGGTCTCCCTTGCTACCCCTAAAAAAATAGTAAAAATGTACAATCAGTTTTTGTATTTTTTTAATTGAGGCTCCTGGGCTGCTGCCAGCAGCATGTGGTTCTTTGTTTCTGGGGGGGGGGACTCGTTTTCTGATAGCTATAGCTGGTAAGATAGCTCAGTGGGTTGAGCACTCACTGCTTCAGTGTGCATGTGATCTGCAGGTTGGAGATTCGACTCCCAGCAAGCTCAACTCAGCCTTTCATCCTGCTAAGGTTGATACATGAGTACCAACAGAGGTTGGGTGATATTGTATGTATGTTTGTTTTATATGAATTGCTTATGCGTAAGTGCTATATAATAACAGATCATTATCGTTTGGCCTTGGCCGTCTGCTTGCATTCACAGTAATTTTTGGTAAATGGGCCTATACGCGCTGATATTAACGATACATATGGTGATCCATTCTTGAATGAAATGTGTATCAGTTTACAGTGATATCGTAACCATATTTTTCGTAGTGTACTTAGAAACAATTCGATGTGATGCTACTTCCTGCTTTGTCAACGGGTGAAAGGTTGTGTTCCATCGCTTCCTGTGATGTGACTTCTGGGTGGGGTCAAATGACATCACTTCCTGTGATGTCATCAGAGGTCAAGGGTCGCATTCTGTTATTTCCGCAACCCCTGGCATTTTGGTGAAATGACATCCCTGTAGAGGCCTTTGGGTCATGGGCAACCTGCTCTTCTGTGTTTAGCTGGTATTTAAAGGTTGGTCATCATGACCCAACAATTTAAAGGGCGTGAGGTGGATTTAAAGTTGAGGTATGATAAAAGGGGCAGGTTTAAGCGGGAGAATGGGGACGGGGTGCCAGTTCTGTCTGCTGCCTGGCAGGCTGCACAATAAAATGCATACCCCTTTTGGCCTCGACCAATTTCAGCTTTGAGTCTTTGGAAAACACTGTCTCTTGTCCGTGCAGCATGTTGGAAAGCCATTTGGGAATATCTGACCTTCACACACAGAGCCATGCCAGCGATTGCACCAGTATTCGGAAGATTAGACTGCACCAATAGCCTCTACTTGGGCCTGCCGTGTTACCTTCTGAACAATCTACAAAAAGTAACAAATGCGACAGCTGGACTTCTTCTGAGACTTCAAAAACACAAACCTATCGCCCCAGCTTGCAAATAGTCCACTGGCTCTCGATAAAACAGAGGATTCTTTTCAGAACCCTGTGCACAGGCCACTGCCCCTTCCATGACATGGGACCAACATCCACCACAAGGAAATTCATCCACACCATGGACATTTTTATCAAGGAACGGCCCCTGTCTAACGCCTAGGCCCACACACCAGCCTCTCCCTTCCTAACCTGAGACTGGGTGATCTGCTCCCTCTGTTTCCTCCCCGGCTTGCTTGTAAATCCCTAGCTCCTAAAATGCCTGCCCTCTTGCCCCCCCCCAATGCCAGCACCCACTTCCTTGTATCACTGTGTAATTTGTAAAGTGCCCCAATTTTCCTGAAACTAGGTTCGCGCCCAATAAATACTCTACTAATAATATGGTCTTGGTAATGGTGCCAAGCTTCAAATGGAAACACCACAGATGATGTTCAACCAAATTCTGGAATTCTGTACCTGGACACCTGAGAGCAGAGGGCAACCACCCGACCTTCAGGAAATCCCTGAATCCTGGCTATTCAACTGACACCAGCACCGGACCCAGGAAGTAAAAACACCAACAGACCCGAGTCTACAGAAACATTCCACAAACCTCCACACAACTTCTCAGCCAACGGCCACCGGAGATCAGACTCATTCGGGTCGCTCTCCTCGGGCCCTGTAGCGAAAACTGGAACAGCAAAAACCCTCAGCAACAGAGATGACAACCAAATACTCCAACAACCCTGAACCAACAATCTTAAATCCACTGGTGTCATGGCTCCCTCCCACCTAACCACTTTCCCACTGATCGACTCACGTCTTTGTCGCTTTACACCCTACAGTGCTTGCACAATCAACTCTTGCCAATGGCAGCAGATGCCTAGAAACACACTGCATTAATGGAGCAACACCACTGCTCACTTCTCTAGCTCCGTCACCCAACCCATGCCAGATTCTAATCAGGTCCTTGCAGCACTGACTTCAACTAACACACCTCGGGCTCTCTCTTCCCAATGCCGTAGATATGTCATACCTGAATTTCCGTTCCAAGGTAGTCTCATGGTTGAAATCCAAGAACCACCGGGATAGCTAAGTCTTAAGGCTATCCCTTCATGCCATCAGCACACATTGTAACTACGTGTGTCCACTTGTACTCCTGTATATACTTTTGGTTATAGCGCCTGCGCTTCTATACAGGGCTACAACCAAAAGACCAGGGCTATACCCCCTCAGCCCCCCGACCCCTAGCAACGCCTCTGTAGTGACGTCAGTCAGATGGCTTTATCCATAAAGCCTGTTCTGGGGTATGGGCATGATAGTGAGACCTACCTACAGGACACTTTGCAGAGAAATCAGCTTGTCAACTGTAAAGTGTGAAATCACCGAGGTCTGGCTTTTAGGCTCATATCATGTTGCGGGGCGGTACTTGCAATCCAGCATTGTGTTGCATCAACAATGACGTGTACTAAAAATGCCCGGGTTTACAGAAGTACCTAGTTTGAGTAGAGCAGTGTCAAAGGGGTAGCAGCGTGGGCTATATTGGTGCGACAGCATGCGTGATTTAATTTGGGCACAGCAGTAAGATGGTGGGGAGAGGTGCTAGCCATGTATTGTTGAGACACACTACATGATTTGCGTCAGGCATAACTTCGGCATTTGTCCATCTTTGTACCAACACATTTGCTCATTCTCTTTGGCCCTTTTGATAACCAAGCCAGTAACGCAGCAGGACGCCCGCCAGTTTATATGCAGCCTGGCACGCCCATTCCCTTTGTTGCCCTTCGCAGGCATTTTCGAAAATTTGGCGTGCTTCCCGCCCCCAGGCTGCTTACATCATGCCTCCCCCCTTAGCCCAGGGGGAGGGAGGAGGACCCTGCCCATGCTATCCGGGCGCCTCCTCAATTCCTCGTCGTCACCTCCACAACCTGCTAGAATAGGGCCCGCGTGGGCATAGGTTCTTGAACCAATCCTGGTATTTTGTTTGGACACTAGCAACATGAACCTTTCTTTTGCAACTGCGATGATGGCATGTATTGGTGGGTCACCAGCATAATGAAAATGTGATTTGCAGATGATATGCTGGCATATGTTAGTGAGATCGGCTTCCTGATTTGCTTTTGGTGTAAGCGGCATGAAAAAGGGAGCAGCGCTGGCAGGCTTTGTTGACAGGCCTTAAGATCTGCTTTGAATACATCAATGAGCTTGAAAAGGGGCCGAGCTGACTTATTAGGTTCCAGCTGAAAGAGCTCAACTCAAAAGAGCTAACCTGAAAATAGTGTAAACAAATGTGCCTCAAAACAGCTAACAATAAAAAATAAAGATTATTTTCACAGGGGAAATCCTCAACACCCTTCTTTTCCCTCCTTGTCAAAATCAAGTATTGTGCCTTTCCGTGTGGAGGCTGTTGTGGTTCCCCCTTTCTCACTATTCATCCCCCACGTGCCCTGTCCGTATGCAGGGTATGCAGTGATAAAATCGCGGCAAAAATGTCGCCTGTACAAAAAATTGCTGCAAAAATGCTGTGGTTTGGCCTGTTAAAGATGTACCCCATTACACCATTTAAGGGGAGCAGGTGTTGCGGGGGTGTCCCCCGCTCCCCTTAAATGGTATAATGGTTCCAGGGGTTGATCCACGCATCCTTTACATGGATTGCGGCAGCCTTTTTGCTGCGATATTTTGTGTCCACGGCCATTTTTGCCGCGATTTTAACACATGGAACCCTATGCAGGCAGAAGGAGCATTTGTGCATTGTTGTGTGTCACCTAGAAGTGACAGCCTATCCTGTGTGCATTCCTGTGAGGACCCAGACCTGTGATCCTCGTTCCCATGGATCCTTTACATGCCGGCGTGAAGCGACGTGGACCTCTATAAGTAAGGAAATCAGTGGGTGATCCATACTCTGCCCTGAGAGGAGCAACATGCAGCGATGTGTCATGATGACGGTCGCCATTATGAATGGCACTGTTATTCATTCACTGTTTCGCCTGTATGTTATCCCATGACCTGCTGTGGGCGCAGCTAGGATGGCAATGTTTTTATAGCGGCAATGCTGGAATATGTTGTTGACTGGCACCCAAGAAGATGGCTTGTTAGGTCTTGCTCCTTCATTGACCACACATGGGGAGACCCGGATTCCCTCCCCATTCAACCCCGAAAAAATAAGGACTCCCTCCATAGTTCCCCAATCCTGTCATCCTAGTTAACCATTTGCCTAGGACGGGTCTGAAACCTGTGGCTCTCCAGATATTTTGGACTATAAACTCCCATGACCCCTCATCATTGAATATGCTGGTCGGGGCTGATGGGTGTTGCTGTCCACGAATCACACCAACACTCAGGACTGTGGTGCTTGCGGCTTGCAGACATCAGCACAGGCTGCTCTTCATGGAGTGCCACCATTTTCCTCCAGGGTCGCTCATGCTGCCCTTTTAATTGTGACATTGTTCTCTGCCCCAATGCAGTAAACTGCGCAGCATGGCAGAAGCTATGCCTTCACGTGTGAGTGGTCCAGGCAGGACACATGCTAGGTTGCAAGAGGTCCTCTGTGCCCTTAGCACTACTGACAAGAGGAGCTGGGTCCTAGCCAAGCAGAGGCAACGGGACATTTTCTGAATCCCTGCAAAAAAAGAACAAATAAAGCACAGCTCAGGTAAATGGGCGACACCAGCTAAATCAGGAACAAACAGTGTATCATTCTCATGCAAAGAGACTGATCCCGAGGCGAGAATGCAAACATGTGTTATATTTCTATTTGGTTTGTGCTTTTATAGCGCTTGGCGCCTAAACTGTGTACAGACTAATTAAAACGGTACAGTCAATTCTCACAAACCGGGGGCATGAGTCAATTAGATTGAGGATGGAGTTTCCAGACAGATTTCAAAAAGGAGGAAATAGATTGTACAGACAGTGGGAGTAGATTGCAGTGCTTTTCAGATAGAAGTGAAAAGGAGCAAAATCGAGAAGAGGCACATGGGGCGGTGGCAGACGAGGGCGAGGAATGGAAAAACGAAAAAGTACTGGGAACGGAGGACTCACGGTGGGGAGTAGAGAGAGACCGCAGAAGACAAATGGTCAGGGACTAGACCGTAGAGACACTTGGAAACAAGACAGAGAAAATTAAAATGCAGGCGGGATTATATATATTTATCGACCTTAAAAATTATTGCTGTCAATACAATGTTCAATCTCCGAAGCCAAAACCAAATGCAGCAGATCGCGGATACTTTATAGTAGTTTTCTATTTAGGGGGCAGCATATGAAAGCTATGCCAGCACATTTCTTTCATGTATGCAAAGCTGCATGCCGAGCTTGGGCATCAGTAACAGGTGGGTGGATGGCCATGCATGTCTGATGGACCAGCATGTGGTAGACTTGGTGGATTGGCGAACCACCGTGAGGTAAGGTGGGTGGATTGGCAAGCAGGCGTGGGGTAAGGTGGATGGATAGGCAGGCACGGAGTAAGGTGGGTGGATTGGCAAGCAGGCGTGGGGTTTAGTGGGTTCAATCAGCAGGCATGGGTAGGCTGGGCTTATTGGCAAGCATGTGTGCAGTAAGGTGGGTGGATAGGCAGGCATGAGGTAGGCTGGGTGGATTGGCAAGCAGGCGTGGGGTAAGGTGGGTGAGTAGGCAAGCATGGGGTAGGCTAGGCAGATTGGCAAGCAGGCGTTGGGTAAGGTGGGTGGATAGACAGGCATGGTGTAGGCAGGGTGGATTTGCAAGCAGGCATGGGGTAGGGTGGTTGGATAGGCAGGCATGGGGTAGGCTAGGCAGATTGGCAAGCAGGCGTTGGGTAAGGTGGGTGGATAAACAGGCATGGTGTAGGCAGGGTGGATTTGCAAGCAGGCATTGGGTAAGGTGGATGGATAGACAGGCATGGGATAGTCTGGGCAGATTGGCAAGCAGGGATGGGGTAAGGAGGGTGGATCGGCAGGCGTGGGGTAAGGTTGGTGGATTGGCAAGCAGGCGTGGGGTAAGGTGGTTGGATAGGCAGGCTTGGGGTAGGCTGGGCGGATTGGCAAGCAGGTGTGGGGTAAGGTGGATGGATGGGTATGTTTGGATAGGCTGGGCGGATTAGCAAGCAGGCGTGGGGTAAGGTGGGTGGATTGGCAGGCATGAGGTAGGCTGGGCGGATTGGCAAGCAGGCATGGGTTAAGGTGGGTGGATCGGTATGCGTGGGGTAAGGTGGGCGGATTGGCAAGCAGGCGTGGGGTAAGGTGGGTGGATCGGCAGGCATGGGTTAGGCTGGGTGGATTGGCAAGCAGGCGTGGGGTAAGGTGTGTTGATAGGCAAGCATGGGGTCGGCTTGGCGGATTGGCAAGCAGGCGTTGGGTAAGGTGGGTGGAAAGACAGGTAGGGGTAGACAGGGCGGATTGGCAAGCAGATGTGGGGTAAGGTGGGTGGATTGGAAAGCAGGCGTGGGGTAAGGTGGGTGGATTGGCAAGCAGGTGTGGGGTAAGGTGGGTGGATAGGCAGGCATGAGGTAGGCTGGTCAGATTGGCAAGCAGGCGTGGGGTAAAGTGGGTGGCTCGGCAGGCATGGGGTAGCCTGGGTTGATTGGCAGGCAGGCGTGGGATAAGGTGGGTGGATAGGCAGGAATGAGGTAAGGTGGGTAGATTGGCAAGCAGGCGTGGGGTGTAGTGGGTTCAATCAGCAGGCATGGGGTAGGCTGGGCATATTGGCAAACATGTGTGCGGTAAGGTGGGTGGATAGGCAGGCAGAAGGTAGGCTGGGTGGATTGGCAAGCAGGCTTGGGGTAAGGTGGGTGGGTAGGCAAACATGGGGTAGGCTAGGCAGATTGGCAAGCAGGCGTTGGGTAAGGTGGGTGGATAGGCAGGCATGGTGTAGGCAGGGTGGATTTTCAAGCAGGCATGGGGTAAGGTGGATGGATAGACAGGCATGGGGTAGTCTGGGCAGATTGTCAAGCAGGGATGGGGTAAGGTGTGTGGATCGACAGGCATGGGGTAATGTTGGTGGATTGGCAAGCAGGCGTGGGGTAAGGTGAGTGGATAGGCAGGCCTGGGGTAGGCTGGGTGGATTGGCAAGCAGGCGTGGGGTAAGGTGTGTTGATAGGCAAGCATGGGTCGGCTTGGCGGATTGGCAAGCAGACGTTGGGTAAGGTGGGTGGATAGACAGGCATGGTGTAGGCAGGGTGGATTTGCAAGCAGCCATTGGGTAAGGTGGATGGATAGACAGGCATGGGGTAGTCTGGGTAGATTGGCAAGCAGGGATGGGGTAAGGTGGGTGGATCGGCAGGCGTGGGGTAAGGTTGGTGGATTGGCAAGCAGGCTTGGGGTAAGGTGGTGGATAGGCAGGCATGGAGTAGGCTGGGCGGATTGGCAAGCAGCGTGGGGTAAGGTGGATGGATTGGTATGTTTGGATAGGCTGGGCGGATTAGCAAGCAGGCGTGGGGTATGGTGGGTCGATTGGCAGGCATGGGGTAGGCTGGGCGGATTGGCAAGCAGAGTTTCGAAATAGGGATTGCCTTACTGCCACAGGTCCTACAGGCTAAATATAATGGAACAACAAAAATGAACCTGGGCGAAATGAGATCAGAACATCTGTACACATTTAATCAATACCAAGTCTTGTCAAAAAAATATATATTTATTTATAAGCAATTTACACAAATATTTATTGTTCTCAACATCCACATTTAAACACCACCATTCATTCCATCATTCATTCACAATCTCACTATACATGTCAATATTCCACACTTGTGGTACTAAGACCACCTTGAACCAATATATTAACATACATTTCAACACCTCTTGGTGATTACAGTAAGTGTTAATACAAAAACAAATAGCATATTGCTTATTTGCTGTAACTCAACATATGTTTCGGTCGTCACAATAGGCCCCTAATTCAAGCCGGTAAATATAAGCGACCTTCTTCAGGAGACGGATGGTTCTGTTGCAACCACTCCGAAATGTCAAAAGGTGGAGGATGTCATCAAACCTCAATCTACAAACAAACAATATACATAACATCAGAATTCCGATCTCTTATTTTATTTAGACACAGATATATCTTGTGTGCATATCTCAGTTTATGTGTATACAGATTGGCACTCACCTCCACGTGAAATAATGGAGACACGTGTCAACGATGGACTAAATCCTGCAGTGGTGCTAGATAACTCTGCGCCTATACTGCAACGTAAGAGGAGGACAAAGCATCTTAGTAAGCCTGCCCTATAAACAATACACCATTATATATATGGTATGGACACACTATCTTACCTGATCAAAAATTCAGGTATGGGGGTGTCTTGCGTCTTTAGTCAATAAATCCAAAGAGGAAAAATCCCTGTTCTCGCCTGAAATGCAACACAGAGACTCAATACTCAAGTATTTTCATCTTGACAACACTGGAGGTAACCAAAACCTCCTATCAATTCGCCTCACCTCCTGCGGCCGAGTCCAGATATGTTCTTATTCTGGTACCCCAGTTTTTTCTCACTGCGCGGTGGTTCCACACATACAAAGAACAAGAAGATAACCAAACAGTGATGAACCAATGGGGTTTGAAACCCATTATGGGACATCACAAATGTGGCCATTGTGTGGCGTGTCAATTTACCTCTACGAATAAATCATTTGAATATGGCAACAAGAAGGAGTGGTTTTTTAAAAATCACACCAATTGCTTGAGCAAAAAAGTCATATACATTATCCAATGTCCATGTGATCTTGTATATGTAGGAAAATCACGCAATCTAAGAGGCCTGTTGTTGAGAGTAACCCATCTTGTAATTGTTTTGATTCCATGGTTTAAAATCTTGAATACGTATTTTGCTGTGATTTGATCCCACAAGTTTGTTTTATGCTAAGGGAAATTTCAACAGAAGTAACAATTAAAGTAAGCTGGCTAAAGCTACAAAAGACGGCGAATAACAGCTTTCCTCACAGAGGCAAGGCCTCTCTTTCCACCAGGAAATCCCACCAAAGCGATAATTATAGGGTTTGGGAAGAACCTGGTATGCAGTGGGGAAGGAAACAATGGCAAACTGCAAAGCAGGAAATGCTAGGTGTGAGGATAGTCGTAAAATGGCCTCTGGCAAGAGAACAGGGAGGAGACTGCTTCTGAACTGAAGGGAGACAAAAAGAGGAGGACTCGAACAGCCATCTGTGGCTGAACATTCACAAGGAACATTTTGTTTAAAGACTTCTAACTTACCACTTAAAATTGTCAAAAATACAAAAGTAACAGAATTGTAAATCTAAATTTTGGTTGCACATTTCAAGAGGCGGAAAGATTGTGTGACATGTTCTGGAAAGAAACGGCAGAAAATGTGATTTTACACCAAATGTATTTCTGCTAGAAGTATGAAACTTTATACACTTATGCCCATGTTATACGCGCACACTTGTAGAAATTTGCTGATAAATTGGACATTGTGTTCCTGATGAAAAGGGTGAAATTCGGTGAAAAGCAGGCACAAGGTCCCACTGCGACAGGGTTTTGAGGAGTAGCTGCTACACAAAATATGTAATCTGTATATGTGATTGTTATAGAAGTTACTCACGTGTAAATATGTCTTGTGTCAAAAGTAGATTTTGTGTTCAAGAGGCTAGGGGTGGACTCCAAGCCTCATAAACCCACAACATAAAGGTGACACACTGTTTATCTCCTCTTATCAAGGCAGAGAGAAGACTCTGACTAATCGCCTGTCAAAGGATCGAGCTTAGGCTAAACCAGCACACACACACTCCCTTTATCATAGCATAAATAGAGACAGCAGAGGGCAGATAAGGACAGACAGATTCACTCACTATCCTGACGCTAGCGGAGCACCCTGCTGCAGAACTTTACATCTTCCTTGCTCCAGACTCCAAAAACTTGGCAAAGCAGAAAGGCCCATTGCAAAGCTGAACAACTTTGAGCTAGGCCTCAAATTTCAGAACCAGAATCCCACAAACCTAAGGGGAACCAAAAGACAGCCAGGCTGCGCTGTACTGCTTGCCTGCTGAAAATAATTTTCATCATAACCATAAGGGCAGATCCAGTCCAATCCTGTGCCGTGCTGTGACCAGAATGCCTTTGCAGATCCAATCAAGTCCGGTGCCGTACGGTGACCACAGCGCCTTGACGCTGCCCAATCCGATGTGCCCAGCAGTCAGTCCTAAAACCAGATCCAGTTCCCTGACCAGAATCCTGATGGTTCTGTTTAAAAACATATCTAGTGAGTATCTATCGAAAGAACTGTGTCACTAGCATGTGCACTGTCCATAGTCAATCCGCAAAGCACTCAAAACACAACTATTCATCTAACCAATCATCCGTTTCTCTTGTGATACATAAACTGTTATGAGTAATGTCAATTCTGTAATGAGTAATGTATGAAGACTGTAACTGTAACCAAGAGACCTCGCGGTCACATGTAACCTGGCCTATTGAAATTGCTTGTAAAAATTCTTGTAACAAGCGTCACAATGCCTCTGGGCTGTAGGTGCGATTTACAAATGCAAATAAATAAATCCCTATCTTAAACCCATCCTATCTTGTATTCCGAACCTGTGTTGTTAGCAGTATTTTTGAATTGTCTGAACTCTCCATCCAAATCATCCTATCTTCCTCCTGTACTAGTATTGTTAAAACTATCTTTGCACTGATATTTTTCATCTGAAGAAGGCGAGCTCCTCTGCAGGCATTCACCCTGAACAAGTGGCTGTGTTCCTGTGTGGTATTTGTTTATGTTATTCATAGTCATCCTCTAGTGTAAGAAATCCCACTTGGCATTTTAAAAGTGCCTTCCCATTTTCCATTCTTGCGCCTATCTCAAAAAAACAACCTCCACTAAAATGTCCATAACTTCCTCAGTTTTTGTGCTAGAAACAATATGGTTCTCCTGTTATCGCGATTATCGCGCAGTGAAACGTTTGCTGCAAATTTTCATTTAGGGAAATTCTGACACGTGTAAAACAGCTTTTGATTGCTTCTGACTTGAATTTTAAGATTTCAAATTGTTTCTTGGTATTAAATCATTGCTTGTGTTTGTGTGCAACTATCCAAAGTGGCTCTCATAAGAATTATAACAATTTCAGCAATTTAAACCATATTAAGTGTTTTTACCCAATCCATTCTAAGATAACTTCAAAAGCCATTTTGACAGCTTGCCAATCAATTCCGTTTTTCTCTTGTGTTGCTGGGGGAAATTGGGATTGATATTCTGTTTGAATTCTGCCGTTCCTGAATACCTGCTCTCTCTCCTCCTATCTATTTACATTGTCTATTGGGGGTTAAGGGGTGTGCAGGGGGAACCTTTAACCACAGTGCTTTCTGATCTGCACACACACACAAAAGTATTCTTTCTGTGCTGAATTGGTTGCTCACTATTACTCCTTGTGCATTAAAGAGATTATTCAGTGTTACATCACCCCATTGGCGATTGTGTATCCATTGAAACATAGTGTGATTAAATTGTAAATACATAAATAAATATTTTAAGTTTGCAAACCAGCCTGATTCCTGGTTCTTTGTGACCGGGGGGATACCAAAAGAGGGGCATGATATGAGTGGTACATCGTTCAGAATAAAGAACTTTTAGACAAAAATAAATAAGGATTTCAGTTGTGCATTGCACGCTAGACATTGACTTGGGTGTGTGCCGGGTTGAAATCACTTACAGCTTGGGGGCTCGTCGCGGGATCCTGAATTAGACATATCACTTGTGACAGTCTAACACAGCGTGCTAACTGACGGGGTATATACACCTTGTCGGGCTTCCACACTGTGCTACACTGTAAAAACGCCCTTCAATAGAAATACTCGAAGGAGCTGGGCCTGTTTTGCAAAGGTAAAAGTAACCCTGAAATAAGTCAGAAGGAAATTAATATTTCCGGAATGGCTAACCCAGTGGAAGTCAATATGGCAAAAGAACACCTACTGCACAAATTGTTTGTCGGGGGTGAATGGACTGAACAGGAGGAGAATGTTTGGCTGCAGGAAATCAAATAACAAGCCACTGCCATAGAATTAGATACATGGCAGGACCAGGGTCCATTACACCAGGCACATAGTGAACTGTATATGGCCCCAAGGGTAAAAGAAGAGCAATGTGAAATTGCCAAAATAGCGGTGTACCTGTACCTCCACATTGGAGTAATACAGGAAAAATATGCCGAAAACCTAGATCTGGCAAAAAGGCAAGTACAATCCATAGAGAAAACCCAACCTGATATAGCAAAGGCTATAAAAGAGCCAAGATTCAGAGAGAGAAACCAGACAGTATCTCACAAATTAAAGGAAGATCTGGATCTCCTGCAGCAAGAGAAGGTAGAGCAAGATACTAAATTACTGGCATTGCAAAAAGAGTGTCAAGACAGGTTGGACTCTTTCAAACAGAGCCAACAAAAACTGGCGCAACAATGAACTTTTAATAGAGCCTGCGCAGAGCAGGTAGTCACGTTACAGAACCACCTAGAATCCTTGAAAGAAGAACATAATAAATTAGTTCTTGAAGACCTTGATTCCCAAACAGAGTTTGATGAAGAGCGCCAGAAAGCTGGTGCATTCAGAAAACAAAGGGACGACCTGGCTGCACAGAGGGGTACTCTAATTCAGGAAAGGGACGCCTTAGGCCAGGAAGTCAGCCATTTAAAAACCAAGATGGAAGTAAAAAAACCTGGCCCTTAAGGGACTGGGTGAACTCAAAATGGACTATGAAAAACTGTTAGAGCACACCAGGAGGGTGGAAGATGCTCTGGAAAAGAATAGTCAGGCCAGTAAGGACAGAACTCGGGCGGTGTTTCTCCTGCAGCAAAAATTGTCCCAATACTCCCAAAGCAGACAAGAAGCACAGAGAGACAATGAGGCTCTCTGTGAAAAAAATGATAGGCTCCATAGACAGATAGCCATGCAGGAACAACTAATAGAGACCAGTAAGGCCTTAATAAAAGAACAAAAGGGTCAGATTCTTGCATGCCATCAGGGAGTAGGGGGCTGAGAGAGATGAGGTCAGATGGGAGAGGGAAACCCCTGAGCATAACCTCAGGAACCCTGGCACCAGAGACTTTAATTTCTTCAATTCCATGGACTCTGCCACCCCCATGTCCACTGGCTCACACAAATCAAGGGCCACAGGGATGGTAGAGTTCAAACCAATGGGGAATATGGGGCAAATAGGTCAGCGCCTCCCAGAAATGGATGGGCGGGCATCTATGTATACGTTCCTAAGTGCTAGGGCCATCTTCTGTGATCAGGGAGACTACAGTGAGGGGAGAATCAGAGAAATGGATCCTCAGAAATATAACCTACCGAGAGATCAGGCAGTGAAACTTGGTGGGGAATTCCATGAGACTAGGCCCACGAAGAGCATACTAAAAACCTCTTCCCAGCCAGGAGAGTGGGCGGGGGGAGTACTCAACCAATCCTGGGAGCAAGGAAGAGTCAGAAGACTATTCTGAGTGCCACAGGTCCCAAGAGACTAGGCCCCACATTCTGCCAGTCATTCCCAAGCTTGCAGAATCCGGGAAACTCTAGAAGACCAGACAGCCACCTCTGGTAGCAGTGCCTCTGAGTCAGAGGATGAGTGGACCAGGGTGACAAGAAATAAAAAGGCTAACAAAGTTAATAGGGCGCTACTCAAGGATTCCCTGGAACAAATAAAAGCTATTAGGAGCGTCATCACGCCCTATCCCAAAAATGCCAAATATTCGGTTTGGGAGCACCCTGAATTATTTGAGCAGATGATGGAGACTTTCCATCTGAAAGACAGCCAAAGCTGTATTCATTATGTAAAGTGGACGTTTTCTCCTGAGTACTCCAGCTTGTTTGCGGGGCTGGAGGATCAGCACCATTCCAGATGGTCCATCTATAGGGTGGCTATCTTGAAACATTTTTCCATTCATGGGAACCCTCAAAGGCTCCCAAGGCAGCCTACAACTTACAATGTGGGGAAGATCAGGCCCCACAAGAAAAATTGTTCAGGAATGGAAACATGCCTTTGTGCAGACCACTAGAAGGGTGCGCACTGACAGTAAGGAATTTGTGAACACTTTCTTTCATGCTCTAACTAAGTATATTATGACCCAGATAGTGCGGGACTTTCATGAGAAAAGATCACTAGACTGGGTCATTGAACAAGCAACGCGCATCTATGAAGTACAGAAGCCGTAAAAATCTGCGCAAAAGCCCCAACCGACCAACACCCCTGCTGCTGCTAAGGTGGCAGAGGTGAATGTTGCCCCCATTTTAGATCTGGAGATGGGGGCCTAAAAACCTTCCCATGCAGAATCCGACCAACCCCAAACCCAGAAGGCCTTCGGGCCAATCCCAAACAGGGAGCCAGGGAGGTAACCCCACAAATGGGACCCCTAACTCCCCGCACTACATCAGCCCACACTACAAGGGAAATAGACCCATCCTGGGCTATGTGTGGACTCCTCCAGCCCAAGGGGGGGGGATCCAACCAGACAGCGGGTAACCCACGATACTTCCCTCCTCACTTTCCCCAGGAGGGCAGCAATCCCCCAAATGCTGGACCATATTTCTTTCCCCGGTACCCACCAAACTTCAACCCCCAAAACAACCCTTCTTTCTTTCCCCACTTTCCTGAGCCCAGACAGCCCAATCCAGGAGAGGGGAGGCCAAGGGTGGAGGGGTACCCAAACTTTCCCAACCAGGGGTATTATGCGAGAAGGGATAGTTACCCTTCCCAGGATCAACCCAGGGTAGATCTGAGGACCCCGTACCAGCCAGAGCGGGTGTCCCAACTAGAGCACCAGGTCCAGAACATGGCACAGGATCTGGGTCGCATGCTAAGGGCTCAACAGAAGCCTCAGATGAGCATGGCGGCTCAGAACTCCTCCAATCCAGGGTCTGGTGCTCCAGAACAATGATGGGGGAAGTCCCCCGGCAACCCACTGTTTCCCAGGGAGGAGGCACAGGGGGAAGGGGGGTGTAAAGCCTTGGAGGAAGCTTCCTTCCCCACTTGTGGAAAACTCATGGAAACTCAGGAACCAGAACCAAAATCTCCTAACCCAAAAACTCCGCAACCCAAGGAACAGAGGGGAGGGGGGTTAGGAGAAATAAAGAGCCTAAAAAATCTTTCAGTTTGAAGGAGAGGGGTCCTCAGAGGATTCTGGGAAAAGGATCTTCTCCTTCAGGGATGGGGGAACTCCTCCCAATGAAAAATAGGTCCCAAAAGACCCAAATCCAGACTGGGTAGATGTGGGGACTGAGTTAGAACCACCCATCATCAAACCCCAGAATGACCAGCACGAAAATCCCCTTGTTCAAACCCATTCTGGTGACTGCCTCCAAAAAGGCGGGGGAAGCCCAGAATCAGAACCTGGGGAGGCCAAAACGTCCCCCATATCTAGCTGTCACCTTTTTTTTACAGGTTCCCAAGATCCCAAACAGAATCCTGCCAAATCACCTCTCTGTCAGTATCCAAAGCAAAGAAATTAACCCACCAGTTGGCCAGAAATGTGCATTATCTTTGCCCCCTTGAGGAAAAGGAGGGAAGGTTTTATTCCCCCAGTCCAAATACAGGAGCAATGTACAATTTTGGCACTGGTGGACACTGGATCCCAAGTTAACCTTCTGTCAAAAAGGGCCTTTGATCAACTGAATTCGGGAAGGGGGGAGAAGTACAAAATTCCTCTCAACCCTCTTCCTGGACAACTTCAGAACTTCAACGGGAAGGAAATTCCTGTCGAGGGGACTGCGGATTTAGACATTAAAATTGGGCGACACAAGATGAAGCACCCGGTCATAGTTGTGACTCCAGAGGGCACACCTTGTTTACTAGGGAATGACATCCTGCGTAGATTGTCTCCCCTTATTGATTGTGTAAACAAGGTCCTCTGGACCCAGACCAACCGACCACTAAAATTGAAACAGAGTGTCAACCATGTTAGTTTAAATGGCAAATGCCACATGGTTGAACAAAAACCTGACCAAATTGAATTTCACTTCCAGAATGATCAAATCCCAGACGTGACATTAATTGCAGTAGGACAACAAACTGGTGATGGCGAGTCCTCTCTATTTCTGAATATCAACCTTCCTTCCAGTCTAAGTTGGCATTCCACACTGGAAGGAAACACTCTGAAATTCTATACAAATTCACAATCAGAAAATCCCATTCCTATAGTCCAAAAAGATGAGAAATCAGCTCAAAACTTGGATGATATTCAGAAAATTGGAGAGCAGTTGTTCATCCCTATTCAGTTAAATGAGGGGAAAGACTCTGTTCTCGTCCGAGTATGTGTGAACAACGGTAAGAGCTTCATCAGCGAGGCCATGTTCTGCAAACTCCCAAAAGATCCAGCCATTCCCACGTTTAAACTGTTAGACAAATGGGAAATGGACCTGGAAACTCCCAAATCCAACCATCTCCTGCCTAGCAGGTGCATGCTCAAAATGTCCATAGGCAACAAGAGCATAGTCCATAATTGTTGGGTCATGCGAGATGTCCCTGCTGAATTTTATTTAGGCAGTGACATTCTCAATCACTTCGCCATTAGTTTGGACCTAATAAACTTCAAAGCTTGGTCCCGATTAGCGGGTAATCCCATGGACTTTGATGACCCAGAGAAAGCATTTCGGTCAGCTCAACTGCTGCCATATGCAGTTGAAATTCAGATTGGAGATGAAGTCATCATCCCAGAACAGACTCAACAATTCTCACTTGAAGTAAAAATTAAAAGAGGACAGACACTAAGAAATCCAGATGCATATGTCCATCTTAATGCTCATTTTCAACAGCAAAGGGTTGGGGGTAAACCCAACACCACTAGTCAACATAGAACACAACACCATTCCAATAGAGGTGGATAACAGCGACCTAAAGAGTATCACTCTGGGCGCAGGCACCATTATTGGAATGGCGGTTGATGATCGACATTTTTCCGTAGATTTAGGTAATTAACTGTTAGGACCAATCCCCAAGGACTGTTTTGACAATGATAGCGACAATGACACAACACTAGACAGGATCTTCACCTGACATGGGGGGAATTTTCTGGTGTACTCTTCCTGCCCTTATGGTAAGGAAGATATGACCTGTGACTTCAGGAGGGACGAGGTGATCTTTCAAGTCCCCGAGCACTGCCTTCCCCACCTGAAGCCATCAGTCCAAATCAGCACTATGACCAGGGACTTCTCCACCCAGCGGGATGAAGCCGCTGAGATAACCAAACCGAAGGTCTTTCCAGGCTTCAGGCAGATGGTTGAAGAGAGAGTCAACCTAGCTGATGCCTGTGAAACTCTGGAGCAAAAGCAAAAATTTAAACAAGTTTTCTTAGATTTTGAAGATCTCTTCGCGGTGGACTCATATGACTGTGGTCGCACCAACATCCACGCAACAATTCCCACTGACCCTGGCATGACTCCAGTGTTTGTGAGGCAATATCGTTTGCCTCTTGCATCAATGGAATCCCTTACTGAAATAATTAAGAACCTTGAGTCCCATGGGATAATTCGTCCAGTCCACAGTACCTTCAATAATCCGGTGCTGGGGATTCCGAAACCTAACGACCAGTGAAGACTCTGTGCTGACCTAAGGGAGCTCAACAAACGGGTCCATACTTCCCGATGGCCTCTTCCCTACATTGACCAAGGGCTGGCCCAGATCCAGGGGTCAAAGGTATTCACTGCAATTGACCTGACCAATGGGTACTGGACTGTACCTGTCAGCAGGGAGGACCAATACAAGCTGGCCTTTACCTTCGGGGGGTAGCAGTACACATGGACCCGGACTCCATTCGGATACATTAACTACAGCAATTAATTTAACATCTTTCTACATAAGGCCATGCCCGACCTGGGTGAAAGGGGTAACCTGGCCTATGTAGACGATGTTCAAGTCAAAAGCTCAACTGTGGAGGAACACATAGCGGAGATCTATTATGTCCTGACATAGTTGAGGGCTGCTGGAGTAAAACTCTCCTTTCAAAAGACACAGTGGTGCAGAGCCCGTGTCAATTTCTTGGGGCATGAGATAACTCCTCAGGGTGTCTGTCCCCAGGAAAAAAAAGTAGAAGCACTCCAGAAAATAAAAGACCCCACAACTCTGCAGGAACGAAGGAGCCTCTTTAGACTAACTAATTACAGCAGAAAGTTCATTGAGGACTACGCAGAGATCACAAGACCCCTGATCCATCTTTTGAAGGGAGGGGTCAAGTGGGAGTGGGGTCCAGGACAAGCCGAGGCAGTAAGGCAACTCAAAAGAAGCCTCTCACAAGCGCCTTGCCTAGCTTACCCTGTCAAAAAAAGGAGTTTTTCTTGGAGACAGGGTTCTCAAATACATGCTTGACTGCATTATCATATCAAAAGCATGACAAGGTCAATAAAGTAATCTCCTCTGAGAGTAAGACTTTATCCTCTGTGGAGGAAAAAATCAACGATTGTGAGCAGGCACTCCTGGCAACGGTGTGGGCATGATATGATATGGCATTTGTAAGAATTACTGCCCATTCATCCAGGGGAACACATCATACTGGAGACTCCACACCAACCTTTGCAATATCTTCGAAGTGACAGAATCCGGGCCGGAAATGTGAGTAATTCCCGATTACTTCCTGGATTCTGTCAATGCAAGGATTTCCTGTGGAGGTCAGATAGGGCCAAAACAAGAAGAGTCCCCTCGTGCAAGGTCTGGCTGACTTGCATAATTGTGCCAGAGAAAACTGTCTCGAGGACGAAAGTCTTAAAATCAAGGACAACATGGAGGCATACCTTAATTCCCCACACAAAGTCTATGAAGAAGACCAGTGTGATGGAATGCCAACTGTCTATGTGGATGGGTGCTCCTACCATGTTGACAACAACGGGGAAAAGGAACTTGTGGCTGGCGTAGGGAATGCATGGGAGAATGATGCCCCAGAGCCCTCCGCTGGGTACAAGATCGGCCCCAAAGTAGTCAAGTGGCAGAGTTGATGGCTGTGCATCAAGCCATCCTCACTGCTGTCTACCACCAACTGGTCATAATCACTGATTCGGATTATGTACGGAACGGGTTCGTGGAGCACCTGGTTAACTGGAAAACCAGAGGCATGTATTTGCTAATAACAAACCATTGAAACATGGAAAATTAATACAAAATATTGATGATCTGGTCACCTCGAATGGGATGACCATCTACTGGAAAAAAGATCAAGGGTCATTCTAAAGTAGAGGGACCAGACAAAACTGGAAATTACCTAGCTGATCAGCTGGCCAAAACCGGAGCCATCCAAGGGGATCTACTTGAGATCAAATCCCTGTTGGGGTGAAATCCAGGTCACTGCTATCACTAGGTCCCAGACAAATGCTCACAATGAGCTCTCAACTGCACAATGGAGTAAGTAGACCCCAGATCCAATAATTGGTAAGTTTTATCAACACATTGAGGACCCTGAGAACTTTCCCCTGACGGATATATTTCCCCCCATAGGGAAAGAGGACATCAGAGTGTTGATGAAATGTCCAAAAAATTTTCCGAATCCAAGACGGTTTGCTAGTTAGGAGTTCCATAGCTGGCCATAACCAGTGGATGGTCCCCACCTCATTCCGAAGCCTGACGCTAAGTCACGCCCATGATGTGGCCATAGCTGGTCATCGGGGGTTTCATACGGCGCTAGAAATCTTGCGAGAGGTTTTATACTGACCACACATGGGGCAGGACCTCGACCAATACTTGAAGGGGTGTCTTGTGTGTGCACAATGTCAGCCAACATCACTCACACACCGGGCTCCCCTCCAAAAGTGGGGGATGACACTGCCTTGGTCAGATTTACAAGTCGATTTCATCGGGCCCGTGATTCTCTCCTCTAGGGGGAACAAGTACATGTTGACCGTAACATGCTTGTTCACTAAATGGGTGGAATGTCTCCCAGCCCCAAATTGCAAGGCAGAAACAGCAGCTGCCCTGATGATCAATCACATCTTCTTGCGTTTTGGACTACCCCAAAGGATTGAGTCTGACTGAGGTAGTCACTTCACTAGCGAAGTGATGACAAAGATGTGGGAGATACTGGGGGTCAAAAGGAAACTACACATTGCCTACCGGCTAGCCTCTAGTGGTGAGGTTGAGAGATACAACAAGACCATTGTGAGCATATTAAGAAAGTTTGTGGCAGATTCTGGACCAAGTTGGGACATTCGATTACCTCTTGTCCTCATGGCCACCAGATCTACCCCTTCTTCTGCAACAAAAATATCTCCGTTTGAGCTGATGACTGGACGAAGGATGGTGCTACCCCACAATCTGCTCTACAGAACCCAAGAGCAGACCTTGATAAATGCCTCCACAACTCATGAGTATGTTGAGAATCTGAGAAAACACCTTCAACATGCTTTTGCCTATGCTCAGCGGAATCTAGAAAGATCTGCAGACAGTATGTAGACCCACTATGACCTTAAGACAACTAAAAAAGAATATCAAGTAGGAGACCGGGTCTACTTGTACAATTTCCAAAGGAAACAAGCCAAACAGTGAAAATGTCTCCGAAGTTGGCGGGGTCTTTTTGAAATTGTAGACAGAATCTCACCAGTCGCCTACATAATCCACATCCCCAAGGGCAGTTTGGCAGAAGGGGAAGACAAGTGGGTCCACATAAACCAGCTGAAGAGTTGCCATCCCAGGTATACTTTGCGGCAAATGGAGGAGCCAACCAGAAACCCAGAGGGGGACATTCCGGACACCTAGAAGAATCCAACTGTTAACACCATTCCACCTGTTAAAACCATTAGTAAATATAGGTGGGGAATATTGTAAATGATATCCAATGTATGCATCTGCCCCACTACATGAATAGTAGTGAGGAAATGTCCATAACCATGCTCTGTTCTGTCTCATAGAACTGGAACCAAGAATTTCTAAGTACCAAGGAGGACCACTCGGGGACCGAAGGAAAGACCCAAGGAGCCCGGAGTATCGCTCCATACTCCCAACCAGAACTGGCGAGGAGAGCGTGTCACCTCCAGCACTGATGGGAGAAGCAGATGACGTTCTCCACCTCGACCAAAGAAAGAAAGAACATCCCAATCTCCCGACTTCCCCTTGACGGCGGTCAAACTCAAGTCGTGAGGGGGGCAATGTGGGATGTTTCGACCCACTTTTGCTCTGCCATGCGGCATCACAATTTTCTGATGGTGCCAAAAATAGTAAAATGGCTGCAAAACCCTTGTGCGCACCAAAACTTCTGAAAATCACACTTTGCAAAGCACAAAAAGATGGCTGCCCAATCTGCCATGCATGTTGTCAGTGGTGGAACAGAGATCTCACTCCTGAAACATGTCACTGGGCTCCACAACATGTGAAAATGGAGTACAGAAGGAAAAAGCAGTGCTTTGTTAAAGGAAACCCCAAAATCTTGTTTTAAATCACTGTTTCTTTGTTGCTGAAGCTGCAGAATGCTGGTACCAAACACCCTCAAACATCCAAAATTCTTGCTGGGTGCTACAATTCACTTAGTGTAAGAAATCATTGTGAACTTACAATGTCCTGAAAAGCTGAAAGCATCAAGGGATTTCCACAGCAAAAGTGACCTGTCTGTGAATCTGTCAAAATGCCCATGTTATACCCGCACATTTATAGAAATGTGCTGATAAAATGGACATTGTGTTCCTGATGAAAAGGGCGAAATTCGGTGAAAAGAAGACACAAGGTCCCACAGCCACAGGGTTTTGAGGAGTAGCTGCTACACAAAATATGTGATTGTTATAGAGGTTACTCACGTGTAAATATGTCTTGTGTCAAAAGTAGATTTTGTGTTCAAGAGGCTAGTGTTGGACTCTAAGCCTCATAAACCCACACTGCAAAGGTGACACACTGTTTATCTCCTCCTAAGAAGGCAGAGAGGAGACTCTGACCAATCGCCTGTCATAGGCTAAACCAGCAAACACACCCCCTTTATCATAGCATAAATAGAGACAGCAGAAGGCAGATAAGGACAGGCAGATTCACTCATGCATGTTGTCAGTGGTGGAACAGAGATCTCACTCCTGAAACATGTCACTGGGCTCCACAACATGTGAAAATGGAGTACAGCAGGAAAAAGCAGTGCTTTGTTAAAGCAAACCCCAAAATCTTGCTTTAAATCACTGTTTCCTTGTTGCTGAAACTGCAGAATGCCGGTACCAAACACCCTCAAACATCCAAAATTCTTGCTGGGTGCTACAATTCACTTAGTTTAAGAAATAATTGTGAACTTACAATGTCCTGAAAAGCTGAAAGCATCAAGGGATTTCCACAGCAAAAGTGGCCTGTATGTGAATCTGTCAAAATCTGGGTGCAGTACCTGGCGACACTGGCGGAGCACTTTGCTGCAGCACTTTACATCTTCCTTGCTCCAGACTTCAAAAACTTGGCAAAGCAGAAAGGTCCATTGCATAGCTGAACCATTTTCAGCTAGGCCTCAAATTTCAGAACCAGAATCCCACAAACCTAAGGGGAACCAAAAGACAGCCGGGCTGTGCTGTACTGCTTGCCTGCTGAAAATAATTTTCATCATAACCAAGAAGGGCAGATCCAGTCCAATCCTGTTCCGTGCTGTGACAAGAGTGCCATTGCAGATCCAATCCAGTCCGGTGCCGTGCGGTGACCAGAGCGCCTTGACGGTGCCCAATCCGATGTGCCCAGCAGTCTGTCCTAAAACCAGATCTAGTTCCCTGACCACAATTCTGACGGTTCCGTTTTAAAAACATATCTAATGAGTATCTATAGAAAGAACTGTGTCACTAGCATATGTACTGTCCATGGTCAATCCCTTTCTTAAACCCATCCTATCTTGTATTCCAAACCTGTGTTGTTAGGAGTATTTTTGAATTGTCTGAATGCTCCATCCAAACCATCCTACCTTTCTCCTGTACTAGTATTGTTAAAACTATCTTTGCACTGATATTTTTCATCTGAAGAAGGCGAGCTCCTCTGCAGGCAGTCACCCTGATCAAGTGGCTGTGTTCCTGTTTGGTATTCATTTATTCATAGTCATCCTCTAGTGTAAGAAATCCCATTTATCATTTTAAAAGTGCCTACCCGTTTTCCTTTTTTGTGCCTATCTCGAAAAAACAACCTCCACTAAAACATCCATAACTTCCTCAGTTTTTGTGCTAGAAACTTCTGCTTGTAGCTAACATCCACAGCTTTAAATCGCATCTAAAACCGCATCCCAAATCCATACGGTTCTCCCGTTATCGCGATTATCGCGCAGTGAAAGTTTGCTACAAATTTTCGTTTAGGGAAATTCTGACACGTGTAAAACAGCTTTTGTTTGCTTCTGACTTGAATTTTAAGATTTCAAATTGTTTCTTTGTATTAAATCACCGCTTGTGTTTGTGTGCAACTATCCAAAGCGGCCCCCATAAGAATTTAAACAATTTCAGCAATTTAAACCATATTTAGTGTTTTTACCCAATCCATTCTAAGATAACTTTAAAAGCCATTCTGACAGCTTGCCAATCAATTCCGTTTTTCTCTTGTGTTGCTGGGGTAAATTGGGCTTGATATTCTGTTTGAATTCTGCCATTCCTGAATACCTGCTCTCTCTCCTCCTATCTATTTACATTGTCTATTGGGGGTTGAGGGGTGTACAGGGGGAACCTTTAACCACGGTGCTATCTGATCTGCACACACACACAAAAGTATTCTTTACTCCTTGTGTATTAAAGAGATTATTCAGTGTTACATCACCCCATTGGTGATTATTGTGTACCCATTAAAACATAGTGTGATTAAATTGTAAATTCATAAATGAATATTTTAACTTTGCAAACCAGCCTGATTCCTGGTTCAGTGTGACCAGAGGGCGGGGGATCCAGCAGAGGGGCGTGATATGAGTGCTACATCATTCAGAATAAAGAACTTTTAGACAAAACTAAATAAGGATTTTAGTTGTGCATTACACGCAAGGCATTGACTTGGGTGTGTGCCGGGTTTAAATCACTTACAATAGACAGAAAGAAGATGCAGCTATGCTGAGCTCCGTATGTCTACAGTGACTCTGCCTCTTCGCTTATCCATAGCCACAAAGACGCTTTTGGTATGCAGCACCCTGGTGTAAGGCACGTCCTTTTGTGTAGGGCATGCCCTTTGATTCCTGCTTCCCTGGACGGCTCCTGCTGAGGGGCTGTCTTGCTTGAGAGAAGTGTTACCTGACTTACCAAAAGATAAAAAGAGAGGCAGCTCCCACTGGCTCCTGCCATGCTGGGTGCAGCAAGAAAGACAGCGTAGATAACACAAACATTGCCTGTTCATTGCCACGCTGGGCTCACAGGCCTATCATAGGTATGGTACTCATTTGATGTGACTAATAATTCTAAGAAATACTAGCCACCATACTTTCAACTCAGGAATGACTTATGACTTATATTTAAAGTGTACAACTGCCACCAGGATAGTCACTCTCATAGGTATGTGATCTTGGACCAGCGGTGCAGATTTTAAATGCAACCCCTGCACTGAAGTGACTTTGCTCCGACTGTGGCTTTAAAGAGGGAACCTGACACCCTTCAACCTGCTCTGTGACATGGGAGAGCAGGTACTGCCGATCAGGATACTGATTATGCAGGGCACTGGAGCACACTATGCTTTTGACATGGAGTTTGATTAAAGAGGGGTCTGGTTAGCAAGCAACCCTTTCTAAGACAGAATTACCCCTTTAATGTTTTTATTAATAAGAAAAAGCCAAGGCCTTGCTAGATGGCAGTTCTACACATGGCTCCGAGCCATAAATGTTGAGACTCCCTATTCTATGGGTCCGGCTCATTTTCTTGGTGAAAGTACCTACTGGGGCCTCCTACATAGGAGTACTATGGCCCAGGCTTGTGTTGTCTATTCATGCCGTCTTCCTGTAGGGATGTGGCCCAATGCAATAACTTGGGATAGACCCCCTAAGAAGTATGTGATCTGTTTGCACTGTGAAGTGAGCCCCAAAAATGTTGTGTGCGTACTGCTCAAACCACAGCAAATGCCTCCTTTTCAATTATGGACCAGTTGCACTCTCATTTGGTCAAGGGCCTACTTAGGTATGCACAAGGGTGTTCTACCCCCTCATATTTCAATTGTGCTAGCACTGTACCTATTTCAACTTGTTTGTATTCTGAGTTTCTACCTATAATCCGGGATCTTTAGAATTGGGGCCTCACATAGGCCATTCTTCAAGCTCTGCAAGCATGTCTGATCCGTTTGTAGTCCACCCAAAAGTAGACTTCAGTCATCATGCTAGTGGATGTTTGAGGGATCAGTGCCACAGGGATAGCCCAGGGGTTGCGGAAGGATTCAATACCACCAAGTCCAACATCTTGTATACTTCCTCCTTGATAGTGTCCTTTGCTGTCTCCAGTGTTGATACTGAATTAGATGCACCAATCATTTTTGCCTCCTAATTCTCCTTGACTTCTCACCAGCATTTGAATGTTGAATCACTAGTTTACCAGACAGTCACCGACAATCTATATCGCTGCATGGAGATAAGCGAGATCACCCCCAGCTGATTCACAACCTACCTTGTGAATTGCAAACAGTTCGTACAAAAGGATTCTTCCAGATCACCAACTCTGGCCATCACCTTTGGAGTCCCACAAGGATCCATCCTGTTCCCTCTGAGCTTTGCTCTTTCCATGCAACGGCTCAGAACCCTCCTTGCTCCACAAAAATCCACATTCACCAATACGCAGATGACACTCAGATACACCTCAAGATATCCTCCATCGAAGACATCCACAGGCTCAAAGGTTCACATTGATCTAGTCCTGGATGTCCAGTGCTCAACCCCTCCAAGACTGAATTCATACTGCTGACGAACATCACCAAACACTCTGACATCCAGACCTGTTTCTGTGCTATGAACCTCGAGGGATTCACATCCCTGCTGGCCACCTGTGCCAAGGCCTTTGGGTTCAACATTGACAGACAACTCGCGTTCACACACACACAAAGCAAGGAAGACACAAACAGCTTGATATCAACTTTCTACCCTGTGGAAAATCAAGCTCTTTCGTCCCAGAAAACAACTTCAGATGTACTATCCAACCCTTGGACCTCACCCACCTAGATGGTGGCAATGTCCTTTTGGAAGGCCTTCCAGCGACTACCCTGGCACCCCTGAAATGTATCCTGCATGCTAAAGCAAGACTCATTAAAGGACTCTGCCAATGTGACCATGTCACCCCGCCCCTCATTAAACTGCACTGGCTCCCACTGAAAGCCTGTACAATCTTCAAATCCTGTTGCTTCTTCTACAAGGCTGTCATCCTGAAGTCCCCAAGCTACCTCACTGAGAATCTCAGTATCTCCCGAGGCCTGCGATCCACCAGAAGTAAGGAAATGTGCATACTTGAATTACAACGGTGCATGAAGGAAAGACCCGGAAGACAGGCCTTCTCTCTTTACACTCCAAGACTCTGCAACCTCCTCCCCGTCAACATCAGAATTGCCCCATCCTTTCTATAGTTCAGGAAAGATTGCAAGAACTTCCTCTTCATAGAATGGCTACTCCTTAACTTCTAGATCCACACACCCTGTACTCCCCACCCCACCTGAGACTCAGTGATTTGTTCTCCACTGTTTCTCCCCTGGTAGCTTATATCCCTTGCTGCAAATGGCCCATCCTCACCCTCCCCTGTTAGCCCCCTGCTCCTTTTTCCTTGGCTTCCCTTACTGTGTTCTCCCCCCTATGATTGTAAAGCTCTCTGTTGCTTCCCAAAGGTAGGTCAGTGCTCAATAAATAGCCTTATAATAATAATTTAAAAAATCTTTACTGGAGTTAGCAAGAACAGGTCTGCAAACGGGCCCAGGAGCTGCTGGCAGTCCCATAATTGCTGCTCAATTCGGTCTGATGAGATCTGGATAGAGCAGAGAGATCCGTAAGTGGACTTTGTGTGTAACAAGTGGGGGCGGGCATCTGTCTCCACCTTAGTCTCATCATCAATACCCAGAGCCACCATCATGTCATCCTGCTGTAATTTAGCTTCAGCTGGTTGAAATGAAAGACCTGATGTGCCTGCATCGGTCCTTGGGATCAATGAGGTAGTTAACCTCATTGATTGTCTCCAGTACTACATAGGGCCCAGTGCACTTATCATGAAGGGTGCTGGGCTTGACTGGTTCCATGATCCAGACCATTTGGCCAAGCATGTGTTCATTCATAGTGGCCCTCTGGTCATGCCAGTGCTGCATGAGCTCTTGACTCACTTTCAGGTTCTGGGTACTCTGTAGCCTGTACTTGAACATTTTGGATCTGAGTCAAATAAATAGTCCACTTTGTCATGGAAGGAGTTGGGGGATTGCCCTCCTATCCTTACCACACCAGACTTGGAGGGCCCCTGACAGGTTGGCCAAACAGGAGTTTGAAGGGGCTAAATCATACACCATGCTGAAGCCCCTCCCACTAGGAGAACGGAAGGCATAGCAGGGGAATATTGCACTTTCTCTGCAGGGTCTCTTCCAAACCACCCATCATTCCTTTAAATGTCCTATTGAACCACACAACAAACCCATTTGTCTGTGGGTGAAAGGCTGTGGGGAACTTGCATGTTACTCCACACTCATCCCACAAGTCTTTATATACACATATATGAAGTTTGGTCCCCTGTCAGAAATAAAATATTTTGCAAATAACCACAGAGAGAATATCCCTATGAGGTCCTTCCCCACCAGGGGGCCTTGATGCATGCTCCTCAAAGGTACAGCCTTTGGGTACTTTGGGTGGTGTGGTCTACCATTGTAAAGATGTACCAATTCCCTGTTAGTGGAATTAAGGGGCTTTCTGGCTCTGACAGACTTACTGATGCTGTGTGGCAGGGCTGGGCAAACCCTCTTATTTTTGCTCCCATCTGGAGCCATTCCTGTTCACCCCGATATGTTTGTATATGGGAGTACAGTTTTGCTTAATGCAGTGCCCTAGATTGGAAATAGGTGTTGGCGGATTCCATCTGATTTAATTTTCCGACATGTTGTGACCCCATAGCTTGTGGCAGGGATTATACATTCACTGGATCTGGAAGGATTGGTGGTGTCAGAGAAAAGGATTGTTGTAGTTGGGACTGCCTCAGACAGGTGTGAGTGGTGCACTGTATTGTGTACTGAGTCAACAGTACCCCTAAAAGAAGTAAGCAATGCAAAATTGTTTGAGGATCTGGTTGATGATGGAGAAATACTGCTGGCTTTTTGCATACCTCTTGAGATAATGGTGCAATACCGGAAAGTACAGTGTTCTATGACGGCCCTTGTAACAGCAGCCCCTTTCACTCAAAAAGACCTAGGACATGTTTCTGAGACATTATGGACAAGTATTGCCCATGTTGTAGGCCTCTTACGGGGACTGGTCCCTGTTCGAATTACACTCAGGCAAGGCGCAGTATTACCCCAGGTGAGACAATACCCACTGTTCAAAGAAGCATAGGAAGGGATAAGAGAGACCATTTCAGCACCCTAGCCCTAGGGATTATTGTGCCCTCCAGCTTCTGATAGAACACGTTGTATGGGAGGAAGTATACTATCCCTATATTCCTCCTCTATCTTCGTTTATCGGGGCTCGCACTTCATACTCACGTGTCCGTCTTGATCTGAGACCCTCCAGAACCGGTCTGTCCAGGCACTGCCCCACAATCAATGGCCGGCCCCGGCTCCAGCAAGCGGTATGGTGGGTTTTGCAAAGTGCGACCCGTACCCTCTCGCCCTACTGCGTGCCCCCTTGAGGGAGCACGCCCTGGGTCTCCGCTGTGGCCGGGGACGTCTCATGACAAAAGGAACGAAGGGACAAATCACGTCGGGGTCACCACTTGAAAGTGAGCATCCCCAAAAATGCAACACAACACTCCCCAATGAGAGTCAATAATGGACACACCCCAGGAGGGAATGAGACCAACACCAAGTGTGGGTGAAGGTAAAAAGTAAGTTTATCCAAAAACCAAAATAGGGCAAGCAGAGCACTGCAAACTCTGAGAGCGCTCTGCCAAACATCAGAAAGCATCTACATTTTTTTACAAAACCATGTCACCTATGACGTGGGAGCTAGGGATTACATGAATCGATGAGAATGGGCAAAGGGAAAAGCAGTGTAGACTGTATAGGGTTGAAGCTCCAGGATTGGTGAGGCTCCGCATGGTGTCGTGGTGATGCTTGTCGGTCAGCTGGGCTCATCAGGGTGGAGTACCGGATCAGGAGATGTCTGAATTGAAACAACTTGGCTGCACTAACATTTACCCTTGAGGCCACACATACTCATTCAGTGTTGGCTATAATTCATAATGCCCTGTAAATCCTACAAGTTGATAATCTAACATCACAAGAGAAATAACACATAACTCTAGGTGCTCTTATCTCATCATCATAAAAAACACCATACAATAAAGGGACTGCTCCATGAGTTCAGGTGCCTTATCAGGGGGCACATGTCAGGGATACCTCTATCATTCTGCTTTGTTAGATCTAGTGGGGGACATCTTTATAGTATGTTAGTACCAGAGTAAATATACTGCCACCATGGTCAGTCAGGGTTGGGGTGAGCTTGGATACTACCTGGTCAGAGGGCACAAAGCTGGTACATCAAAAGGCAGTGGGATGAGAGGCTTGTTGCCTATATTTCTTTTAACCAAGGTCTAGGGGTGTGGAACAAGTTTTATGGTGCTATTGTGGGTCTGGGGGCTTAGGGGAGGGCGGATACTTGGTGCAGGCTTAGCGGAGGGGCGAGAGGTTACAATTATATGTATCACATTGTCAATGAAACAAGGGCCTTTAGATATCAGCCCGACCTGAGGGGGGTGAGTACGCAGTACTGCAGGAGAAAGGAGAGAGAGGGCCCTGTGGCCTCTAGCTGGTCTACTTTACGGGGTTACATGCAAATTTAGAATGAGAGGTAGGATTAGGCCAGTGTGGTTGCAGGTACATCGAGCAATATGCAAGCTTATGATCATTATATAGGTTACACGTTTACGTTTATCATGAGTATCATGTTACAAAGTGAATTCTATCTACAACAGTCTTGTGACTCTATTATATACATTTGGACCAGTATGCAAGTTCAGCATATTTGTACACGTATATATGAAAAGCCAGTGAACATCTGGACTGTGTACCTTGTATTATATCGAACGAGTAAATCACAATATCATATATTAGTATGAGTGTTTTTCAAGAAACAAGATTTGTTCAATAGTATGGGGCTTAGACATGTGACCAATAGCTTCATGTGCATTAAAAATAGGTGTGGATCTTCTGGTTTCGTTTTCTGAATTTAGCCCCTTAATACACACCTACATGAAAGGATTTATAACCTGCACAGAGGGATTAGCAGTATGGGTGAACCAGGGTGGCACACAGGCGTAGGATCTATATCTGTTACTTCAAAAGGAGAAAAAGGTTGGGGGGTTATCCACACTGTATGTCATAAATGTGGGGTCTGCAAGGGGACAGGGCATGTTTGTGGAGATTGTTTTCCTCAAACCCAAGCCTTTGTCCGCTAATCCGCAGATCACCGATGGACTGCGGAAGGTAAAAGATACAGTGTTTGTCATGTAGCTTGTTTGCGCCTAGTCTCCCGTGGGAACAGGCCTTCTGTAGGGACGCAGAGGGGAGGAGGGGGAGGGAGATGACAGGCTCACTGTGCGTGATCTCTGGGGGAGAGCTGCAGCTCTGCAGGCAACCTTTGTCTATGAGGCCTGTGGTACCATGTACAAAATGGAGTCTGGCTGTGGTACAAAATGGAGTCTGGGATCAGCTTTCTGGTCAACGTGTGCCTACATATGGGTCATCCCGCATCCCTGGCCACAAGCGCACGGGTGGCTGGTGGACAATCATAATCTGCACGTGGGGTTAAAATGGAGGGGAGGGGGTCTCGAGGACCTTTCCTCCCATACAATGTCCATATACCCGATAAAAAGGGAAAAAGGAGTCCAGTTAGAGAATGATTCAGGATCTCCGCCCCTTGAATGCTATTGTACAGGCAGAATTTCCAGTAGTTTCTAATCCTGCGACCATTATGTGCAGCATTCCAAAGCAAGCAAGACATTCACAGTTGTAGGCCTGAAAAATGCCTTTTTCTCCATACCTTACACCCAGAATCTCAGTATCTCACTGCGTTTATGCATGATGGAAAGCGGTTTGAGAACACAAGATTACAAAGGTATAGTGAGTCCCCCAGCATCTTTAACAGAATATTACATGCAGATTTGGGAAACATACAGGTACCCAGCACCACCATTCAGTATGTGGACGACTTGCTAGTGTGCATTGACAATGAACAACTATGCCGAAGGGACTGTGTCATGCTCTTCCAGCTATTAGCACAAAAAGGGTACAAGGTGGATGAGGTCAAATTCTGTACTTCGGACAGTTAATATCAGTCCATAGAAAGAAAATCATAACAAAGTGTGTGACATCAGTGCGCATTGCCCCCCAGCCACAAAAGGTTACAAAAAATGCAGAAGTTCCTCGGGCTGTGCAATTACTGCAGATCGGGGATTTTAGATTATGCTGCATACACTAGGTCCATGTTGCAAGGCCTCAAAAAGGCACAAAAGCAGACAATAAGATAACATGGGCAGAGGGCATGTTTACACGCTTTAACAAACTGAAAGAGGTCATCTCCACTGCCCTGATGTTAGCAACCTCTGACTACACCCACATTCTTACTTGTTTTCCCCTTATAATGGCCAGATGATGACAGCAGTACTCACCCAAAAGAGCACCACACGCCATTGCCCTATTACAGCAGGGTGTTTATGCAGTCTAAACATTCACATTGTGGGTTGCATGACAGTGAACCCTGCTACTTCCGTGACGGAACTGTGTACTGAGGAAGACCTTGTGAGGCATGACTGTGTAACATTTGAAGGGGAGGAGGAGGACATACCAAAAGCAAAAGACAGCCCGTTCGAGGGGGGGGAGATTTTTTTCATTGACGCATCAGCAACAATTGACCAGGGGACAGGCCAGAGACATACAGGTGCAGTAATTGTCCTCCTAGTGGAGGGTGAGTATGAGTTGATGATGCAAAAAAGGTTACCCATGCATTACTCAGCCTTGACAGTGGAACTCATAGCATTCATTGAAGCACTATTGGCATCCCAGGGGTGCCATGTGACCATTTTATTCTGATTCAGCCTATGTCACAACCACAGTGCATTCAGGGCTTGTGAGGTAGAAAAGGAGAGGGTTCAGAAGGGCTGAAGGGTGTCCGGCCCAACATGCAGCATTATTCGATAAACTGATCGAAACACTTTCCCAGACCTCCATGATGACTGCGGTCAAATGCACCGCCTCTACCAATGACACAGACAAAGTTTCACTTGGCAACGCTGCCGTGGTAGCAGCGGTGGCCAAACAGGCTGCGTATCTCCCAGTGCCTATCATTTCCATGGGTGTAATTTTAGGGGGCACACGGGTGTTTGTCCCCCCGAACTTTCATGGCACACCATTTTGTGCCCATTCATTTGGCTGGGGCACGTTTTCTTCAGATGTCATGTCCCCCCCAACATTTTCAGCAAAGTTACTCCACTGACCATTTCCAAGTACCCTATTGCATGAGCATGAGAGCAGTTGTCAGCAGCATACACTTCTTTTCCAATAACACAAATTATTGAGTTGCAAGGCCAAGCCCCGCAGGAGGTGAAGGAGTTGTGGCAGAAGAGAGGTTGAACATAACCCCCCACTGACTTATTATGGTGCCAAGAAAGCACGGGTAAAGTGGTTATGCCACACAAACTGTTGTTGGTCGCCTTCGATCAATTACATCATCCATCTTATGTGTCAAAACAACACATTGTTGCAGACATACAGGAGGCCTGGTTCATCCCCAATCTACAGGAGGTTCTCGAAAATGGTGATCAAGTGCATTACATGTCAGACCTACAGCACCGGTCACACCTTGAGAACGATACAGGGTACACTACCTTGCGCTACTCGGCCGTTTCGTGAGGTCCACATAGAGTATGCTGACATGGGAGAGCGGCGAAATGGGTCTAGGTACATGATTGGCGTTGTCTGTCCCTTCACCCAGTGAGTTGTGGTGGATCCTTGTGCACATCCAGATGCTAAATTCGCTTCCAAATCTTTAGTGAGAGAGGTGTTTCCTCGCTGGGCTATTTGCGATGTGGTGCGGTCAAACAATGGCACCCATTTCTTTAACAAACTGTTCAAGGTAGTGACCGCATTGCTAGGCATCAAGCATCGGATGTGCACAATTTACCACACCCAGGCCAACAGGGATGTGGAGAGGATCAATGGATTGCTAAAGGGCAAACTGTTTAAAATGTGCACCACTCTTAAAAGAAACTGGGTGCACTGCCTCCCACTTGCATTGTTCAGTTTGGGCATGCAGCCCTATAAGGATCATCACTTATCGGCACATGAGGCGTTAACAGGCCGGCATATGCATATGCCTCTATCGCCTGTGAGGAAGACCTCCGGTGCTAACAGGGCAGCGTCCTTTCTGGGTGAGGAATTTAAAGATTATCTGAATGTCTTAACCAGATCAATCAAATGTATTTCTCAACAAATAGCACCACGGCAGTCTGAAGAAACAACCAGTAATGCAACTACTTCAACCACATTACACCCTATTCAATTGTTTCCGTGTGATTCTATTTTTATAAGGACCTTCATGCGCAGATGGCGTGAACCGCGATATAACGGCCCTGTTGCAGTTGTGTGCACCACTTCATCTTACTGCCCCTGACTACCTCTCCCAAAGGATCCATCCCGTCTCTTCTACGAGGCCAACCAGATCACCATATACTAACATGCTCTCTGTGCCATTAGTAAAAAAAGTCAGAGCGGGCGGATCCAGCTTCCCATATCTCGCACCCACTCACTGGAACGCCCTACCTCCCACAATCCGAGGTGAGGCCTCCCTCAGCACCTTCCGCAAAACCATGCAAACCATCTTATTCACATAAAATGCCTCGCACCAGTCGAATACATCTCATATGTTCCTAATGCATAAACTGTATTGTAATGACCAACTGTACCAACCAAAATGTCAGCTCTATGCTTTGTCGAATTCATAATGTACCACTGAATGACTCTATGCCTGTAACTAAGCTCTTGCAAGTAACAGCGCCTCAATGCCCATGGGTTACTTACGCGCTATATAAATATAAATAAATAAATAAATAAATCTGCGGTGAAGTTCCGGGTGCTGCATTTTTGGGTACACCTTTCTGATGTCTGAAAGGCCCAAATGCTGCACCCCCAATTGATGAGCCTGACAGTAATAAATAAATAGTCTCTACTGAGTGTGAGCATAAAATTGCACAGGAATATACCAGATGTACATACGTATATGAATTCTGTACAAAATTTCACACATTTCGAAACATTATTGAAGGTGGTTTTGAGTTACATTTTGTTCTGAAGCAATAGTGTATTCTCACTGTTGTGGACAAATTTTCCGTCCTATTACTTTTCCCTTTTATCAAAATCATGCAAGTGCAGCTACTTATCGATGCGCCATTTCCTATGGTACCAATTGGAGCTAAGAAGAAATATAATAATACTGTGCTTGTCTCTATGTATATGTGCATAATGCGGTTTATATTGAAAACATTTTGTATCTGTATGTTTGAAATTGGACTATATTTAGTATGTAATTTTATATGGTTGCCACATATAAAAGGGGGTTTTACCCCAGGGAGGTGTACCAGGGGCAGGTGCTTATATCAGAATGGGGACAATAAAACAATAGTGGAAATTAATACCAACACACCAATAAACAGGAATGTGATGACACAAAGAACAAATATGTGTATATTACCAGATGCAAATTTACATGTGCCAAATGCAAGCATATTGAAATGATTTAGAAGACAGACAAAAAAACCAAAAGTACAATGATATAGAGTATTAGGCCTTGACATAATAGAGGATGTGCACAACCCAGAGATGAGTAACAGTTGGTACGCAGTCATGAGCTTGGTGGTAAAACGGAGGGTAAATGGGAAATGGGTATAGTTGCTCCTTAATACCACATGCGTCGGGAGCCCCCAAGGTGCTAATACCGTGAGCGGCTTCACTTTTGGATGCTCAATGTCTGGTCCATCTAGCACTATGTAGGTTGCAATGCACGTTCCAAGCGCACAGAATACGCCTTGTAATGATGCATCCAGATGAGCAGCAGTGTGCCCGCAATGGACACTGTATAGCGTGGCCGGGCTCCTCTTGTAGTCATCCCAGATAATAGCAGAGCACACTTGGGCCCATCAGAAACTCCCAGCCATAAGAACGGAAGACTCAGCCATTGGGCAAAGTTTCTGTTGTTTATTAGCATATAAACAAAACAGGGAGTACACCAGAAAATAAAAGTTTGTCTAGAGCTCTTAGCTTCCAAGCATGTGTCACCCGGTTTTATTCTGGTATGACATCACAAATCCAGGTTCCCTCCCAGAAACATATCAGACATTTGTATTGGTCAATTTGGTCAAGATATGTATAAAGAATGTATAGGTTAGGTCAAAGATTGGCTAGCCATGTTCAGTGGCTCCTCCTGGGACCACCTCTGAGAGCACCCATCTACAATATTGCAGGGTTGCCAAAAGACCATTGGCCCTTGCAACAAATGATATCCCCAAGCTAAAGGTGAATTTGGATTGGACAGAGTGTGTCCCCCCAACTCTGGGAGCCTAGACAGTTCCAGAGTGAATGTACCTCTTCAAGTTAATGATAAAGAACAAGGAGGTGCAAAGCATTCCCTAATGCTGCTTTTCTATGATCACCCAAGCCTGTGAGAGTGAAGTCAGTTGGCGATTCGTAGGCAACAATTGTACCTTCTTCTCTCTGGTTCTCTGGGAACAGTCTTCTCGGTCTAGGTCACGTGTGCTGAGACCACGAATGAAGCCCTCTCGTCTAATTATGTGGATTTTAGCCAGGTGGCTCACTATCTCGGTAGCTGGAATTATTCTGCTTTGCCTTTGTCCTTGGCTGGGTGTTCTGTTTTTGCTCCCCTCGAGCTGTGGTGATCATGTCAGCTTGTCTTTGGGCCTCATTAGGACCCAGGCGGACTTCGCGGTGCTAAATGCACCGCGAAGCATGGCGGAAAGCCGCCGATAGCGCCATGGGGGTTGGCGGATTTACCGCCCCATTCCGACCTCGGCGGAGCGGTAAATCCCCAATCCCCATTCTGCCCTTCCCCATTCCCATTTTTGCCCCATAGGGTATAATGGGAGTGGGGAAGGAGTTAATTACGCCACCGTAAAATACGGTGGCGTAATTAACAACGAGGTCCCGTAGCGCCATGGTTTTCTCCGCCTGGTAAAACCAGGCGGAAAAGGCCGCCATGGCGCTACGGGAACTCGTAGTATGGCGGAGAGGTACGCCATGCACTACGCTGGCGTAACACCCTCTCCGCCAGGGTCCTAATGAGGCCCTTTGTCTCTTGAACCTGTTTCTTTTCTTGCTGGATCTATAGTCTATAACTTCTATAGTATTCCTTGTGGATTCCCTATGTTTAATAGCAGCCAAGCATATGCAAGCTAAATATATGTATTCTGTGCACCTTGCGGTTTCAGCTTTGGTGAAAAATATGAATTTAGCAATATGTAGGTGTGTCAGTCCTCTGCCTAAGTGGGTCATAAGCATGTGCTTCATGCCTATATGCAATAAACTACTGCTGGTCTGTGTAGCATCCTGAATGGATGAATATATACTTCATGTATAAGCATGGCTACGTCGAGATGTCGGTGAATTTGTCATTGGTTTCTGGTTTTCCAGTAAGTTGACCTGATCGGTCAGTGTCAATTCTATGTCATCAAAATCATTGATTGGGTATGGTTTAAATGGTTGTCTAAGAGAATATCTTTTTTCACACCTGCGATACATCGATGATTTCGGTGGTGGGCCTAAGAGTGAGGCCCATCCATTGTTTCTTTGCCTTCACGTCGAGAGTCATGCGGGTGGCCTAAGGGTCACATTTGGCCCCTCAGCTACAATCCCCCAACTGGTCGATAAATTGAGCAAGCTGCCTACATGTACCTCCCTGTTCATGTGCAGTTTTGGGAGTCACACTTTCGTTATTCTTCTGAGATGTCCATAGCACTTGGCATGGTCATCTAAACTCCGCAAGATGTAATTGCAGTCTCAGTCTGGGGTGCATCAAACCCACTTTCCCCAATAGTCACATGTGTTGTATGGATACTCAAACATTACTCCTGTCGGGAACAGAGGACACTGAGTCAGCTGTGTTTTAAATGCATTCCATGTTTTCGTCTCCTTATCTTCTTCTGTCTCTATGTCAATCAGCAGCTTCATCCCTAAAGTCGTCCTCATTGTTTTTCTACACTATGCTATTATTATCCCTATGACACAAAGTGCTTTCAAAACTAGTATTAGACATAGTTCCCTCTTTTTATTGTTGTCAGTTCTGCAGACCTCTTCTTTCTTTTGTTATCTATCTTAAGGAACCCTTATATTTTTATGTCCTTCGGGGGCACTGCCAACAATGGGGTATTCAGATGTTTGAGTGAGCATATTCCTCCCCAGTTAGGTGGCAGCTGTAGGCATGCTTTCGACCCACAGGCCCAGTAGTGGTCCATGAGCACTGCTGTTCCAACCTTCATTCCTGGTATCTTCGATATCTGTTTGCCTGTTTTCATTCTCCCAACCTCTACTTCTCCATCATTCTGGAAACAGGGCAGCTCCCTTGAGCGGTATAATGGGCATGGGTCCTGCTTCGTTTTGAACCCATGTAAGCAATTTGGTGCTTGCTTCCCATTCCTTGAGGCGTTGGTCATTTTCTTGCTGTACTACTTCCACTGGAACTGTTAGGAGAGCATGTGCTTAACTCCCAACTACTCCCTCTTTCCAGCCCTCTGAGGTGCATACTTCTCCATAAACCAGTATCTGTGGTCTTTCCCAACATTCTGGCATACCTCCAATCTTTGGTTGCTCTGTCTTGGGACACTCCAACTCCTTTTGTGTCACTGTTTGTACCTCCCCTTTGCGATGACCTTCTGTGATATATTCTATGCTTTTATCTGTATTCCAATAATTATCTAAAATTTCCTGAGGTTTTATGTAGTTATCTTCGTACAGGAATGTTTTCTTGGACATCCACCTTAGTGTTGCTTGTTTCTCTTGAAATCGTCCTTTTTGTGGTGCAACATAACTGCTGGGATTTCAGATGCCACAAACGTTCTGCAGGCACTCCCAGTGTAGGGTATGAGAGAGCAGACATAACAGCTCTCTTTGGTCATTTTTTTCTCCACCTTAGCCATGTAGTTATACCACAGTTATTCGATATATGGGCTGAATTATTTATATAGGAGGTTACCTGATTGAAGTCTACCTCTGCACTGTGCCTAATTCTTTTCCCTTTTTTAGCAGTGCTTACCGCCTGCCTGGACATGGCTGGATGACAGCATGGACTGGGGTTACGTTAGTAGGGGTCGAAGCTTGTGCATGTGCAAACACCAATCTTCTTAGAATAAGGAGAGTAAAGAAGAAGAAACGGAAGAAAACACAAAACATTATCACGACAATCAGTATCACATTCCCCATTTCCTTGCCTTGCAATGCTCAAGGTGTCTGATGGTTGATGCTGAAAAGCCTCAAAATGCATTGTTATCATGTTAGTATGTGTTAATTTAAGCTCTACGCCATTAGTACTGTGCAAGTGCTGCATAAAACAGTTGTTCGACAATATACATGTATTCTCGGGTCCCCACTTAAAGTGATAATGGATGAGTCTCCACTTGTCAATTGGAATGCATGGAAAAATAATCTTGGAGGGATTAGCGCTTTGACTCTTTTGGTATTACAAAATTAATAAAACACGGTTGAAATGAGTTGTGTCGTTGAAAGATCATGTGAAAAAGCAGTCTTTTTACTTTCTCGATGAATACGGCTTGTAAGAAAAGGAGAGTTTGCCTATCTTATGTGTGTGTATTATCTTTTTCTAGCTCTCTTGTTCCGGATTGAGCCACTCATGGCTGTTGATCTTCTTCTTAGCATTTCTCTTCTTCTTGCATCAAATTGTCTTCTTTTAATTGGGAATAGGCCTCACCTTGGCAGGGCTTGACGTCTCCAATATAGTTCCAAAACAATTTTTCCTTGAAGTTGCACTGCTCTGTCCGTTGCTTTTTCGAAAAGAAAGGGTCCATCAAAATGAGGTTTGAACCATGAACGTACGAAACTATGAAGCAAAGCTGAGTCCCCCAGATACAGCAATGGTTTCCTTAACAGTCTCTTAGGGTTGTCAGTGCAGTTGTCTTCTTCAATGTTCCTCGACCTCTCCCCCTGCAGTTGACGAGATCTAAAAGACGCATTAGCCATCAAAGAAGCCAAATATTCATACATTTAATCTCTGCAAACTTTGGACTTTGTATTTGCATCGGTTATTGCCCTAGTGGGAGGAGCCAGGGGAAGTCGCATGCATCATCACGCCACCTCCTCATGAGGCGTTAGATGGTGGTCGTGCCCAGGCTGATTGCGCAATGCGAACAGTGCTAAAGGTAGGCAGTGAAGCCATCCCTTTTTCAAAGTTGCTTTTATTTTTTCTATTTTGACTTCGAACAGGCCATTTAGGCACTTGCACACCTTCTCTGATTGCAGGTTATCACCACAGGAGAATTTGTGCTGTATCCCCAGTAGTGTTGTGATATGCTCAAAAGTCTAATTTGAGGTCTATTGACTGATCGCAGAACCTTGCACAACCCCCATTGTGGGAAAACTTCTCTAACAACGAATTTTGCAGCCCTAAGGCCTTCTGGGTATGAACAGGGACCAGCTTTAATACATCGGGAAAACAGGCATACGACCCCTATCATGTGGTGTTAGCTCTGGCACACCTTGGTCATATCAACATAGTTTATATGGAGATGTTGGAAGGGACCAGTCGGGCGTGGTATGGCTCCTCTCACAGCACGTAAAGTATGTCCAGCAGAACATTTCAAACACATTATACAGCTTTCAGTAAATGCGGCTATATGCTCTACTATATTCAGACAGAACCACTCTTCTCCTTTGTGTGCAGCAAGTACTTCTTTACCCATGTGAGTAGGGCAATGCAATTGCGTGAGTGCAATCTGCAATAATGCTATTGGCAGTACGGGTTTGCCTGTACTTTCCTGTTGCCATAAGATGTCGGTGGGAGATATTGAACATCCCCTTCTCATCCACAACTGTTTTTCTTCTGCTGGGGCCCTCCCATGAAGTTCCATTATTTGCGTAGCTAGAAATGTGTTTTACTCCTTTAAAATCATAATGCGCACACAAATACGTGTGTTTGATGGTGTATCAAAGTCTGTTATCCCTGAAAAATATGCTGCTCGCTTTGCTTCTGCGTCTGCTGCTTCGTTGCCCCGGGAGACTGCATTCCCCCACCTCATATGGGCCTGGCACTTAACGACCGCCATGCCTGATGGGAGTTGAAGCGTGTCTATGAGCCAGCCTAATAGGGGTGTGTTCCACACTGGTGTGCCGTCAGCACACCGGGAAGCCCCTCCTCAGCCATCGTGACAGTCCAGCATGTATAGTAGATGTTAGTTCGCCAAATCTGAAAACACTGTAACTTCCTGTTCCCTGCGCACTTCTAATGCCAATAGAAGGGCTACTAATTCTGCTGCTTGTGCTGAGAAATGTGATGGCAATATCGCACTAACTATCGTTTCGGCTGCACCGTCTGCTTTTAATGTCACTACTGCTGTCCCCACATGTCCTCCCCCTGTTGTCTGGTCTATTACTGATGATCCGTCAATATAGAGCACTCCCCCCTCCCCTCAAGACGCTTCTCCCCCACCTTGGGAATGTCATCATACTGCTCCATGTACATAGTACAATCGTGCACACAGTCTCCTGCCTTCACTGGTTCTACTATAAATGTCGCTGGGTTTACAGTCTTGCATCTTACTATTTTGATTGCTGGATTGGAGATAATCGCCTCATATCCAGATGCTCTTTGTGTCGTCAACGTACTCTTGGGCCTTTCGATAATTGCAAAAAGGACATGCTCCATGTAGAGTGTAGTACTGCACCCCATAGTAATACTTGCTGACTTTTCTACCGCAAATGCAGTAGCAGCCACAAGGGTAATGTCCTCTCATTACTGGGTCTAAACATCACTATAATGAGCTAACAGTTTGTGTCCAAGGGTAGTCTTCTGTGTGAGTACTGCAATCACTACTCCATTGGAGTGTGAAAACAAGAAGAATTTGTAACGATAATCTGGAATACCTAACATTGGAGCTGTGCATATTGCTTTCTTCAGCTCTTCGAATACACCAGTCAATACGTGTGTCCATAACAGCTTGCCATTCTCCTTCTGTGCGTCCTTATGTCCGCTTAACAGAGGTCTTGTGTATGTGCTGTAGTCAAATACCCATGCTCTGCAATAATTAAAGAGGCCTAGCAACTGCTGCATTTCACTCACTTTTTTTGGCTTCAGCATTCTGCGGATCACCTCTGTCCTCTCTGGTGTCCTCCTTCGTCCGTCCTGGGATATCAAGTGTCCTATGTATAGCACTTCCTTTTGGCAATATTGTAATTTTGCCTCGTCCACCTTGTATCCCTTTTCTGCTAAGACTGTCAACAAATACACAGAGTCATTTAGACACTGGTCTTCTGTCTTGCTTCAAATCAGAATGTCATCTACGTACTGTATGACAGTGTTCTCTATCTGTAGGTTGCCTATATCGATTTGAAGGACTCTATTAAAGATAAATGGGGACTCACAGTACCCCTGTGGTAACCTTGTATGTTTCCACTTCTGGTTTCTATATAGGAAGGAAATCAGATCCTGTGATGCTTCATGAAGTGGTATAGAGAAGAAGGCATTCTTCAAGTCTATCATTGTGAATCGCGTAGCTTCCGTTGGGATGCTGCACATAATTGTTGCTGGGTTTGGAACTAATGAAAATGTGGCCGCTACTATCTGGTTCAAAGGGTGCAAGTGCTGGATAAAACACTTTTTCACAGGGTACACTGCTCTGTTACACTGTGATTCTGATGGCTGTAAAATTCGCTATTTCACTAATGCTGCAATTGTCTCATAAATGCCCTTGTCTGCTTCCCTTGATATGCGATACTGTCTTGCCCTTGGTCGGATAGCTCCTAGTTTGAGCTTTATCTTAACTGCCCCAATCCATTTTATTAAACCCACATCATAGGTAATAGTGGTCCATAAGACACTGGGACCCGCCCTACGTTTTCTTTGAGAAACGGCAGAGGTTGCTTTCGCAACACTGCCATTCTCTGTGGTACTTCTCTATAATGTATTCCTACCCAATGTGTAACACTCATGTAAATATTACTTCATTGTCTGAATGATCGTCTTGGAATAGTTCCTCTGTCAGGTCAGTCAGTCTGTGTCCTTCCCCTACAGCCATCACTGTCCTCCACGATTGTCCAGCGTAGTCTGTCCCATGCAATATTCTCCTCTCGCCCCTTATTATGGCTGCTCAATTTCTTTTGGAATCATCTTTTTTCGTTCCAGCTCATATAAGGGAATCTTTGATCTAAATAAAAACTTGTTTGGTATTCATAACAGACTTCCCTGTCTTCCTGAAAGCAATGCGAATAATACTTCTACCCCATGTGAAAACAGTTCATTGTCTACTGGCACCCCTCCTCTATACCGTCTGGACACGATAGGGTTGTATGAGCTCATTCACATTCATATAGTGGATCCCTGGTGTTGAACACACTATCCCCTTGTCGGTAAAGGAAATTGTCATATTTAGCCTGCTAATCATGTCTCGACCCATTACATTTGCTGGTGTCTGTTGGAAATATAACAGTGGCATAGTCATGTTGTGCTCTCCTACAGAAAGTGATAATTCGTAGGTAAAAGGAACCAAATCCGACACCCCAGAGAATCCCTGTGCATTCATGGCAATGCCTGACATCGGATATCTTCCCTCCCTAATACAGGACCTAGTCGCTCCTGTATCCACGAGAAAGGAAAATGTTTTGCCACCTATGGTTACCCTTATACATTGTTCCTCAACCGGATTTGGTGTAATGGATAGGATCAAAAGCACCAGGTCTGTCTGTGGGCTGTCCTATTGTGGGTATAGCGACATTGCCATCCCTGTGAATGGATTGCCACCTATAACAATGGCCCCGACAAGTTTTTGCACAGGTGTCTGCATCTGCATCGTGGTATCCACACATGTTGTTGCTATGGTGTTCTGCTGGATTGGTGATTGTTGCATTGGTTGTGGCTGTTGCATGTGTCCCTGCGTCTGTACTACATGTGTCATGGGCTGATATTGCTGTGTCCTGGATATGCATCGGTTGTGGTGTGTATGTCTGTGCTTGCATGTCTTGTGTGTTCATTTGTTGTGGTGCATATGCCTGCACGTGTATGTTGTCTTGAGTGAATTTTACATGGGTTGTTGTTGCATTCCCCCATTTTGATACACAAGTCCTCTATCCCTGCACACCTGTGCTATGTGTCCTTGTTGTCCACAAAAGCAACATACTATGGGACCCCCCTTTTGGTCTCTGTTGTCCTCCTTGAAACCCTCCCATATTTTGCTGCATTGGTTGTCCAAACCCACTTCCCTGAGGCATCCCTCCTCATCCTCTTTGCCATTGGTTCACATCTCCTTGTCCTGAAAACCCTCCCCCTGCCATCTGTAGTCTGTTCTGCATGTGCTGAGTAACTACTCCTTCTGCGCTTTCTAGCACCGCGCTTTGCATTGTATACTTAGATAATGTTGTCTGCACTCATTTTGCTGCCTCTTGTTTCCGATCCTCCTGCTTCTTTCTCGCATTGTCTTTCTTTAGTCTACAATAGTGTACTATAGTTAGTTGAATTTCTGACCACGGTTTAGCCTCCACCCACACTAGTTTCTTAAGCTGCTTCTGCACTTGGTCTGGTAATCCTTAACATAATATTTGATAAATTAACCCCATTTATTTTGTCCCACGGTTCTCTCGTCTCAAGACGCCATCTCTCTTGAATCTGCTTAATGTAGTGGATCTTCGTCCTCATGCGTTTTGCGTGCCATGATAACACTTATGTCTGAAGTGTCTGGGTACTGTACTCTCTGAGCTTTTCATACAGCCACCCAGCAGTTATTGAACGCTGCACCATTGTGTGTCATATTCTGTGCTGTCACTACAGGATACCCTGTTTTTTTCCACACGTTGTCAGCTACCTCCCCAAGAATGGCTGAGAGTAGGCTTTTCATGTCTCCTACGGTTACCGTCATCCCTGCTGTCAGTCTTTCTATCTCATAGATCCACTTGCCCGCCCCAGCCAACAACGACGGTAGCTTGCATCTGAAATTGTCTTTGTTCATTTGTTGCCATGGAATATATTGGGGCCACCCACCTCCTTTCTCCAATAGTGGGAACTGTGTCATTCTCTTTTCTCATTCCTGTCCTACTATATTTTTAGTGGCAGTGAACACCCTTGACATCCCTGTGCTTTTCAATTTTTTTCTGGGCCCTAAGCCTCTGCACATACAGAGTAATTTCGTCTGTGTTTCGTTGCCCCACATGGGGCGTCACAGTCGCCCTCTGAGGTATCCCCCTTCTCTGCCCATGCCTTCCTCATCTCCCCATACTGCGTCTCAGTCCAAGCTCACTTGCCTGGAGTGGCAAAAGTGTTTTCCCTCCTCATCGTCCCCACACCCCTGTGAGTCTTCATCTGACCCCATGGTCCCGATGCTGCTGTTACTGTCTTCTTGTGTGACGTCACTGAAACTAAGTCTTCTTAAAATTGTGTTGTCCCGCTGTTTCTCCTTCGTTTGGTCTGTAACTTTGCGTTCCCCTCTCACTGAGGGTTCAGCGCTTCCGTCTGCCTGTGAGGCACACAAAAACAAACACTCAGGCAGACCTGACACCCCCAACGCCTGCATCTCAACATACACTGCACTTTCACACAAAAACAAACACTCAACAGACCCGACACCCCCCACCCCTGCATCTCAACATACACTGCACTTTCACACATAAACAAACACTCAGGCAGACCCGACACCCCCACCCTGTATCTCAACATACACTGCACTTTCACACAAAAACAAACACTCAGGCAGACGTGACACTCCCTCCACCCCCGCATCACAACATGCACTGCACTTTCACAGAAAAACAAACACTCAGGCAGACCCGGCACCCCCTCCCCACCCACGCATCACAACAAACACACACAAACATACAGGCAGCAGGACAGACCCAACACATAAACATACCACAAACATACAGGCAGGACAAAGACCTGACACACACAATCAAACAGCCCCCCACTCCCCAAATATGTACTTACCGGACGTGCTGAAAGGCAGGCTAGCTGAACACTGGCAAGGTCTCTGGTACTACGGCTGGCGTGGCAAGGCTGAAATGCCTTCCGGCATCAAGCCTTACTGACCACGCCAGCCGTAGTGCTGGACCTCCATTGGGGCAGCACACACGACCTACATGACTTGTAGGAGCTACGTGGTGCGTGTACCCTGAGCCAATGAGGGCCAGTGTTTTATCCGTCATGGAAGACCAACAAAGACTTTTCTTTATGGAGGGCGGCCGCTGACCTGGCTGGCTGGACAAAACAGCATGGCGGGCCACAAGTTGTGCAGCCGTGACCTAGACCGACAAACTGCCCCTTAGACTCACTGCATCATTATCCTGACCCAGACATGTGCAGGCTCTGCTTGAAAGCATTACACTTTGGTATAGTGGCTGTGTGGCTTGTTAACATTTTCAGTCACAGGATAGCCTTTCCTTCATGCAGGTTCCCAAAATTGAGTCTTTGGTCTTGTGAAATTCATTATCCAGGCGATTATACTTTGTTGCCCTTGTGTATAAATGGGTGGAGACTGTCATGACACCAGCTCCCTGTGTGAGGCGTTGTGGGACTGAGTGGGAAAGCATGGCATTTAACACTGCCGTGCCTGTCCCCCGGGCCCATGCGACTCAATGGCATGGCATCCCCTGGGCCCCCAGCACCTTTCACACATAATCACCTCCCTGGAACCTGAGCGCCTCAGACGGACACACATAATCACACATTTAATGTGATTCTGTGTGTGTGAGGGTGGCTGAGGGAGGCTTGGGGGGCAAGCATGGCATTTTTTACTGAGCCTCTAAGATAAATCAAACATGATAAGTGTTATTACGTGGCTAGACTGGCATTTTGATGCAGCCAGTGTAGTAATTTCTAACTGTGACATGTCATTTTGTATTGGACATCTTGATAAAGCAAGCGTGATTAAGTCCTGGGGCCTCATTACACGGTAGGCGGTAAGAGCTTACCGGTACCGGTAAGGGCCCGGTACCGGTAAACCCTTACCGCCTTACTACGAGTTCCCTTTGCGGGACCCGACCTTAACGGCTGGTTTTACCAGCCGTTAAAGTAGGGTGCCGCAAAGGGACCTCGGTGCTAATTACGGTACCGCAATTTGCGGTACCGTAATTACCACCTTCCCCATTCCCATTATGCCCTATGGGGCAAAAATGGGAATGGGGAAGGGCCTTGGTGAATGGGGAATTACCGGCCCCGCTCACCTTGGAGTATGCCGGTAATTCCGCCATCCACCAAGGCGGACACGTTAAAATACCGGCGGCAACCATGGCGCTAAAAGCGCCATGGTTACCGCACAACGTGTAATGAGGCCCCTGGTCTTTAAAAGATGCATAACACCACAGGTGTGTTTATAGTGCCCACACTAACCACAGTGGGGCATCTTAGCAATGATAGCAGATGTGTATTGTTACCTAGCACAATGGTACTCATTTTACCAACTTCAGAAGGAAGGCATGTGTGTATCTGCCGGTATCCGAGCCTATGACCATAAGGCGAAACAAAGATTTGTGCAGGAGATGCATTAGAGCACTGAACCACAGGCACCACTGGCATACATTACAGGCATGTGTTCCCAATTGCTGCAGTGTGAACCAGTTACACATACTACAGCAATAATATGCTGCTAATCTGGAGTGCTTATGAGTGTGATTTGTTTAGATTCTGTGCACGCCCCACTCCACGCAATGCAGATCCAGGGGATCTATACTATCTCCCCAAAGTAGCTCCCTGCATCGAATAATATAGAGTGCACCTTATAACAAAATCTTTCCTTGAAAAAATGGGCATTATAAGTGTCGTTTTTTTTTTTACATGACATCATTTGAAATGTGTTAAATGTGCAAATTGCTACTGATTATTGGGACGCACCTTGGTTTGAGTGTCTTGTGTTATGCATAGAAATACTTTCATGGCTTACACAACGAAGCTGCCCGGAAAAAAAGACTGTTCTAAAAGGTTGTACGTCAAAAGACAAATGTACTTTCCATTTGGTCATGTTAAGCTCACAAGCACGATTTATCAAGATAGTCTTCATAAATCAAACTCTGGTAAAGTTCAAGTTTCTCATAAAAAAAAATCCACTGCAATGTTCCCTGGGGTTCTCATCAAAAATCCAAACTGCACTCATGCAAAGTAATTAATGCTAGAGTAAACATCACAGTGTGTTCTGAATGTTCCCACAAGCAGCAACCAACCGATTCAGTCTGACACGCTCAGCAGACAGACTAAATGCAAACCACACACACACACACACCCCATTGTACAAACACACACACACAAGGCTCTCACTGCACACACTCACAAATCGCCAAGATATTTTCCAAACGAAAAATCAGCCCACTCATGTAGCCCCTAGGCTGCAGAATAGTTTTGCGAGACTACTGCAGCAAAGTGCATAGTCACGTGACTTAGGCCAGATTCTCAAGTACATCTTTGTAAAGTCTGCTGACTGAAAAGTTATGGCAAAATCTCTTCTTGAACAGACCGTCTCTGACTTTGGTTCCAGAAAAATCTGTGTGCACTTTTTGCGCACCGTAGCAATCATGACCATGCCTAAAGACTATATTCATTTTTTCAAACTTGGCATCACATATGCTGTGACCCGCACATCAGCCCTACCAGGTGTGAGATCGGGCTGGACAAGTCTTACCAATATAAAGCTGAGTCCATCCCAATTTCAGCGCTGCTATGAAGCTATTGCCTATGTGGTCTAGCACAGGGTACTTAGAGGGCTGTTGGTGATAGCAGATAGGGGTATGTGCTGTCACGTGGGGCTTTGAGATATGCAAAGAGGGAAGTAAGGGCAGGGGCAGGCGTACTCCTCTTGGATCTGCTTGAATATCGTTATGTCCAGTGGCAACTGGTGTTTTTTTTCTTTTTAACTGTACGGCCGTAAACATTTCCCATGAATATGCAGGTATTCTGGAGCTTCCCATATCAACTAATGGGAGATCAGAGGGTGGTGGAGTTCTATCCATGAGGACATTTTTGAATAATGGATTACAATGGTGCATTTTACAGCACCCTTTCTGTGATCAATTGGGAAAAAAGCCACACAGTTTACAATCGTTTTTGTAGGGTTACACATGACAAAATACATTATATGACAAGTCTGGCTGTGCCCATATATGTACATGCTGGCTGCTCCAATAAATGCCAGTATTCCCTCATTAGAACATACTTATGTTTGCTTTTCCCATAATGTCAGTAATGATACTGTAAGAAAACGTATCCATGCTGGCCCTGCAAATATATCCAAGTATCCGCACGTTAGAACATATGCCTTTTGGCTTTGCCGTTAATGACAGTAAAAAGAAATGCAATCCCACAGTAAGAAAGTGTTCTTGAGTGGCCAAACTGGCTACACTGGTGAACCTGGCCTGGACATGTTAAATACATGTACAGACAGGCAGCACCAATGCAGGCCAGTATGTCCATGTAGAACACTAATCATGTTGTGTCTGCCCTTAAACCAAATATAAAATGTTGTGCCATAGTAAGAAGACATGTCTTTGCAGGCTGCACACATGCCTCTTCACCTTCCCATGAAAGGACACCCATCATGCTGGATTTTCCCTTATACCAAGTATAGTATCGAACTGGGGGTTTCCCATCCCTTTAAGATGCGATAGCTATATCTTTGAGATGGATAGGGATGCAGAAATTATTCAAACATCAATAATCAAAAAAACGACTCAGGTAGTTGGCAAAGGATTACTGTTTTAATATCAATTATCTAAAACAGGGATCACAACGGATGTCAACGGACGTTGCTCATCACGATCTCTCTCAATGCATCTTAAAAAAAAGCATTCTTTTATAGCAAAAAGTCGTCATAGGTGACGTTAACCCATGCATTACTAACGTCATCCTATGTGGCAAACTACAAAAAGCTAATTGTGAGTGTGATAGGGTCTAAAAGGATCAGCTAAGTACACAATCCATACTCGTCTAGGGCAGCAGAATAACATGTTTTGCTTCTTCTCATCAGGTGGGGCAACTAAGCCCTCCCCCAAAATATGTCACTATGAAAGTCACTAAATGTACGATTTCCCATTGGTTATACAATGCGGTCCTGTATCATTGGTTGGCTTCTAACCTCCATCAGTACCTTCCCACCTATGTTTAGCAGCATGCAGGCTGAGCATGCAGGTGCTGGTGAGCTCGTCTTAACCATAGTTTCCCACCAATTAGCATAACCATCCATCATCACCTCAGTGGTCTGCTGTCAATTAGGACTTTGAACTTGTCCTTGGGAGTGTTCTTTGCTCTGGAGAATTCAGGGGAGTGAAGGCACGCTCTGCCCTCGTGCATAGGTGTGACCACCATGCTCGTCCAACTTCTTCTCCACAGGACTGAAGACCACAGCATCGAGTTTCTCGCATATTAAAATACTATTTTTCTAATAGACCTCTGATGTCTTCTTGTTTTTGTCCATGCCTCCTCAACAGGGCTTCATTCTTTCACACGATTTGTATCCAATGTCAGCTCACCCCAGCCTGATATGGCGTTGGTTTCTTGGCTCATCCAGCCTCGCCTTTCTGAGATTCGCCTTTAATTCACTTGTTTTCTAACTGCGACATACTGGAAAAGAGGCCTTCCTTCATTGCTCAGCTCTGCTATTGTATGTAGTGGAAACATTCATTCTTTACTGGCTCCAATATATATGTACATGTTGTTGCATGCCGCAATCTATTCACTATAAAGCTAGCCTCAAGAATACTTCATCTGCTTGCATTTCTTTGCAGGTGTATATGTGTAAAATTACTTGATATCTTCAACGTTTCTGTAACATGAGCATCTTCATCTTGGGCCTGAAATGTCACTTATCTTCAATACTTTCTTGATGCCTTATATAATATGTTCATTTTCTAGTCTCTGCATCTCTTCTATGCACGTCAGTCTTGCTTCGTGTGACGTCACCATTCATCATTTAACCTTCCTGTTTCTTCCGGAATATCATTCAAATGACCATCATACTGTCTCGTATGCAGGTATGGTTTCCTTAATGGGAGCCTTGCTTCCCAGATCCTCCTAGGTGTTGGTATTTTCATTGGCACCACACGTGTCTCACACTCTTGCTCCCAACATATAGGCACTATGGGCGAGGTGATTGAGGTGGGGGTACTTAGCTCCTTCTTTACACTCCCACCTCCGGGTGCTTCATCGACCACTCTCCCATAATTCTTCATATCTAGACATCCTTGTCTAAGGAAATGCTTCTTTGGGATCCATATTTTTATGACTCCCTTCAGGCATCCAGCTGATTTCACATGAGCATGCCCTGTCCACTTGGACTGCAATAGATCCATCATCCCACATACTTCTTGTGGGTCTTTGGATACAGGAACTTCGCTCCCTCAGGTGCATCGATACTGGCCTTCACAAAGTCTCTGATCTCTTCATCTGTCCGATCTCATGCCTTCCATCCTGATTCAACATCGATCATGATTTTCATCCCTCTGGCTTTCTTTGCTGTCTTTTTGCACTGGGTGATTATTACCTTGATCACACAGAATCATCCAATCAATACTAACATGATCAGGACTCCAAGGAACTTGAACATATCTGCCATCCATTGTGGAACCCAAGAAAAAAGTAATCCAAACCAGCTGTCATCAGCAATGTCTTCTCCTTCGTCTATCATCTGGACGTGTAGCTTGGATAGCATCTCTATGGCCTCTGTCAAGGTGCCATTCTCGTCATTGTGAGAAGGTTTGAACGTGCAACATGATTCTCCAATTTTTGCACAAACACCTCCCTCCATTGCTGTGATCATGTCTAGGACATATCTATTCTGAAGAGGCATAAATCGTATGGCTCTCATCTCTTCTCTGATAGCAGTGAATCCCTTTATGGGTGTGTTGATCGTCTGCAGCAATTGCCATCTGGAAATCTGCAGCCATTTGGTATTTTCTCCAACCTGGATTCTCGGCATGAAGATTAACGTGAATACTGACGAAGTCTGGCTGAACAGTATGTTTTCATATGGAATAGAATCAAAGGCTTCTATTGACTTGGCAGATAAATAGTTCTCCCACTTCATTCAATTTAGCAGCTCCACAGACCTCTTCTTCCTTAGATGAGCATCTGCTTTCGGGAAACTGTCAATGTTCAAATCATTTTTAGGAATTACCAACGCAGGAACACGAATATTCACCAGTGAATATCGTCCTCCCCAATCCTTGGGCAGCTTCATATATGCTTTGGATCCAACAGGCCCAATAATGATCCATAATCACTGCTGTCCCAATTTCCATTCCTGGTACACCAAATATACGCCCACAGTTCTTATTCTCTCCAACGTTTCTTGTGCCATTGTTTCTAAAGCTCAGCTTTGCACTCTCCAAAGGCACTACTTGTAGGGGTCCTCCTCTGCCTTCGACCAAGGTCAGTAGTTTAGCAGGTTTCGGCCACAGAGGCTTACATCCATTTTGCACTAAGTCAATGGTTGGTTTATAGACACCAATGATCACCCAGGCTCTGTAGATGACCACTCCTTCTTCCAACCATCTGGCGATAACACAGATCCCCAAATCTGCATCTGTCCTCTGTTCTTCCATCTACAAATCACTTTTGCAGATTTTCCTGCAACCTCAAGTGTTTTGTTCACTTATTGTCTGACTTCAGCGCCTTTTACTCCAGGCTTTTCATATCTAATCACAAGATTCTTAGTCTGCGCCTTGATTCTTGCGTTTGTATCTTGGATAGAATCACCTTCGTCGGGACCTGTCCATTCAGTTGCCCATTTGAGGGAGCCATCTCAGTCCATGAACTGGCTTCTTGTACGGCAGAGTGCTATGTCTGACAGACAATGTGCTGTCTGAACATCTATTTCAAAAGCTAATAAGATCTTAGACTTCCCCATGCTATAAGGCATGAGTGCACATACAAAGTATTCCCGCTTTGAGGTCCTCCTGACCACTTCCTTCATATGCTGATGCCAAAGGTTATTCCCCAAATGTGCTGTACTGTCCAGGTAATCATTTAGCTCATGATCATCCTCCCTAGCACTTCTCTTGGGCTTCATTCTTCTCTTATGAGCCTCTGTAATCATCTCATGGAGTATGTCAGCATAGTTTCAACTTACTGGACCAACCATAGAAAGATTCATCATTGGCATGGGTGTAGTTACATGTACTACCTGTGTAGGAGAAAGCTCCTGAAGCCTCTTTTTACTAGCAGAATATGACGACCACAGAGTCCTGTATAACCTCCATACATGACCTCCCTCCAAAAGGTAACTTAGGTTCCTCTATCACAGGATCAGGTGCTTTCGTGTCTACCTCTAAAGTATGGATAATTACAAAAGGTCTTGGCTGCCTAGTAGTTGCCACATCTGTACCCTTCTCCTGTACAGGAGGATACACAGGAATCTTTATTTCATATGTTTCTACATAGTAAGCCGTGCGTACTGTAAGTGAGAGCAATACCACTATGAACACAATGAAAGTGTAAATGACGCAGAGATAGGACCACTTGTAGCAGGTGCTTTTTGCACATCGTGGACGTCTTTCATGATCTGCCATGACTACATTGCTACTAATGCTGCCCATTTTGTTTTTTTAAGGAAGAAAAATAGAATTGGGAAATATCATGCACTTATTTCTGAAATCTGCTGAGTCGGCTCAAAAAGATCCTCAATCAGCTTCAGCTGGCTGATTTTAATCGATAAGAAACACAAATTCCCAATGAATGCCATGAATTGGCCTCTGACCAGACGACATGAAGATTTTCTTTCAGCATGAAACAAAAGTTCCTTAATCAGTAGACTTTTGGATCTTCTTCCTCGAAGGTCTCATTCAGTTCTCAGGGTTCTCCTGGAGTACCTATTCACTTGGAATATGATGTTTCTCAAGATTTGATTAAGTATTAAGTGCTGCATTGTTTCTCAGAAAAGTTCTAACATCATTTTATCGCCCAACAAGAGGTGGACATTCTTCAACCAGATAATAGAATACTAAACTGACCAGTATATGTGCATTATCCGGTGACAGGGGCTTTTGTGTCTCCCCTACTGAACGCAGGAAGCAGATGATCTGTTCAATGATAGCTGCAAGCAATCTTCTAACAATTGGGCCATTCTTAGAATCTTGAAGGACAATATGAATGCTAGTAGTTCTCCCCACAAGCGCAGAGTAAGCCTGCAAGAGAAACACAAAAACAGCAAGAACGATTTGTGAAACGTTGTCATTGGGCACCACCATAGGCACCTCCATACAGGAATTCAGTAAGAAAGGAATCAGGGTACTGCGCCCTCTTCCAATCGTCAAACAAGAACTCCAAACCCGGCATACTCTCATTTTCAATCAAGGCTTAAGTGCGTCAGTCCAATGCCAACAAACTCCTGTGGTTCAAGAACAATTAGCTTCCCTTAACTCCTTTTTTAATTACTGAAAAGAGTGTGTCCAGTCCAATTAACTCTTTATCTTTATTCAACAGCTTCTGCCTCCTTCTTCCTCACCATAGTCTTCACGTGCTGTGGTTCTTCCCCGATGCTTGCTTCCGATAGGTGAGGTGTGTTGGGGATTCTCCAGCATTGACCTTTACATCTCAGGGGAATGTCCAAGCCCGTCTCCTTATACCTTGCCCGCAGACGGTAAACTGTCATCCACTAGGAAGGGGCCTCTGTCATGAAACGCATGGCACCTTCTAGCAACGCTTGTGGATTTATGACTGAATCTCCGGAGAAAAGTTTGGAAATGCAAAACTCATTACCTCCGATTGTTGTAGCATCTCCTCCTGTGTTCTGCGCTTTCCCACACCCTTGTCGCTTGAGATGATCTGAAATGACAGAGATACTTTGAGTCATACATATAAGGCGCTCACGTAGCTCCTTTCCTAACAATTCTGCTGTTGGCTGGGCATCACTTCTAGTTCTAGACAGAGGTGTGAGAGGTGTCCTCCTTCGCCTCCCTATCACTATCTCGTGGGATAAGATGGTGGTCTAAACCTGGCTGATTTCTCAACACATACAATGTCAGTGATAGGCAATGCACCATGTTTTCTTCAGGGTCAATTTCAGATTGGCTACTCTCTCTTTAAGCAAGTTGTTGAGTCTTTTACAGACCTTATTTGCCTGCTGGTGACATGTCCATGAAAACTTGTGCTTTATTCTAAGCAACACTCGTATGTATTCAGAGACTTCCTTTAACAAAAATAAGGGTCATTATCCAATCTCAATATTTCACATATTCCCCATTTAGGAAATACTTCCCATACTGATAAATGTGGCTGTTCAAGTGGCATCTGGATTTATACACGTTCCAGCTTTAATCCACTTCAAAAAAGGCTATACCACTGCGATCATATATCTGTATCCATTACGGATTTGCAGCATGTCAATTTTAGTCTATATGCAAATGCTGAAAGTGACCATTAGGTTTCGGAATAACTCCTCAAATTGTGCATAATGTGTACCCAGCAGTAAACTTTTAACATATGATACACTTTACTACATTAAATGCAATGTGTTCTACTATATTTGGAACAAACCGATCCTCCGCACTCATTGCATCGAGGTTCTCTTTAATAACGTGCCCAGGGTAGTGTAGCTGTTCCAACGCCACCCTTAATAAGACTTCAGGCATCGCCGGTTTTCCAGTGCTGTTTTGTCACCACAATGTCTCAGAGGGGTTTAAAGAACACCCTCACCGCGTCCACAAGTCTTTCTTATCTTTAGGTGCTTTCCTTTGAATCCCTACCAACTAAGTTCTAAATGAATTATCACAATAATTAAACACACTTATCATCATCATCATACTTAATTCATATCAAATATGTCAAATGATATAATCACTTCTATACATGTAACACGTTTCACTTCCTCATCTGCTTTTTGATCTCCACATGGAATAAAATGTGCCCTTTTAGTGTGAACTGCGCATTTTTAACTACTGCGATGGATACTGGGAGTTGTAGTGCTCTAATGAGTCTGTCCAATAAGACTGCGTGTTGCACTGGAGCGCTGTCCGCTCGGAGGTAGCCCCTCCTTTCGCAACGTGCTAGCCCTGCGTGCGCTGTGGATGTCATGTAGGCAGAGTCATCGTACACTGTCACTTCCCGGTCTGTGTGTCTCTTGAGCGCGACAATCAGCGCCACAAATTCTAAGACTTTTGTGCCAAAAAGTGAGACTATAGTCGTGCACTTTATCATTACTTTAAATTCTCCATTGGTCGTGTGCTTTACCACAGCAGCACCTGTATATCCTTGCCCATTATTTCGATCGATTCTCGAAGAACCGTCAATAAAGAGATCTCCTTAGTTGCCAAATCAACTTACCTCACCCTAGGGAGTTCATCATAACATTTCTCATCGTTTTGAACAACCATGTGTACGCTCGCCCTCTGCCAGTGGTTCCGATACAAACATGGCAGGATTAATTATTCTACACCTGACAATTGTTATCGCTTAATCTGATATGATTACCTCATAGGCAGAAGCCCTCCGAGATGACAACGTGCTTTTAGGTTCTTTCAAAATGGCAACTATCGGATGTTTAACAAATAGTCATAAAACATCCCATTACTATACTCTCAGCCATCTTAATGGCGAACGGGGCTGCTACCAGAAACAGTTTGTAACAAAAATGACACTTTACTACTGGGTCGAAAATCCTACTGTAATATACAAGGGGCTCATACCCTTTAGTGAAAAAACTTTTAATTCTGATGGCACTCCTCGTTAAGACCATCCCTCCTATATATGCTATAATACATTCACTCTTATTTAAACAATGCATACATGGTGATGAACACACTGTGCCTTCATTAATAAACAAAATCGTCATGCTCAATTTTGTCGTTAAATCTTGACCTACACATGGACAAATGTCTGCCTTAAATATAACAAAAACGGTCCAGACATGTCACTCTTTCCTATAAAGACTGGCAATATGTCAGTTTAAGAAACTCTGCTTGCAGCTCCTGTGAGCCATTAAACACTTATAACATTGTTTTCCACTTAAAAAATGTCCCCTCTCGTATACATGAGTGCATTACACTCATGTCTATAAAAACAAAAAGGATTTGTCTTCTCTATCACCGTCAACCCTTGGTTCCCTCATGAAGATTTTAGGCATCACTAATGACATTAATCATATTCAAATCTCCCATTTGGGCCATCCTATTGTGAACATATTCTCATCCCTGCACCTAGACGCAGGATTCCCTCCATCAATAGTGACTCCCCTTACTCTTACAAGTCATCCATTTCCCTGTGTTTGTGATCTTCCCTATCTATATGGGCGACTACTGCGTTTGAAAGTCTTGCTGCGCTCTCGGCGCTTGTCTACTGCACTGCATGATTCTGAGCAAACCCATCTCCATTCTGCTGTGAATATGCAGGCGGGTTTATAGTCCCCTCTCATAAATTGCCCATTCTATACGATTCTCTGACCTCTGTATGAGCGAAAAGGTGCTCTAGCATACCACATGTCCATCATGTAGACTGAGGTCTCCTTATTTGTCCCTCCTGCATGCCTTGATAATCGTTCTGTGTGTTTTAACACCCACTATGATTATTCTGGAAGTTTCCCCGATTATTTTTGGAAGCCCCTACCTCGAAAGCCTCCCCTTCCCGTGGTGAAAATCCACTTTTATTTTGATCGAACCGCCTTTGGTTATTCACCTGCGGCATGTTTGCCGCTTGCTGTGAGCCTGACCCATCTCCACTAGTCAACATTGCCCCTTCGAGGGCGCATTTGGATATTTTTTCTGCACTAACCTAGCATCTTCGCTTTTTCTAACATCGTCTTTCTTTCACTTCTTTTCTTGGAAAAGCCTGCAATAATGCGCAATGGTCAGTTATATTTCTGACCGCGGCCTTCGCTTTCATGCCCACCTGTTTTTTAAGCTGCTTCTGTACTGCGTCTGGCAGGCCTTGGCATGATTATAACTCTTATGTCTGATATGTCCAGATACAGCATTTTTAAGTGCTTTCCAACCCGTCATCCTTCAGTATTTGAACAGTGCTCCATCATGAGCAGTGTTTATCGTAGTAACACTAGAATATCCTGGTCTTGATCAACCGTCATCAGCCCTCTCCCCGAGGATGGCAATTAGGAGACCCTTAATGTCCCATATAGCTAACGTGTTTCCTCCTGTCATTTATTCTAAATCATGTATCCACTTCCCAGCTCCAGAATTTAGACTCAGAAGTCTGCATCTTAAGTTATTCTTCTTCGTCTGTGGCCAAGGTATATACTGTGGCCTAGCTCCTCCCTTTTTCTGCATAAAGGAAACTGTGACATCCCAAATTCGCATTCATTATCAATCATTTGCCTGTCCATAGCCGGGACAATGATTCCGCACTGCCTTCTACCTGGCAATTACTTTAGCCTGCTCACTTATAGTGGTGAATCCCCCCTCTGACCATGGGACTACTCTTGAGGTCAATTTAGCCATGTATATGATTATTATGCCCAAGATATAGGGAGGTCTAAATCCAACCATCTTACTTCCTTATCCATTGAAAAACATCCTTCAGGTCCACATGCATTATCTTCCTCCACATGAACGGGTTTTCTATTCTCAACTGACATATTCTGTCACTAGCATGTGTGACTTCTCTCTTCATCATCTCCATTCAGAGTCAGTCTATTTAAAGACAGCTCCTTGGCTTCAAAACTATATGAAGCTCCCTCTTTGTCGTACTGCTGTGTACTCTCGGGTTGATAATTTTTACCATTCCCATGCAATATTTTCGACTTCTTCATATCATAATAGATTTTATCAATTGCGTCCCCAATGCTTCTAAAGTCAAACTCATCCTTCAGATTTGCTCTGGTCGGACCTGCTATTGGCTCACGTCTTTGGAGCAAAATCTTCTAAATCTAACCCGTGCCACTATTGGATTAGGATTCATTACTTCCTTTTCCATACAATCAATGCTGTGTGCTCTCTGCCTTCTGTTATCCTTTAATGTCTGTTCTTCTTGATTTACCCTTTGCCTTACGTCTTCAATGCTCTTACCATAAAGTTTGAGCAACATTTGACTACCCATTAATTTATTCTATATAACGGCTAACTTATCAGTCTTATCTCTTTCTTTTTTCCATCTCCCTATGTCTCATCTTATATCTAGAGATATGCTTAGTTTTCCATTTCTCTCCTTATCACGTCTCTCCTTGTCCCTCGGGACCTTAGAGATTACATCTCTCTCAATAATTTTCTCAGAGCCCTTGTCGCTGCTTTGCGCTGGTGACTCATGTGCCAGGTTACTATACCCTGTTGCTGCGTGAGCTCCCTTAATGGGTGCAGCCCGTCATCCTTCTTACTATCTCCGTCTCCTTCAGGTGCAGCAGATGGAGCATAAGGTGTTTCTCCCCCCTCTGACCATATATTAAGTATTCAATCTACAGGAGGCGGGTCCTCTGTCCCCTCCTGGTACATTTTCTAGAGTTCTAGCTCGCTAGTCGCTTGTCTAACTTTTTCCCTGTATTTGCAGCCTGCAAATATGTCGTCATATGCTGCAGAACTGCCTTCAATAGTGATCCACCTTGTGGCCATACCCGGGATTGCTTTGTCTGGTATTATCTTAACCCATTCTGCACTCTACTGCCTCAGCTTGGGTGCATGCTTGCAGAGATGTATAGGTGGAGTAATATCCTCCATTTTTGACACGTCACTCTTTGACTGTCAGTACTCACCTCTACACTTTGCACAAAATTACGTTTCAGAAAAACAAAATAATGTGAGCGCGCGCCATTTGTCGCAGGCTCCAAACCCTCTATCTCACAATTTTTACTTCGATCTGTATTTCCACTAAACGCCATCAATTAAGAACCAATAATGAAACTTAGTTCACAATTCTTATCTTGTCTCTTTCGCGTCTATCAATTCCTCTATTATTTTTTTACCATATATAATTCACATAAAACAAACAGACAAACAGACACACTCGACCAGTCACATATATTTCTCACAGTCTACTCTCCAAAACTGTCTTACCCTCTACAATATACTCCGGTCGGAGTGTGAATCGACTTCTTCAAATTTTTCTTTAAACAAGATTTGTTTCCTACGTCACCCGTAACGGGATCTTTGTGCGATCCCTTCTGACCGTTCTTTAAAATGCAGTTATCTGGGGCATACCCTTTTATCGTGGCTGCTCACGATATTTCTTAATTGCTTGGCCTCTCCTCAGTCAATTTTACTCAATATTCAACATTCATCGTTTCCCAAGTCACGTTATCCCAACCTCCCTCTGTTATTTTTTATCCCCTCAATATTCTCTTCACCCAATGCCCATTCATTCTTTTGCCATCTCACTCAGTTTTACTCACCATTCGTGTTTTTCAACTTCCAAATTTCAGGATCGTACGCCTCCTCAGTAGCCTCTCCAACCTTCCGTTCATTCAGCTTCCTGTAGATGCTGGGAGGGGATTCCGTGGAAACCGGGGGACCCATCTCACCCTAGCTTGTAGAAGGCTTTCTTTACTTTACTATCTAGAGGGAGCTTCATGTCCTTTCAGCCAAATGGCAGAGGTTGTTCGATTTTTCCGGGACCCCAAAGCGTACGTATCCCAATGGGTATCTAACCATCCTCTCAACTATCACGTGCACTGGGGGTTTCCCAGCCCTTTAAGATGAGATAGCTATATCCTTTGAGATGGATGGGGATGCAGAAATTATTCAAACGCCAATAATAAAAAATGACTGAGGTAGTTGGCAAAGGATAACTGCTTTAATATCAATGATCTAAAACAGGGAGTACAACAGACGTCAACGGACGTGCTCATCACAATCTCTCTCAATGCATCTTAAAAAAAGCATTCTTTTATAGCAAAAAATCATCATAGGTGATGTTAACCCACGTATTACTAAATGTCATCCTAATGGTGAGTGTGATAGGGTCAAAAAGGATAATCTAAGTATACAATCCATACGCGTCTAGGGCAGTGGAATAACATGATTTGCTTCTTCTCATCAGGTGGGGCAACTAAGCCCTCCCCCAAAATATGTCACTATGAACGTCACTAAATATACGACGTGCCATTGGTTATACAACTATAGGACCCTTAATCATGCTGCCCTCTATCATTGGTTAGCTTCTAACTGCCGTCAGTACCTTCCCACCTACGTTTAACAGCATGCAGGCTGAGAGTCCAGGTGCTGGTAAGCTTGTCTTTAACATAGTTTCCCACCAAGTTTCCCAATTAGCATAACCAATCATCATCACCTCAGTGGTCTGCTGTCAATTAGGCCTTTGAACTTGTCCTTGGAAGTATTCTTTGCTCTGGAGAATTTAGGGGAGTGAAGGCACGCTCTGCCCTCGTGCGTGTGTGTGACCACCATGCTCGTCCAAATTCTTCTCCCCACGTGACTGAAGACCACAAAATTGAGTTTCTCGCGTATTAAAATACTATTTTTCTAATAGACCTCTGATGTCTTCTTGTTTTTGTCCATGCCTCCTGAACAGGGGCTTCATTCTTTCACACGATTTACATCCAATGTCAGCTCACCCCAGCCTGATACGACCTTGACTTCTTGGATCACCTTTAATTCACTTGTTTTCTAACTGTGACATAGTGGAAAAGAGGCCTTCTTTTGTTGCTCAGCTCTGCTATTGTAAATAGTGCAAACATTAATTCTTTACTGGCTCCAAAATATATGTACATGTTGGAGCATGCCGCAATCTATTCACTATAAAACTAGCCTCAAGAATACTTCATCTGCCTGCGTTTCTTTGCAGGTGTGCACGTGTAAAATAACTTCGATATCTTCAACATTTTTGTAACATAAGCCTCTTCATCTTGAGCCTGAAATGTCACTTTCTTTGATACTTTCTTGATGCCTTATAGAATATCTGCATTCTCTAGTCGCTGCATCTCTTCTATGCACGTCAGTCTTGCTTCGTGTGATGTCACCATTCGTCTTCGTCATTCAACCTTCCTGTTTCTTCCAGAATTTCATTCAAACAACCATCATGCTGTCTCGTATGCAGGTATGGTTTCCTTAATGGGAACCTTGCTTCCCAGATCCTCCTAGGTATCAGTATTTTCACTGTCGCTGCACGTGTCTCACACTCTGTCTCCCAACATATAAGCACTATGGGCGAGGTGATTGAGGTGGGGGTACTTAGCTCCTTCTCTACAGAATGTTGTGTCACAGTAAGAAAACATTCCCTTCCTGGCTGCTTGCACCAACCCCCACTCCCGAGCCTCACATGCACAAATGCATTCATACCCATTCACAAAAGCGGTGACACTCCCACACAGCTTCTCTCTCAAACAATCATTCAGCTACTCTCTAGGCTTCCGGCTCCTGCAACCTTGATATGTTAACGTAACTTGATATAACGCACTATTACCCAGAGGTATCATGACCCAGATAGGAACTAGGAAGGGTTTAGAACCAGGAAGGGTTTCTAACCAGGAAGGGATTCCTGGTTTCTGACATGCATGGTGGAGCTGCAGCTCCTCCATCTTGCCACCTCACAAGACCATAATGTGGTGGGAGGTGCAGGAGCACCCTCTACATACATTTGAGCCAACAGTTCATCAAACTACTTGCCCAATGGGCCATGCAAGGCTGGGGAAGTAATGCCCTGCCTTGCATGGCGTATTAGGCATGCATGTTGGGGAACTGAAAAATAAAGGGAAACCATGTTTTCCTGCTTTCAGTGGCTCTTTCATATTAGTACCCGGCAAGGAGGGGATGGCGGCCTCCCAACCGAAGAGGAAGCTCGGAACAGGGTAGTTACTACACAGGGAAAGACCCTGCTTCATCGCTGGAATGAAGGTAAGGGAACTCACCTGCAACACTGAGCCCCTGCATCCTCTTTCCCCTCCACCCTATCCCCCTTTTCCACATATATATAGCCTCACCACTCCCTCGCCCCACTTACCTTGTGCTGCCATGTCCCTCGCCAGCACCGGCAACAATAGTATTCCCGGCGTGTCTCTGCCTCGCGACCTGTCCCCCCTGGCAAGGGAGAAGGAACTATGAGTAGTTCCCTTCTCCCCGATCCATGGTGGCCATATTTCTTTGTAGATTTTTCTCGAGTCGAGAAACGGTTTTCAGGCCGTTTCTCAACACTCGAAAAATATACGTTGCACCGGGGTACTAATAGCAATATAACCCTCGCACGGGGAGCACTACTGGTCTGGCTTGTAACTGAAACCCGGGTCATTACCAGACCAATAATGCCCTCCCTCCTCACGTTCTATTGCTTAAATGGATGGCAGCTCAGTGCCATGTCACCCATTAGAGGCTACCCGCCACTGGTTATGTCCTTCAAATAACTCTCTAGATTTCAATTGCTTATGGGGTATGTTGTGCTAAATAGAGCCCATCTCTGACACTCACATTCGAATAATAGTTAAGAAGATAATGAATTTGAAAAAAGCTATTTGTAAAGCTGTGAAAACCCTTCCAGTGACAACTATTTCAGAGAAAGCTGATAAGTAAAGGCTGTGAAAAAGAAAGCGTTCTTCAGCCTAAGTAAACCATGAGCTGCCTGCACATACCGTTGAAGAAGCCTTGCTTCTAACTGTACCTTTAAGGTGAGTCTGAAACAACAGCAGCAGGACACTAGCCAGACTGCAACGAAATGGAGCAACTGGCTGTGGTTGGAGGATGCGGTCCGTCTACCTGCCCATTTTCAAAATTTCGCAAGGCGAGAAGCTGTATTATTTCCACAGCCTTCCCCTGACAATCCAGTGGACAAACCACTGCGTTTTCCCCTAGACATGTCTGGTTTCAATTTAGGTACCCGCACCCATCTGAACATATAATAATAATAATAATAATAATAATAATAATAATAATAATAACATTCCTTTGTTCCTCTGCATGGGAGTGCACCACTGGTCTGGAGCTTGGTGGTCAAGTGACCCCATGTCATGCATGAAGTCTTCCGCCAGGTTTTGTTTGTGCACACTGCATTATGGGACTTATGACTGCACATAGGTCAGGCACCAGGTTTCCCATTCGGATGTTTAACTGAATAGATAATAATAATGCGTTAGTCAAAGTAGATTAATTGAAGAAAATTCAGAGTACATCTCTCAGAACATGGCTACTTAAATTAAATCCAGGACTGGAAATGTGGTGTCCACATGACCTAGTGCTGCCTTGGAACACCAGCTAGTGAGCTATGCCCCAGCCCACACAGGGGGCGCTAGAGAGGCAGCTGGCATAGCGGGCTGCCCCTCTTGCCCCCTGCATCTCGCTTGCCTCCCCTCACCTGAGGGGGGAGGAAGGGGCATGTCCCCAGGTACCGGCTGGAAAGAGCTGGCCCTGGGGAGGCACATAATATCGTCAGTAGCCAATCCTCTTTGCAGCCTGGGCACATTAAAAGGTCCGCTAGGTCGGCACTTTTTTTAATGTCTCTAACGGAAAGATATACATGGTTGAGCACGGTTAGGGATCGGATGGCAGAAAAAGGTGGTTGTTTGGCCCAGTTTGCTGTAAATGTCAAGTGTAGCTATTATGAGGAATTCTACCACCTACACAGGAAATGGCCACATGCCTGGGCTTTTTTTTAAAGTTTTGTAATGAAAATGAATGATGGGAGATCTACCTCCGCTAATCCGCACACATTTTCCTCTGCTCATCACACAACAAAAACATAGTCATGTGTACTCTGGGGGGACACAGCCTACAGGTGCAGTCCCCCCTGCCACATCTAGCTGGAATTTGACAGCCAGGAGTACATGAAAGCATCAAAAGGAGGAGGGTAACACCTTCCTCCTGCCATGACAAGCCTAATTACCTTATTGGACCTGCCTTTCCTTTGTCAGTATGCTGGTGGCGACGCATACTGATTACAGTTAATTGAAGCAAGCCTACGGGAGGCCTGCTCACAGAACTGACAAAAGGGGACCGGAAACAAACACCTCTTTGATATGCAATGTGTCAACTTGAAGATAGGTCCCACCCCTCTGTATGAAGGGCAGTGATTGGAATGTCTGTGACAACTGGTTGCAGCAGGCAACCCTTGCAGGTGGACCCCCTTTCAGAGGGAAGAAGTATGTGATATGATAGAGACAGAAAGTCTGTTCTCCCCACAAGCTTCAAGGGAGACTTGTGCTATGATCAGGAGCCACAGAGAGCTCAATTGACCAGAGAGACTTTGATCCACAACAGACAGTAAGATGGGTGGAACTTAGTAGTACATGGTGTCACCCCTTTCCTTTCCTATTGCTAAATACTCTGGTTATGACCTCACACATAACAGAAGATTGTGGGTAGGGACCCAGGATTGGTTCATTAAGGTAGGCTTAGCCTGCACCAATTACTGGGGCCCATTTGGCTTTAAAAGAGGGTTAAACCCCTCTTTTGGCAGATCATCTGACAACTTCGAAAGTAGTAAGAAGAAGGACTCATTTGGACCCTGGCTGAAGGTACAGCCTGCCTTACAGCTTCTGCCAGTGAAGGAAGGCCAGGATTTTCCATGATGGAAGCAAGATCCCTCCCCTAAACATCTCCCTGGGAACAGGGGGAGATACCGAACTCAGAGGACCCCTCAATGTGCCCTGCTAGTTTCTGCCAGCAAGCTTCCTAGGTGGGAAGTGCCAGAAAATTTCTGAACAAAGAACAGGACCGTTGCCTGCAAACACTCTCCTCAGTTTAGGGCCATCCACCTTAAAGGACTACATGTGCCCAGCGAAGAAGCTAGGAGGAGTGCCACAGCAAGCATCAACTAGCGTCCATATTTCAAGGACATTTTCGAATCAGTCGAGCCCTCGAACTGTGACCGGCTGCACCACTGACTGTTGTCACTCTGCAGTCCCAAAAATCGCTTCGACCAGTGTTCCAGATCTGCCAACCAGCACAGTGACAACAATTCCTGACCCTGAGCTGCTGTGTAGGCCAGTTTACAGCCATCCATCCAGACTCGCTTGTCGAACTGCCTGCCGCTTGATACCCACAGCTGACTCCCCTTGACTGGACAGTCCCTTTAATGGCTAATAATTGTATTTTCGCTGTGTTGCAACTAACCAACGATCCACGACCTTGCAGTGATAAGCCTGCCATCCCATCCACGTTACCAAAAATTTACAAGGATGTTTATAATTGACTTGTGTTTCCAATCAGTTTGGATCCCTTCTGGTGTACTAGAGGTGTGGTGCTGATTGATGGTTTAGAAACCGATATTCATCCCTGGACCAAGTTCATTTGTTACAGCTATGTAGAACATCCATGAATTGAGGCCAAATCCTAAGGAAAGTGCCTTAAAAACATGCAACAAGGTTAATGTCTACATTTGTAACACCTTTTGATTTCTAGAATTGTCTCTATCAGTGAACAAAACCACATGGCCTATATATGTCATTGAACAAAAAGAAGTGGCCCAGATATGTGTTGTTATCAGTGATGTAATCTATGACAGTTGTGATGTCATCTTTGATGTCCTGGATGTTAGTCTTAGCAGTGCACGGAGGTGGCGTGAGTTATGGTTCCTTAGCGTACCATAACGGTCGAATTTCAAATGTTTTCCGGTTTTACCTTTAACCATAACGTCCCTTTAACAACTTTTTTTCACTGAATTTCATGGCTTTTAGTTAATGCAACTTAACCATAACATCCCTTTAACAAAGTTTTTTCAGTGAATTTCATAGTTTTTTACTAGTGCCCCTTTAATCTGCTACGAGTTCCTTACATTATACGCCCCCCAATAGGTCAGATATGGGGTCCGCAGAGAGCGTGGTAGTCCACGCACATTGGGCGGCATTTAGAAGGCTCAGAATCATAGGGGAGAATCAAAAAAGATATACCCAGCAACCAACAAACAGATGTGCATAAAATCACAACTAATGTGTACATCATGCAAATATACCTTTTTGTACAAACTCTTGCGCTAAAAAATACAAATTATTTTTTTATCACACATGACAATGGAATGCACCAATCACAACCGATAGCTGTAAACTTCATATAATCTCCTCACTACAACTCTTCATACAGATTGAGAAACACCAGGTGCTTATTGGACAACACATTCTCAATAAATAGTAAGTGCATTGATTTATTTCTCTACTATTAGCTTTCATTATATAAACATGTTATAAGACAGAAGCCCTTTTTTTTCTCACAGACATGTTATGCACACTTGAATTGTTAGAGGAGAACTTCCCAAAAGAAGAAATGAGCAACAATAACATCTCCAATGGTATACAATAGATAATTTAATGTAAACAAATAATGTATTTTGTACACACCTTACTAAAATAATAATTTATATTTCTCTTACAGTACATAGTTTTCATGAAGAAGCCTCGCCGCAGTTTAATTATGCCCAATCCCCAGAATCACAAACAGAAGCCCTATCCCCAACTGTACATAATCAAATCATGAACTTGTCCAACAAATTATATGAACTTAATGATGATTTCAAAGAACTTTCACAGTATGTGAAAAATCATGTGATTAAAAATATTCCCCATCACTCCCCTTCTTGCACCTGTCCCCCTGCCCCCTAACAATCATCCCGAGCAAATTCTGAAAATTTTAATGAAAGATGCTTTGATGAAACCTCACTCCCTTCCTTCGTTCATAATTATTGTACAAAAGTTCCTGATTCTCCCATTTATGTTTCCTATTCCGATACCCCATCCCGTTCTGGAAAAATATATTTTTTGTACTATAAATGTTTTGTTTATTGTTGTGTAATGTTTCCTGTTTTTCTTACAACTCCCATTATGAGTCCGCAGACACCATGCCTGTCTGGGGTGTTTTCACTCAAAATGGAGGTGCCTCCAAACAGGGCCGGTGTATGGACATGTCCGTTTTTGAGTGACGCATGTTTAATTAGTGGGCAGACACTGCGCCTGTCCTATGGACACAAAGCACATATGCCTTGTATTTCCCACCTGATGGGTGTCATCATGTGACTGCACCCATGCGGCGTGATGGGGTGTCCGCAAATGGTGTTCATGGCTGCGGACAGTTTTAAAGTGCATTTTCCACCAATCTAGGCTATTTCAAGCTGACACCTTACCCTTACAAAGCTCCTGGACCCATTCTACCTTAGTCTGGAAACTTTTTACAACTTTTCAAGGACTATTATCGACTCATTATTCTGCAGACAACACGATTGTCCGTGGACGGTTCCTCTAAAGGGACCCACACATTACTTTTCCTCATTCTCAATCTGGCTATCCAGGAGAGACCACCTGTTTCACTGCTGGACACATTTCTTTTGCAGATCTTCTTCTTGGAGACCTTGGCATCTCTTATGGCCATTGCCTCTTCCCTGCTACCCCCTCCACCACCACCATCATCATCTGGAGGGCCTGGAGAAGGGAACAGGTGTGATGTAGTAGAGGAGGATCAAGAGGAAGACAAAGATGAGGTAGTGTAAGTACCTACCCCAGCACCCGGTGTGAGTCCTGGGTGTGGCGGTTCTTTAAGTCCGTGGGTGGGGTCCCAGATGTGAAGGCTGCCTGTGTTAAATGCATTGAGTGTGGGGTGGAACTCAGTCGTGGACAACAGGGGCCCTACTCCTTCGGGACCACATCAATGCACCGCCACATCTGTTCTAACCACCCGGTTGCACTGAGAAAGACTGTTCCTTTCTCAGGGAGGAGCAGGCTATCGTCCACTGAACCACCTTCTTCAACCACTCCTGCCAACACACATGGTACTTCTTTGAGGCAGAGGATTGAACTGGCCGCCTCAAAGGCCATACAGGATAGTGTAGATACTTACCTTTCGAGGGTCACACTGTTCTGCATGTACTGCGACATAACGCTCTGCAGGTAGGAGCAGTTTCGCAGTGCTTTTGAGGTAGTTGTGAAAGAGCATGAGAAACAGCGCCCCCTACCTTAAACTTAAGGCACACCCAACATCTTCCCCTGTCCACCTGCCCCTCCATATCTGTGGTTGGTGGCCCTTCTCCTCCTCCGCTCCCTTCCCTTCCCAACCTTAAATTCCCTCTCCTGCCTAAAAAACTGAAAAATCCCAAAAAAATACAAAACCACATAAAACATTAGGAGCTACCTTTCACAGTAAAGAAATAGAAGTGACAAAAAATGTCACAGGCCCCTGTGCATCCAGCAAAGTCTGCGGAGAGCGTGGTAGTCCGCGCACTTCTAAAAAATGCAAGGCGTGAGACAGTTGAAATCAATTTAATTGTTTTGCATTCAAAAAGGATGGCTCTTAAAAGAACCTTTTTTTCGTGTGTTTGGCTTTTAGATATTTTTTTATTTTTGGTTTTACAAACTGAACTAAGAAAATATTTCACTGGATTTAATTATTTCTGCTCACTTTCACAAAAACTGTTCCAAAGCATTTTTTATGTTTTCCATAAAAGTAAGTTTGATTACCTCCATCAGTTAGATGCACTCCATCTTGTAGAAAACATGCTGGCCCTATCAAATGTAATGTTCTCATTATGAAACAATGTCATGCCACCATCTCAAACAAAAGCACACAGAGCTTTAATGACGTTGCGCCTCGTTTTTCCATTTGGAACGCATCCACACCTGTCTCTGGGCAATGCGTGATAAAAAAATGTGTGAAATTTTTTTCTTCGAATTACGAAATCATTTCCTTCAACTTTCCCAATGTCTCCTTCATTGCAAACTGCAATGCAATTCCAGTCACTTTCCCCAAACTGTTCCCTCCACAATGAACAATAATATTATCTGGATGTTTCCACCACATTTGCACAAAATGGGATCAAGTCCATCCACTTCATGCCTCGTACTCCATATTAGAACACTTCCAATTCAGGGAATCCAAGATTTCTGGTTATTCCGGTTATTCCACAATGCTCAGCATACGCCTTCAGCCAATCGACCCAAGAGTCCCCCGAAATCTAAACACTCTGCCTGCTGAAAGACATTGCCATGGCCATTTCAATCCTCTCACAACTCCTACTAACACAACTCCGGCGACCCTCTCCTCCTGTACACCACACCCAGGAAACCTGATTGGCCGATCCTCCGATGCCCGCGGACTCCACGACTGTCTGCGGTCTCCGCAGTACCCTTACCATACCAAGACATACAAAAACAAAAGATCAGGGTGAGAGGTCACACCACTCCAACATTCTAAATATATAACAGTCACTGGAAATACATTTTTCTTCACATAAATGTGTTGTAATAGCATCTGGATAAAACTGATGGGGATAGAGCACCCAGGAGTGTTTGCGAATACAATATAAATAAGTATGATCCAGTGGACAGAACTGGATCTTAATGCAAAAAAACAGCAACAGAAAAATGCTACTCTTGGTCAATCACAACACTTGTGCGGTCACAGGGAAGAACATAAACTCAATTTCATGAACATTGTAGTAGTCCGGATAAAATCCTAGACACTGAGACCCAATTACCGGTATCCTTTATATCCAATGTACACAGGAAAGTAACGCAGGAAAACCATTCATGGGAAAACCCACTTTCACAGGCTGACCTAGGGTCTGAACAAGCACGAATGGACATGCACAACAGGGAGACCTGGTGGGGTTGTAGTTCGGATTCAAGGGCTGAAGTGAATAACCTATCGCAGCATGATATTAAAATGCAGAGCTTTCCAGAGTCGGCAACGCTGCACTCATGTGAAGCGGCCGGCACGCTGCATGAAGCTAGCGAAACGCCGCGTTCATATGAGTCAGTATCTCCACTACAGACAATGAAAGAAACGCCGGGCTCACACAAGCCGACAGAAAACTACGGGACCAGTGTTCAGAACATGGAACCACAGCTCTCGAACTCAGCGGCCGTCACGCTGCAGGGTGTTAGTGAACCGGCGCGTTCATTCGAGGTGGGAGACACAACTCTTACGAGCAGTCCACAAAAGTTTCCCTCCCTTATACAAACAACCGAGGCCGGCAGCCCCATAGAGTCACCCACACACAAGCTCACTTACCTGGGTCACGGGGAAGCAGAACGGGACTCAGAGAGTGGGAATCAGGTACAACCAGCGGTTCCCTCCACAACGACTCAAAGGGAAGGGGGCGGGGCTTGGAGGGGTTTTTATAACCTAACCAGTAAGTCAGTCCCTAATTGGCTGAGGTGTACTTGGGTATTTAAACCAGAGGCAGTAGAAGCGAGGTGTGCTCATTCTTCGATCTGTTGCAGGGTCAAGCGGACGTGGAAACCGGTACTGCAGGAATGTGGGCATACGAGGACTAAGAGAAGAAGGCTATCCAGAGGGCCTTATTTTCTTCCTTGCAAGGAACCAGGAAGAGAAAGCAGGTGTTGGCAAGATTAGAAGGAATACTTCTGTGCCTTTATTATTCTATATATTTTTTTTATTCAACATTTAATTTGACTTTTGTTGGTGAGTCAAATAAAGACAATTTTTCTGTTAACTGAACCGCCTGTCTGCCTTATTGTCACAATTTTTGGTGGCAGCGGTGGGATTCAAAACACGCCATGGAAGCAATTATTAAAGCGCTGGCAGACAGTCAACAACAACTACAGCAGTTGATTCAGGTACAGACCCATAAGGCCCAAGCAGACCGGCAAGCACTCCAGCAAGCTCTACAACTACAAGCAGCGACCCAGGACACCCTAAAACAAGTCACAGAAGCAGTGGTGTCACACAGAGGAGCAACACCGGCCCCTTCTAATGTGCTGCAGAAGTTCCAACAGGGAGATGATCCGGGATACTTCTTTACGAACTTTGAACGGGTTGCCAGGAACTCACAATGGCCAGTAGAAAAATGGGGTCACTTTATAGCACCCTTATTGACAGGCTCCATGCAAGGGGCCTACCAGGCTGCAAACCCAAATGGAGATACAACCTATGCAGATATTAAAAGAGCTATCCTTGAGAGGATGGGGGTAGATGAAGAGGCATACCGCCAGAAGCTCTGAGAGACCAAACTGCGCAATGGTGAGACCCCCAGGCAGCTGTACTATCGGGTTCATGATCTGACTGACAAATGGTTAAAGCCAGCCAACTGTACTATACAGGAAGTGGTAGAGAAGATAAAACTAGAACAGTTTGTAGACGCCCTTCCTAGTGCCATGCAAAGGTGGGTACGGCAATATCATCGGCCTACCCTAAATGAAGCCATCGATATTGCAACCGCCTTCCAAAAGGCTGGAGGAACCTGGGTAATTCAGCTAGATGGAAACAGGAACATCCCTCTTAAGGCAACAGGAACGGGAGAAATCAAGCCTACCCGAATGGAACCCAAACCGGGGGTTTGGCCAAATACCTGAAGACAGCCACAATGCTTTCATTGCGGGGAATGGGGTCACATCGCCAGGTTCTGCCCAAGAAAACCCAAGGTTGAACCTATGGAAATCGGCTGTTCCCAGAGTCGAGAACCACGAAGAAGACGTGATCCGTACCTGGTGGAGGTCCGAGTTGTTGGAGTTCCCAGGCAAGGCCTTCTGGCCAGCGGAGGCGAACAGACAGCCATCCGGCCAGAAGTAAGTGTGTCAAGTGAAAGGGGGGATCGGGTAATCCCAGTGAAATGTGTACATGGGGATACCAAATCATACCCATCCAAACAGGTGAATATAGAAGTTAACGGGGTTAATACATCGATGGAGGTAGCCATCATGCCACACATACCAGCCCCAGTGGTACTTGGAACTGATCTTCCTAACTTTAATGAATGTGTCTCAGAAGCTGAGTGGTTAAAATCGGCCCCTTTTTCACACACTGACATTAAGGAAGAGAGAGAGAGAAACCCCAAGAAGACAAGGAGGGAAGTGCGGGATGTGAAAAAAGGGTGGTTGGAAAGATTCAGTGGATTAGTGGACTGGGTTCCCGAAGATAAAAGGATGTCGTTTAGGAATGAAACCTTAACAGACCCAACTTTAAGAAATGTCCGGGAACAAGCTATGAATGTGTCTAACAACCCACAAGAATACCCCAGATTCAAGTGGGTAAGAGGCCTGTTATATAGAGTGACAAAGAACCCGAACAAATCGGAATTGGAACAATTGCTGGTACCAGGCAGTTTCAGGGCATCAATAATTGAGCTGGCTCATGATAACCAGACAGGAGGACATATGGCCAGAGAAAAGACCCAGGATAAGATTCTGAAACGGTTTTATTGGCCGGGAGTGAATAGAGAGGTGGCCAAATATTGCGAAGAGTGCCCAGTATGCCAGAAGACAAACCCCTTAAAACCTCTGCGTGCACCTTTAAGACCGATGCCTTTGATAAAGGAACCATTTTTCCGGATTGGAATGGATCTGGTGGGTCCGTTGGAACCTAGTAGTCATGGATATCAATATCTTTTGGTAATAGTAGACTACACTACTAGATACCTGGAAGCTTTTCCCATGAGAGGCATAAGTGCGGTACAAGTTTGCAACCAACTGGTCCCTTTTTTTGCCAGAGTGGGAATTCCATCAGAAATAGTGACAGATCAAGGACGGTATTTTACCTCAGGAGTAATGCGCAGAGTGTGTCAACAGCTGCAAATTAAACAAATCTGCACGTCCATATATCATCCACAAACAGATGGCCTGGTGGAACGCTACAACAAGACAATCAAATTAATGCTTAAAAAAGTAACCGCCCCTACAGGAAGGGAGTGGGATAGAGCTGTTCTGTGGGTGCTCATGGTGCTAAGGGACACGCCGCAATCTTCAACAGGGTTTTCCCCATTTGAATTATTGTTTGGACACCACCCAGAAATTCTTAGACATCGCCAAGAAGGAATGGGAAGAAGAAGAAGAAGACACCACCCTTACAGACTACGTAATAGAACTAAGGTCTAAGCTGTCCAAACTGAGGGAATTGGCACAAGAAAACCTGGGCAGGTCTCAGGTGGCACAGGAAAAGTATTACAACAAGAAGACCAGAGTCCGCAGCTTTAAAGTAGGGGACAAAGTGCTAGTACTCCTTCCCACAAGTCATAACAAAATGCTGGCCCAATGGAGAGGGCCATATAAAATAACAGCAATTTTATGCCCGGTGAACTATTTGGTTGAGCAACCTGATCGCAGAGAGAAAACTCAGAACTACCATATAAACTTGCTTAAAGAATGGAAGGAAACTGAAGAATTTACAGCCAACATTCAGGTGGTTACTCGGGAAAAAACCAGTACCTGCTTTTAGTACAGTACAATGGGGTCCTCAACTAACCTCGGAGAATAAAAAGGAACTGGAAAACCAACTTGGCCCTTTAAAGGATGTATTTTCATTCTTCCCAGGAAGAACGACCTTGGTAGAGCACAGAATAGAAACCGAACCGGGACAAACTGTAAGGATACGTCCATACCGCCTTCCCGAGTCCAAAAGAAGGTCTGTGCAAGCCGAAGTGGAAGAAATGCTGAGATTGGGAGTAATAGAACCTTCGTGCAGTCATTGGTCCTCCCCTATTGTACTTGTCCCAAAACCCGATGGAAGTATCCGATTATGCATGGATTACAGGAAGCTGAACTCAATCTCAACATACCAAGCGTATCCCATGCCCCGTATCGATGAGCTCATTGAACAACTAGGGTCTGCCCTTTTCATTAGTACCATAGACTTGACGAAAGGGTACTGGCAGATTCCTTTGAGAACAGAGGACAAATTGAAAACGGCCTATTCAACTCCTTCAGGTCTATACCAATTTACGGTACTACCGTTCGGTTTACATGGGGCACCAGCAACGTTTCAAGCCCTGATGAATCAAATACTAGCCCCCCACGGTAATTATAGTTCAGCATACTTGGATGACATAGTTGTGTATAGCCGAACTTGGAAAGAGCATCTGGAACATCTCACTGCAGTTATTAAATCACTGCAGGCTGCCGGGTTGAAAATAAACCCCAAGAAAACCATACTTGCAGCTAACCAGACTATGTACCTGGGGATTCTAGTAGGAAACTGGGTTATCAGACCTCAGTTGGACAAAGTGGAGGCCATTATGAAGCTGCCAATGCCCAGCAACAAGAAACAAGTGAGAGCATTTCTAGGGTTCATTGGTTACTACAGGAGGTTCATTCCTCTATTTTCAGCAATTGCCAGTCCCCTGATGGAAACCCTGAAGGCATCTTACACCAGAGACATTCTAAAGGACGAAAAAGCATTAAAAGCCTTTCATGAGCTCAAGAACATCATATCAGGGTACCCGGTTCTACGGTGCCCAGACTTCCAAGAAGCATTCTTTCTACAAACTGATGCATCCGGTTTAGGGTTGGGGGCAGTGATCTCTCAAGGTGATGATGCAGAATTACGCCCGGTGGCCTTTATAAGTCGTAAATTGTTGCCTCATGAATTAGGATACTCCACCATTGAAAAAGAGTGTCTGGCTATCAAATGGGCAATCGAGACCCTTAGATACTACCTGGCGGGACGCTGATTTACAGTGTACACCGATCATGCACCATTGCAATGGCTGGCCAAGCATAAGGATTCGGACCAAAGGGTATTACATTGGTTCCTCACACTACAGGAATATTGTTTTCAGATTCTACACAAACCCGCTGCATTTCAGTTGATTCCGGACTACCTGTCACGATGCGTTGATCAACCCGAACGGTCCGATGCTTCAGGGGGCATATGTAGTAGCTGGATAAAAACCTAGACACTGAGACCCAATTACCGGTATCCTTTATATCCAAGGTACAGGAGAAAGTAATGCGGGAAAACCATTCATGGGAAAACCCACTTTCACAGGCTGACCTAGGGTCTGAACAAGCACGAATGGACATGCACAACAGGGAGACCTGGTGGGGTTGTGGTTCGGATTCAAGGGCTGAAGTGAATAACCTATCGCAGCATGATATTAAAATGCAGAGCTTTCCAGAGTCGGCAACGCTGCACTCATATGAAGCGGCCGGCACGCTGCATGAAGCTAGCAAAACGCTGCATTCATATGAGTCAGTATCTCCACTACAGACAATGAAAGAAACGCCCAGCTCACACGAGCCGACAGAAAACTACGGGACCAGTGTTAAGAACATGGCACCACAGCTCTCGAACTCAGCGGCCGTCACGCTGCAGGGTGTTAGTGAACCGGCGTGTTCATTCGAGGCGGGAGACACAACTCTTACGAGCAGTCCACAAAAGTTTCCCTCCCTTATACAAACAACCGAGGCCGGCAGCCCCATAGAGTCACCCACACACAAGCTCACTTACCTGGGTCACGGGGAAGTAGAACGGGACTCGGAGAGTGGAAATCAGGTACAACCAGCGGTTCCCTCCACAACGACTCAAAGGGAAGGGGGCGGGGCTTGGAGGGGTTTTTATAACCTAACCAGTGAGTCAGTCCCTAATTGGCTGAGGTGTACTTGGGTATTTAAACCAGAGGCAGTAGAAGCGAGGTGTGCTCATTCTTCGATCTGTTGCAGGGCCAAGCGGACATGGAAACCGGTACTGCAGGAATGTGGGCATACGAGGACTAAGAGAAGAAGGCTATCCAGAGGGCCTTATTTTCTTCCTTGCAAGGAACCAGGAAGAGAAAGCAGGAGTTGGCAAGATTAGAAGGAATACTTCTGTGCCTTTATTATTCTATATTTTTTTTTTATTCAACATTTAATTTGACTTTTGTTGGTGAGTCAAATAAAGAAATTTTTTCTGTTAACTGAACAGCCTGTCTGCCTTATTGTCACAAACATGTATACAAAGAGTCACAAAGAACAATAACAATGCTAGAATTGTGCACCGTTCAGGTGGTATTTAACATTGACACAAAGGTGTTTCGGCCTAAGGGAGCTGTGAAGTGCAGCTTGGTGGGCAGGCCTTCATCAGGACGTGGACGTGTGATGAAATAAATGGTAGTCCCGGGATCTCCATCTAAAAACAACAAATGGAGTGCAGTGAGTGGTAACAATGACCTCAAATATAAAATGATAATTCAAAAAGCTCCCACAGGATGCTTGATTACGTAACAAAGAAAAAACTCCCTGTTTTAGGAGCCTGATTCTTACCAAAGTCTTATCCAGTGAAAGGGTAAGTAAGAAAAATCCATCATGATTATAAATGTCTGGACGGCATTGAATGAGCCGTGGAGGAACAAGTGTGTACTGTAATGACATATGAGGGCCTGTGAGAGACTCTATACAGATCCTGGTGTCATACAAAATCGAATGAGAAGAAAGGTAAAAGCTTACCTCAAACGGTAAGTAATGTCTTCTAGGTTGATAACGGTGAAGACACCTCTTGCAGATGGTGTCTGTTGACCTAGATTGTCTCAAAGTTACAAAACCTTGTACAAAAATGAGCGTTGCTGTAGCAAATGTACTGCAGAAGCCTAAATTGGTCATATTGTTGAATGGAACACTAAGTGGGCGCACTTATCCAAATCACTGGCACAAACTAAAGTAGACCACGGGTAAGTAGGTTCGCTTTGCTAACGCACGTGTGCTACAAGAGCCAAAACTGCTCATATTGGTAGATATAACAACTATATGAACGCAGACATGGTGGACAATCCGAAATAGTTCAAAACATTGGTGCAAAGGGAACTTACTTCTGTAATTCGAAGTCTTAGTCTGGGCTGTAAGTGGCGGCGTCCGATCGGAACGCCGACAAAGCCGTGCAAGTAAAACCGTTACCTAGGCGACCAAGTTTAATCAAACCCCTTCCTCGAGTTGATAGGTCTGGTGATTGTGCTCCTACAGTGGGGCGTCATGTGAAGAATGACCAATCACCAAATGCCACCACCGCTAAGGTGCGGGCCCCTGACCGTGTTGGTATGGTGTACGAAGAATGCGTACTGCAGGATTGTGGTGAGGCGTGTGCACGGCGCGTCACGCTCAGCCAGCGTGACCGCGCAGACGGCCCCTCATCGAGTGAGCCAGGTGCGTGAAAATAACAAAGTGTGCGAGCAGCGCATGTGCTGTTTGGCTCGCGCTCCCTCGGCGTCCACGGGCAGCTGCATCCCCAGCATGAGCCCGGGGCGGAAGATAAACAGTGAAAAGTACTCCCGTCCTTCAAGAATTCTTGGTTGAGGATCACAGTGATGCAAGTGCTATCACAAGGACAAGAAAGGCTAGTGAAATAAGCCTAACCCTGGGACCATGTCTCCCATTTAAAGGTTGACTGTATGTGGGCACTGTAGGGCGATGTATGTGTAGAGCATATGATGCCTGAGCTAACACAAAAATATATCACTGACTGATCGGCAAGTAATATTGCCCTGGACACGAAATTACAATCATATGTACTTATAAAATTGAGATCAATTGTCAGGGACAGACCTATTTCATCTTGTGGAATCACATGTTTACATTGTAACAAAACGTGGATGTCATCATAAAATCGATCAATGGTAACAAACATTTCAGTACATAATGATGCATTTGAATAATGCTACTGGACATAGCAAGGTATCAATGTCATCAAAACATTTGAGAAATTGACAATTCGCCCCTTTTCAAAGCACAGCAAGTCTTACGATGGACACGAAATTACAGTCATGTGTACTTATAAGATTGAGATAGACTATCATGGGCAGACCTATTGGATCTTATGGAATCACATGTTTACATCATAACAAAATGTGGATGTCATCACAAAATTCATCAATGGTAACAAAACATTTCAGTACATAATGATGCGTTTTGCATGGTGCTAATGGACATGGCACGATGTCAATGTCAGCAAAACATTTGAAAATTAAATCCTTTTCAAAGCGCAGCAAGTCTTTTAGTGGATAGGTCAAAAACCAAATAGGTAAAGACCACATCAAAACAGTGAGGGCTCTAATGACCCTATTCTGATCCCGCCCAAATGACCCCTATATGGTAAAATATAGGGGTGGAAAGAAGCTGAGACTCCTTAATTACTGGTTATAGAAATGTTTCCATTCTACCGATACATTCAAACCAGTTTTGACCGTGTCAAGTTTGTGAACTAATTGTTGTTCCAACCTCGTAAGTGCTTTGTCCCTATCACCTCCTCGTTTCTGTGGAGTGAGTTGCTGTATGATGGTCCAAGACATATCCTCGTTGGTGTGTCCCAGTCGGTTGAAATGCTCAACCAAGGGTTTGTCCGGTATTTTGTTCTTAATACAGGATCTGTGCTCTGAGAGCCGCTGTTTTATTGGTCTGGTGGTTTTGCCTATATATAGCAGAGAGCATGGACATCGTATTCCGTAAATCACAAACTTGCTGTTACAATTTGCGTGAGTTAGTAGAGTACGGTGGTATTCTTTGTAATCGAAGGTTTTAGTAGGAGTGGTGTAGCAACATGCCACACAGTTTCCACAACGGTAGTGTCCCACAACATTTGGGAGGTCCCACAGTGTGTTTGGGGTCTTGGTTTCTTCGACATATGTGCGGACCAAAGTGTCCCTTAGATTCTTATTCTTTTTAAATGCAAATATGGGCCTCTTCTCCAGAGTGCCCTTGTTTTTTATTAAATGCCAATGCTTGTTGATGGTTTGTTTGGTAAGATTGCTCAATGGGCTGTATGTTGTGTACAGCCCTTACCATACCAGGCAACCTTAAAAGACCCGGATGTGGCACGTGCCATCTATGAACTATCGTGTGTCCAATTAGAGGGAATGGGGAGGTTTACACTTAATTTAAACAATTTATTGTACAATGGTGGCTCTTAAAACAGCAGTTTATTCAGTTTTGATTTTCTTTTTTGCTTTTCTGATTTTTATTTTGTTTTCATGTGCACGGTACATCTTTTTCACATAAACACCATTTTGAAAATTTACAAGAAACATCTGATTCCCAAAATCCTTAAAATTCACTCCAGCACTCTGAAAATTGTTTGCACCATCCAACTTGATGCTTTCTTTTCCAAAATATGCCATGCCTACACCATTCAAAAAAGCACATACACTTTTATTTACAAGGTGCCTACCTTGTTCTAGTTGTGCACAAAATACATTTGGGCATCTCCATGCTCCCCTTGCATGTATTCCTGAAAATGTGATCTTTGCACATGGAAATAGTTCCATTAAGCCTCAGAACATATATTTTATTGCAACCTGTAAAATATAGTGGAGTAATGGAGCCCAAACTATTTCCTCCACAATGAACAACAATAATATCTGGGCAATGAAAGTGAGCCATAGTCTTATCAAATGATAGTAATCTCAACCAGTTTATCCCAGACACTGTATGCTAGCAAACCTCCACTCCCTCCAAACCAATAGTAGCAGAGAAGCCACACAACTCAGTGTACCTTTTCAAATTATTCATCCATCAATCTCCCAACATCCACATAGAGCACTTTTTCTTAGCAATCGCTACAGCCATCTTCCCTACACACAACAATCAAAACACCTACTACCCTCTCTTCCTGTAACCCACAACTAAAACACCTCATTGGCTAATCCCCACAGTCCCCTTTTCATGGCAGGCATCCTTGAAAGATGGCAGCTGTGGTGTCCACGGACATCACAGCCACTCAAATGGGTGGGGGCAATTAAACAATTTAAGTTATTTAATCTTTAGTGGCAGCTCTGAAGAGAACCTTTTTGGGGGGTTTGTTAACAAACACTTTTTCTTTCCTTTTTTTGCTTTTATGTATATTCCTTTAAAATTTCCTTGCAGGAACATTTTCAATGCATTCCTACCATTGTAAAGAAAAATTTCATTTCTGACATCTATGATGTGAACTCCATCTTGACAAAATAAATTCACGCCATCAGAACTTACATTGTCATTCTCAAAAGATGACAGTCCTGCAGCATATAAAAAAGCAGATACAGCTTTATTGATAGGCTGCCTTGATTCTTCTATTTGTGGACTGGAAAAGCTTGTTGAATATCTCCAAGTTTGCCTCTGATGTATTTCATAAAAAATGATCCTAGCGGCAGGAAACTGTTGCAATAAGCTTTTAAAGAAATCTTTCAGAGCAACCTGCAAAGACATTGGAGTCACACACCTCAAACTGTCCCCTCCACAATGCATGAGCACAATATCTGGACATTTAAAGTGAGCTATACTCTCACATAATGAAAACAAGCTTGCCCAGTTTAAGCGACAAACTGCATGCCACAAAACTTTCACTTCTGTCAATCCAATATTTCCAAGGATGCCATGATTTTCAGCATACACCTTCTATGACTGAATTGAAGAGTCCCCCAGAATCTACATAGTCTGCCTTCTGAAACACATAGCCATAGCCATTGTCAGTGCTCTCACAACTCCTCTAAACAAAACTCATGCTACCCTCACTTCCTGCACACCACACTCGGCAAACCTGATTGGCTAATCCCCACAGTCCCTTTTCCATGCCAGGCATCCACAAAATACATGAATGTGGCACGTTCCATACCCTTGCCTCTTGCATGTTCTCAACACACCTTCATTGGCAGATTTCACAGAGTCACACATCCATCCACCAATCACACTCAAAAACACTACACCTAACCCTGGCATCTCACTTCAACACATGAGATGTACACTTGATCTCTCAGAGTACATATCTCCTGTTAATGAAAGGCATCTGCAACAAAAACGACTGTGTAACTTTCCAAGATTTCTATTTCCAGATTCAACAAGATCTGCATCTAACAAAACAAAGTACAGGTATGCTTATATTTAAAAAGATATCTTCAACTCTTTCACAAATACATATAGAGGGTTCCTGCTACTTACCTTCTAAAAGCTAATCAATAAGCATATTCTCTTTTTAACCACTCTAGCAAATACCATGCATTGCAGCATTCATTACCTGCTCACATGAAGCAGCAGACAATTACAATGCTCTGCACTTCAAAATGTTTATATTTGCAATCATTGTGATCAAAGTTAAAAAAATGCATATGTGCATGTATAGCAGCACTGTGTCACTGTTTCATATAATAAAGGAACAGCAGATAAAATAGATCTGTAGACCATTTCTAAGAGGCCCCTAGTGCCTGCCAGTTTGATAGGTTGGCAGCACATGCATACTTCCCAACATCACCCATTCCAATCTATAGGTGCTTATTAAGTCTTTCTTTTTTCCTTTGCATTCTGCCACATCCAATTCCACTTCTCCCATTATAAAACTCAAACAACAAGTCCCAGGATGCACAGAAAAAACATTACTGAACTTCAAGATTTGAAACTCTGACATGTATATCAAATAAACATACACAATGCTGTGCTTTTCAACATTTTATTTTGTAAGCATTTTGCAGAAAGTAAATACATTTTTTAAAGTGTCACTTTTTCATAAAAGAAAGTAAAAGCAGATAATATACATGTGTACATCATATACATTGTAATTGGCACTCAGTGTGTGCCCGCTGAATATATTGACAGTACATGGATACTTCCTAACATAACCCATCCAATCTTCAGCTGCTTATGCAGTTCTACTTTTTTCTCTACATTCTGTAATTTGTACTCCAATTTTCACAGTGGGAAAAAGTGGAACTACAAGTCCCAGAACGCAAAACAATCTAGGACTACAGAAACACCTACAGATTAGAATGCATCATGTTAGCAAGTACAATTCAAGAAGTACAATTGTCACTGGACATGTACTGACTCTCTTTGCGTTCGTATCATTTGTAAAACGCTTAAATACAAAACCTTCTCAGAAAGATCAATTTCAAAAAGCTTTTTATTTTTTTTTATAGCATGTTTGTTTAATAATTATTTAATATTGTCAATTTTTTTCTTTTTTTCTTTTATAAACATCATTCTCACACTGATACAAAAATACACAAATGGCTTATTGACATTGCATAAAAGGCCTAAATACCAAACAAATAAGCCTCAAATTTAATTTAGGCAATTTCAATGTCTAAAAACACCACACCATACTGTGATCTCATGCAAACCCATTCATTTCAAATCCTTCCAACCACATAAAAAAAAAAACATTCATAAATGTGCAAAATAAGCAATCGTCACTTTGGTTGGGCCCAACCTTTGGACCCTTGATGTTGGACGTTGTTCATCGCCCTCTAAAATGCATCAATTGTGTTGCTTTAACATAGGCTAATATTGTGATCATTCAAATATATTCAATTGCCACATCTATGTCTATTTACAAGAAAAAAACAAATTCTTTCTCCTGGGAAGATTTGAAACTGTTGTCACGTCAACTCGAGTTTAGGGCCTGGCTTTGAGAACATTCTCCTGCCACAACCCTCAACAGGACAGAAAAGACCCTCTTCTGATTTTGGATCACATCGCTGTTGGTAGACTGATTCTTTCCACTAAGTTCTTAGTTGTTGTATCTCTATATTCCTTGTTCCAACTATTGAAGGGAAAGCTACATACCACAAGGAGAAAGCGGGAGAGCAAACATAAATCTCTCTGTTAATCTCTTAGAGCCAGAATGTATTTATTAAACTTAAACATAAATGCTAAAACAGACAATTACTTTGTGAATGATATGAACATTTGATCACCACAATGCACTGCTACTCCTAGACATCAATCCTGAACCAGCCAATTACTTTGTGAATGATACAACCTTTAATCCCCTCTTCCCCTCCATAAACAATCCTGTATAATGGTGGGGAAGTCTGTATGCTATTGCCATTTGGTATTAAAGTTTAAAACTTTGTTTAAAAGGACAGAGAACAAAAAACATTCTTCCTGTCTGATTGTGGAGGTACAGAGAAATGGATTTAAACTGGGGGGGGGTGGTCGACAACCATAGTGGGCTGACATCCACCCTCACCACTGAGAAACACACATTCGAACAGCACCACCGAAGTGAGTACCCAGCGACCATTAAGGGAGACAGCAAAGCCGTATTCTGTCTCCCGAACGGTTCATTGCCTGTGAGGGTGTTCTATGTGGCAAGAGAATGGTGTTCTCTGCTGCGACGTAAGTGTCCTAAAAAGATACCCGAACCATCGACCCGTTGCAGGAATGTGATTGACTGAGCGGGTGACCACCAAACATGTGGCAGTGTCCACCCTCCGGAAGGCACAATCTCTGCGCAAAGCCAGTTGCTGTCTCCCGAACGGTACGCCGCCTAACATCGGTACCAACCGGAGGCACAGAGAAGACATTCTGTGCCGTTATGTGAAGGTCCCAACGGGTCCCAAAAAACACTCCTCCCGGTGACCATGTCCCTTAAATGTAAATGGCAGGCCGTCGAAACCCGGGTCCAGCAAACTGGTTGCTGCACCCGGGAAAAGACAGCTGCCAGAGGGAGGATGGATGGGTTTGCACCTCACGATTCTATAGTGGGACTGCCCACAGTTGTGGTTTCCCAACCCTGGTTGGCTCCACTCAAGTCGTGGATGCCTAGTGTTGTGTAATATGAACTCACTCCCGCCCATAGATGTGTGGAGTTTTCACTTGCCTGCTTGTGCGGGATGTCAGTGTTTCCTCGATTCCCTGGATTGCATTTCCCCGAGAATACTGCTGCGCCGTACACCCGACTCTACGCTGGCTGACAAAACTGCAAACTTTTCTCTCTCGTATATTGGTGTCCCTTCAATGCCATTTGTTCAAGTATAACATCAGGTGATCTCGATTATTCACTGTCTGTTACGGGTCTGAGGAGGACTTAGTGCCGCCATATTGGAAAGGTTTATGTGATGTCGTCTAATATTGATTACATTCTTTTCAAATTAGCAGGTTAAAGCATATTGTCATGTTTTCTACCCATGTTTTGATCTCAATTTAGTACAACAACTAGACTCATTCCTAGTATACCTAATGTCCCAAACGGAACTGGTCCCTTTGCTTGCTGTTAAATAAAAATATATATATATCCAAGCCAATAAGACCACAGTTTACAAGAGAGACATCTTGCTCACCTCCTCAGTTGATGGATTAATAGGATAAGGAACAGATAAAAAAATAACCTCAATGTGTTAATAACGCGGGCCATTGTATATCCTCATTTAAGCCAATCTCATGCCTTTTTAACCGATGGATCGAACGTTGTTCAAGTTTTAACAACCTATATTGCATAGAGTATTGGCTTTTGTCCTGCCTCAATTGATCAACTACTGTCTAGCGTAAGTCATCCTCTGTATGGTTTTCCACCACCTAATGTTCTTCATCCTGATCCGTGATCTATGTTCACTAATCCACGTGGTTATTTTTCTTGTTGTCATGCCCACATATAACAAATCACACAGACATTTCATCACGTAAATGACGTTGGTTAATTGGCAATTAGTCTACTGTCGAAGTTGCCAGTTAAACGTGCCTAGATTGAAAATCAAAGCTCTGGAGGTTAAATGGCAGAAACTGCATTTACCACAAGGATAATGCCCTAATGCTTGTTCCCTTTCCTGATTCCATGCCGCTCGCAAGGTGTTTTGGGCGAAATTGGTACAAATAGGTTGCAATCTCGAATGCACTAAGCAATCTCATGGCCATGCCCCCCAGAATCTGGCCACTGGCCACAACCACCACAATACAATTAACTATATAACAAGTACGTACCATACACCATCAACTAATAAAACTCACCCTGATCCCTCAGCGATTGAAATGATGTCCCAGACACCGAAATTGACCGCAGACTTGGCAGAATTTCCAAACCCCTTTTTCACCTATAAAAACAGCTCCACATTACCTTCATTACACTCCCTACCATTTCTATGCCCTCTTTCAGGAATCAAATAAACCTAAAGGTCTTTTCCAGGCGAACTACCCTGTTGTTCGTGGACAGCTACGACACCTGCCAACCTTTTTCAACCTACAGAAATAGCCCCATTTCACCATTTTTCTACTCGTCCACCCTTCCCAGACCCTCTTTCTACCACCAAATTGCTCCACATGTGTTTTCCCAGACCTTACCCCCACCACGCTGTCTGCAGACACCAGCGACAGTCCACGGATCCAACATGGTAGGCGTTTCCAAAAATATGATGCACCTTACGCTTTTCACCATCCAATCAGCGGGCATGTCCGATGTCCGCGAACATCACGTTGCCTTCTGGACCAATCGGTGGCACGTCCTCAGAGTGAACAAGGAACTGAGTCCACAGACTGAGCCCAGATATCACAAATTTTTTTTGACATACTTTTTGGTCGTTTTTAAAAAAAACTACTGGATGGATTCACACTAAATTTACAAAAGCATGTTTTCAGGACCAAGCCGCTGCTCCTGCCGCAAATCTGGTGAAAATCCATCAAGTGCTTTAGGCTGAAGGTGTGTGAAAAACATGTTTTCCATTGCGTCTAAGGGAAAATCCACACATTTTGGGACCCCTAGAACTTTGCCCCCCCTTAACGATAACGAAACCTCACCAAACTTCACAGAATCAATCTGATATACATTTTATGCAAAGATTTGTGAGGAATTGTCCGGGGTCAGGGGGGAAAAGTTATAAGCCACCCAAAAAGTGCTCTTCCTATGGGTTGAGCAACTTAATCATAGCAACTTAACCTAACTATAGGGCCACTACCGCAGGCCCTGTAATATGATATAAAGGTAACAAACAAAATGGTTTCCAAATGGTATGCTACACATGTAACTGTGCCATTACCTCCACTACATACCAGGGCGAGGACTGGGCTTTAGGAGTGGGGTTTGCTGTCCACAATAGGGGAGAAATGATGTTTTGTGCAATTGTTTTTGGCTCGTAGCACCGCAAGGGCAAGAAGGCCTTATGACATTGCATGATCATGGAAGGTAAGACGTCTCTGCCTGGGTTGACACTGTATAAAACGCGGTACAGTAATATATTGTAAACGATGCTGACAAGTGGGACTTGCTTATGGATGGCCATAGAGGACTGCTTTATTTTATTTGAATTTTTAATTCCAGCGGTGCACGGGAATGGCAGATCGCCACGGGTGTCGGTAATGTATTTGTGTCAGAGATTTCTTGCCTGCGGTAGAGGTGAAAATTCATGTATGTTCGGCTTAGCATATACGAGTTATATAGCAGAATGTTTTTCACATGCTTCAGCGCATATCTGTTTGACGTTCAGTTGGATCTGTTAGCATGAAAGGAGGACATGTGGCATAATCAGCTAATGCATGTGGCCACTAACTGGTCTTGACTCCTGCCAGGGTTGAGCCCACCCAAGGACGCCAGATAAAGATCACATAATTAGCCTGCAGCAGTAGGGCTCAGAAGTGGTGTCAGTTGGGCAAGTTTGGCCGTGCACAAGACAATTTTATGTGTGCCATAGGAGGGTTTGTTCCTTTCGGATAACACTTTTTGCAGGTGGAAAACATCATGAGTCCAGCGTGCCCGAATTTGTCATAGTTTCCGCTTCATTCAATGTCAGGTGTTGAGCAGTCTGGTCTAAGTGGAGATTTATGTGACCAACAGGAGTGAAGTTTGTCCATACATAATGGCTATGTCAACTATCTTGTTTAAAGAGCTGAGATAGCTCAGTGGGATGCGAGCCTGCAGCAGCAATGTGGGTTTGGGATCTACTGGTTGCAGGTATGGATCCTGGCAAGGACAGCTGAGCCTCTCAATTTTATGAGGTTGATAAAGGAGTACCAACTACGGTTAGGATGGTAATGGTATGTGAATATGTGCTATGAAGAAACACTTTGGGGGAAAAGAGATATGAGTAGCAAGGGATTAGCATTGTCTAAAGGGTCAATACTCTTGTGCACGGAAAGTGACTTGCCCCTATCAGAATCTTTTGGAGCAGGCATAAAGTTACGGCATGGGAGCACGGTTACACTGGGGGGACTCTGTTGTAATTACAGGAGCTAGTAAGCTAGCTCAGAGTGTTGAGGAAATTGGATTTAATTGTTTTGGAGTTCTGCTGATGTGTCACAACCAATCACGTGGTATTTCCCTTGTGCGGCTCCTGATAGGTTGATGGAAGTAGTTACACACAGTCTGCTGGGCAGAAAAAATGAAGTGGTGGGGGCTATTATTTGATTGCAATAACACTCATTTGATCCATGTGCTGTCACAGGTGTAAAAGCTCTAAGGAACAGGAGGAAGGACTGTTGCAGGCTGGTCTCGGTGGGACACCACTCAGGATGCCAACAATAAACACTCTGATAAGGTTGCTAGACCTCCTCGACAAGGAGGTTGCAGCATCACTGGAAGGGCTGTGGGAATCCAGTTGACATGGCCATGTGTTCAACTTGCCCGAATGGGGAAGGGTTCCTGGGTCAAAACAGCCCCCTAGTGTGTTGCTCAGAGCTTGCTATGTGTTAAACATGCCCAAATGTGTCATAGGTCTCAGCTGCATTCTGTTGTCAGAGGTTGTGGGATATTTTTACCCATGCCAATGTACCCCACTGCACCACTTTGCCAATGGGGAAAGAAACAGCCAAAAATGGAGGCGCTAATCCCTGTGCGTGCAAAATTCTGCAAAACTGTGCATGGTTCACCATCACAAAAGGCTGCACACCCCTGCCACACAGAGTCAAAGTTGGTGTAAAACAGAACTCCCTGCAGGAGAATGCCATTGGGTGCTGTTACATGTAACATGAAGCAAGGCCGCAGAAGTGGGCTAAAAAACGAAAATGCCTTTTAAAATGCAGCTTCCCCAACCCATTGCAACCTTCAATGTGCTGTTTTGGTGCTAAATCCAGTCAATTTCCAAGTGAACCATTGAAATTAAAAGTGTGCTGAAATCGCAGATCATCCAGTGTAGTCAGAGAAACCGGGCCTCACTGACTGACAGCAGCTAAGAAATGTATTTCATGAAAAAGGCAACCCAGCAACATTTCTTTCAGTTCCATGGGAAAAGTGTGATTAAAAGTGGCAACATATAACAATTTCAGCTGTGCAGAGAAAACTCCAAGCCAAGGCTGAATATTTACTTCCAGATTGCAAATACATTTATAGTACTCAAGGACTGAAATTGTGCTGAATAGATGTGTATGCTGCAAAGGAAACTCTGATGTAAAAGACTCCGTTTAAATGTGCTTTTTCTCTGAAGAAGTGAAAAATGTACCTGTTTAAAAGCATGTTTTTGTGAAGGGCTTAATTCCTTTAATTGTCAAAATCCCCTATAAACTCTGTTCAGTTTATATCTTTTAAATGAAAGATTGTAGGTGAATCATAAAGTAACCCAGTTTGTAGTTAACTGGTTAATTCTGATTGGACAGTGCCCTGCATGGGAAAATGGCACTTCATATTGACACTCTGCTGCTACCAGGAAAGCTTAATTGATGCTGGAGGTTCTCGCATATTTAGAACAAAGACTGCATTAGACATTCGCCTTTGGCTGAGCCAAGGACAATGGCAGGCTGAGCATTGACCCCTTCTGGGGAGGGGCAGGAAACTTCCCTCTACACCCCACCCTGATCAAAGGGATTTGACAGCTGTTTGTTGAAAGGAGAGAAAAGAAAATGCTCAACGCAATCTGTTGTTTAAAATGCATATTTGTGATTAAGTTTTGAAAACCTTTAACTTTGCAACATGAAGGAGGACAAATCTGAAAATTGGTAGTGATAAATCTAATGTTATGCTCTTTCTGTGGAGACATTAGTGAACACTGTGCTACATAAGGAACCGAAGTTACACCAAAACCCTAATTGTGGCAAAACTATTGATGCTGCAAATATGATATTGTATACCCATGTTCTAGGGGTCATCGCCCAGATATGTATTGAATTAGACATTGTTAGGCCAAACCATTATGATGAAAAAAAAAACAAAATTCCACAGAACGACAAAGACAGCTCTCACAGAGATGGGAATTGGACATAAGAATAACTCACAAAATATATAATGTATGTGTCCGATTTTATTAGGGGGCATAATTATAGAAATGTACATTTGTGCAAAAGTTAAATTGTGGTTCAAATCTATGTGGGAGTTCCCAAAACACATCATAAAGATGACAGCTCTTTTCTGACTTCCAACCAGAACAAGGCACGTGCCTTTGACCACTCACAGCCGTGGAGGTGTGGTTTGAAATTCTGCCCCTATCATAAACTTTGTGATGTCACACTTGGCATGATAAATATAGAAACTTCACCATGCATAGACACTGATTCCTGACTACCTCTGATTTCCGCGCAGCGCTTTGTTCCTGACTTCTTCATCTTGTTCCTGCCTTCTTCATCTTGTCCTGATTCCAGAATTCTTTGCAAAAACCAAGGCCCATCATTTGCAGAACTCTTTTCAGCTAGGCCCAAATCCAACATCTCAAACCTAAGGGAAATTAATTCTGATCCAGTCTGGCTTGCTACCATCAAGGCTTGCCTACTGAACTCGCCATCCCGCTAATCTACAGCATCCAGTGACCAGAAGGACCAATCCAAATCCAGTCTGAGGTGCAGTCCAAATTGAACAGAACCACCAGAGGTGCCCTGCTGCCTGTAGACCTGATCCGGGATGACCAGAACCCTGACGGTCCAATCTTAATTACAGTAAACTGTAAGTATAAACAGGAATCATAGTAACCCATAGTGTATATTTGCATTTTCCTACCCCAACCTTAAACCATCCCATCATTAACTTCAGAACCCTAATATTGTCAGAACCTTTCTTGCGCTGGTTTTTCTCATTTGTTTCATTAAACTATAAGCCATTAGTGATTTGGATTAAATAAATTAATTCCCAGAACGGAAACCAGAGTATCACACGTGAAGAGTTACAAGCAGCCGTGCGTAACTGTGGAGATTCACGGGTGACCTTCTCTTTTTCATAGTCATTAATATAGTTTAAATAAACCAATCTGTCAGGTTTAAAACCAAATTTCTGCTTTTCTCTGTTCTATTTTTTTCAAAAACACCTCTCACTAAAATGTCCATAACTTCTTCAATTTTATAGCTAGAGATGTAATTTCAGCTCTCAGTTAAACCTAAGATCCGTAGCTACATCCACAGCTAATTACAGAACAGGATATTTGACCCGTTTCTATAAAAAATCTCATTGTGACATTTTGCCACGAATTTGCATTTTTGCAAAAGTTTTACACTTGTCTTTTCCCATCCAAAGTGTTTCTTAACTTCCATTCCGATCTAAAGTGTGTACTGTTGTTTATCTTGTAGCTCATCTTTCGTAGAACCTATTCAGTATTGCTCTCATAGGATGTTTTATCAATTTAAACATTTTTGCACCCTTTTCATTGTTCACAAGCCATTTTCAACTGTCAGTTTTAAAAGTGTCAATTTTGAAAAGCACTTTTCTCTCTAGTTTGGGGAGGGAAGACTATATTCAAACACTGTACTCTATTGTTTGATTTCTGAATACCTGCTACTTACTTACATCTGTGTAAAATTGCTCATGTGTGAATTAAGAACTTTGCAGGGGGAAACATTAACCTAAGTGCTATCTTTCACAAGCCAAAACTGTTCTTTTTCCTGTGTTTTCTATTCTGCATTACTATAAGTGTATTCAATTGCTTTACTTACTTTCTGAGTTGTTTTGTCACCACATTGGTGATTGCTGTCCCATATACATATATATATATTAAGACTGATGTGTGATTTGAATTTTAAATAAATAAATAAATATTTACCTTTACAAATTAGCCTGATTCCTGGTCCACTGTGACCTCTGTGGGGGGTGGGGGTGTATTTTGAGATGGGTCTGATATGAGTGGTATATCACTCAGAATATTGAACTTATAGACATAATAAATAAGTATTTCATCTGTGCATTACATGCTAGGCGAGACCCTGGTGTGTGCCTGACTGAAATCCTTAACAAGGTGTTGAAGAGCTGTTACTAGTTTAGATATATACAATGTAATATTGGACAGATTGTTTGAATTAGAGTTAGTAGTACAGGTCAGGCCCCCTGGCGGGGAAAGTTTGCAAGGATAGTTTAAAATGAATGGTAATAATGTCCAGGTCAGACGTGGATGTTGTGCAAAGAGCTTAATGGGAGTTCGTTTGGTAAACAAGCCTTGCAATAGTACAAGAGACTATAGGGCCGGGGCCATTTGTAGGATAGCTTGTCGATACCAGCACTACCTCTCTGCACATGCACTCTGAGCAGAGCAGGCATGCCTACAGCCTAATGGGGGACACCGACCAACGCGGTATGTTCTGATCATTAGGATGCAACAGCCTAGTGACAGTGCCTGCATATTGGTTAGCAAAGTATTAAAAGATCAGGGAACATCAGGGAATGGTTGGCCAGTTTGGACAATATTGCTCTGTACGTATGACATTAGAAAAGTCACCTTATTTTAAAGTGAGATAGGTCGGGCTCGGAATAATGATCATTGCTGAGTGCATATTATAATATACCTTGGAAATAATATTAAAGTGCACTAACGCAGGGATTGGTCAAATGACAGAAAGGTTGCAACGACCGCTCACTAATAGTATGCGTGATAGGATAGATGAGAGGACGATTTAATGGTATATTTACATGATGGCCAGGTTAACTTTCTTGTTTAAAGATCGGAGATAGCTCAGTGGGTTGAGCGCTTGCTGCAGCAGTGTGGGTTTGGGATCTGCAGATCACGGGTTCAGATTTTGGCAAGGACAACTGAGCCTCCCAAAACTGGATGTGGATAAAGGAGTACTGTCGACGGTTGGGATGATAATTGTATGTGGATATGTGCTAGGTACAGCACTCTGGCAGCCTAAGAGAGACAAGTAACAAGGGAGCAGCATTTACTAAATCATTAATGCTCCTGTGCACTGAAAGTGGCTTGCATCAAAATTGCAGGGAGCTGGGAGCTATATAGCTCCTGCTGGTAGACTAGAAGAGCCTGGCTAGCTTCATATGAACAGCTACCAGGATCTGCTTTGGCCCCCACACCAGCAAATGCCAAGTATACGCACATATTTCAGTTGAACACCTACAGATTAGGTTGGATCTATCTAACATTAAGGGCTGTAGGATAATAAATGGCGGGCAAATTCCCAGGTAATGCATGCAGATTGCAAAGAGAACTTCTGGAAGGTCTAATGGTAGGCTCTAGAGACAAGGTCACAGTTCAAGATGGAATTACAGCAGCTGGTGACATGTACCAGACGCACTGGGACCTCCAAGAGCGTACGCTCATGCCAGGAGCCTGGTCCAGGTACCGACGTAGCTGTGAGTGTGGTTCCCCTGTAGCAACATGACCCGGGCATTGCGATGGAGATTGTGAATGTAACGCCTAAAGGGAGAATTTTGTCATTGAGATGGATGTTGTGAATGTAATGTCTTAACTACTAATTTTGTACAAGAATTGAAAATTCTTTTTTTTTTAAATGGTGTATGTCCATTATTTGAGGTAACAATGTGAGATGTGATGTATTCTAATGTTTAAGGGGGCTTCAGTAAGGGTTAGCCCGGCTAAGCAGATGCTCAAGCCCACGCAGAGGTTGCTACATGGGGCAGCTGGCATAGCAGACTTACCCTCTGGCCCCCTGCATCTGGCTTGCCTCCACTCACCTAAGGGGCAGGGGAGGCAGAAGGTGCATGCCTCCGGGGTTTGGCTGGAACCAGCTCGACCTGGAGAGGCACATCAAATGGCTCAAGCTGCAGGAGCTAATCCTCTTCACAGCCCAGGCACCAGCAGCCACCCACCCTCCCCGCTCAGTTGCAGGATTTGGATTTGCAGGAAAATGTGTGGCATGTATTAACAACAGTTCCCCTTGGTATCTAGGTGATTTCTGGCAATGTTTCTAATTTGTTTTTCTTTCGCAGGTGGAGATGCATGGGCAGTCCTAAAGAAGGAGGTATGCTGCGGTCCTGCCGTGAGATATACCCGCTAGCTGCATAAGCCTGGTTGGCATGAGACAGGCACTGACACCTGCAGGCACAGTTCGGACAGCAGCAACAACTGAATGCAGTGGCCGGTTCGCTCCATTAAAAGAATATTAGAGTGACTGAACAGGCAGTCGGATACCAGGGCGGGCCATTCTCACAAGAGGGGAAACCAAAGTGAGGATGCTCACCGGCTTTTAAAATGAACTGATATGAGACTGACTGAACTGGCAGTCGTATACCAGGGCGGGCCGTTCTCACAAGAACGGAAACCGAAGAGAGGATCGCTCACCAGTTTGAAAATGAACTATCTAAACACGGAAATGGAAGCGTGACCTGGAAAAGTATTTGTAGGCCAGGCATACTTGTAGCCCATTAGAATGACTTCAATAAAGTGACCATTTGTTTTAGGATCAAAATGGGCGACCCCGAGGCCTCACTGAAAAATTAAGCTGAGCTACACTGATGTGACACCCCGAGGCATTGCTGAAAAATGCACCTGAGCTACACTGATATGCGACCCGAGGCCTCGCTGAAAAATGCAGCTGAGCTACACTGATGGGCGACCCTGAGGCCTCACTGAAAAATGCAGCTGTGCTACACTGATGTGACACCCAAAGGCCTTGCCTAGAAATGCAGCTGTGCTATGCTGATGCACGACCCAGAGGCCTTTCTAAACAAGCATTGGCAATGGCAACAGTTTGGGCTTTTGTATAGACGAGTTAGAGTGCCACCATCTTCCTCTCTCGGCTTAGGCACCTGCCATGGGAGCCATGCACATGAAAAAAATAGCCTTGCTGGACTTAAAAAAGCAAATCGAAGACTTGAAAGATACCGGAAAGATCGCCCTCCTCTTGTTATTGGATCTTTTGGCTGGTTTTGACTTGGTGAACCACCAAATTCTGTGTGGACATCTCGAAGCAGCAGCCCAATTCTCAGACAAAGCCACTACTTGGATCGGATCCTTCCTGGTCAATCGATCCATGAGGGTCTTTTCCCCCTCGGTTTCAACCGTACCCTCGCCAGTCCTCTGTGGTGTCCCCCAAGGATCCTGTGTTTCACCCACGCTTTACAATGTGTTCACAAAACCGCTCTTTGATATCCTTGACTATCTGGGTGTCACCTACACCAATTATGCGGACGACACCCAGATACTCATCCCTATCTCGGGCTACCACTCATCTGACACTAAAGTGCTAAACGAGGTGTACCTGGTCATTCAGACTTGGATGGCCCAACACAAGCTCTGTCTTAACGATGACAAGACAGAGCTCCTCATCTTGGGTTCTACTAACCGACTTGGCAGATTAGATCACTCATTGAAATCCTTTGTTATTGACGGCAACATCATTAAGGTTACGAATGACACCAAAACCTTAGGTATTTACCGCAACTCGACCCCATCTCTTTCGAGATAAACTAATGCTGTGGTCCCAGCAACTGCATACACATGCAAACTTATCACGGCCTGTCGCCCGTTCATCAATACAGCAAACTGCATTATCCTCGCTAGAACACTAATTATGTCTAAGTTAGACGACTCTAATGCCCTCTTTCTTGGGACCAGTCACTGAAACCTTAGTAAGCTTCAGGTCACCCAAAACAATGCCATTAGGGCCGCTCTGAATCTACCCAGGAACCTACATATGTCGGATACCTGACGCAACTTGCGATGGCTCTCTGTTTCACAAAGAGACACCCTCAAATCCCTGACCCTCATTCATAAATGTCTGACTGACAAGGCACCTCCCTACCTAGCCACCCGGTTCTCCAGGCAAACCTCAAGCCGGCCTCAAAGAACAGCCCAAACTCACTGCCTATCTACACCCATATTTAAATTACAGAAATCTGGAGGGACTAGTTTCCCGGTACTTGCCTCGAAACTCTGGAACTCTATGCCTACCTCACTTAGACAAGAACCTTCCTTCTTCGCCTTCAAGTGCAAAGCCAAAGCATGTCTCATGGCCCAAGATTCTCACAATTCATCATTGCATCTCCACTAAATCGATGATTTACACATTCACTGCAACTGCCTTTCCCTGCTTGTAAATATTATCAATGTATTGTAGTTTTGCTTGTAAATATTTGATGTTAATTACTCTGTCTATTAACTGTCTATGTATGATCTTTGTGTGTAACCTAAGATATGTGCCCAGATGCCTATGGGACAGGTGCGCTATATAAATAAAGAAATACAAATACAAAAGCGAGGGGCGATCCAGACTTCAAAGACGACCACCTCATCATAAACCAACCACTCACATTCCATTCAAACAGGAAGACCTGGGCCTAATAGCCGACAGTAGGGGAAACCCAGAATTCGTTAGCACTGTGACGCTGCCCAACATAGTTGTTTATAAGTGTAATCTACGTTTAGGGAAAAAAGAATTGTACAATGAAGGCAGACAGACACACCGCATATTTTAAGGTTCACAAACAGAATACATCAGCTGAATTCCATCTACGGTTTACAGACACCCCTCTCTAGAGGTTGTGGATCCTTTCCTTTATTTATTACCTGGTTTTATAGGCTAAAGCCCCCGGCAATTGAATGAAATAACCAAGGTACCTGACCCAATGGTAAGAGCCTGGGTCTAATCACTGCATCCACCTGGCATTAGCTTAATGTATTCACCTTATGGAAGACAAACTCGTTTTATTGTGCACTGCACAACGAAAGAGTGCAAAAGGGGTGTGATTGTGGGTGGGAATGGGTGGAAATTCACAGTGGTTTCACCTGCAAATGGGTGGACACATAACCACACAACACCTACACACTATGTATCCATCCTCATATGTCATCTCCATTAGAAAGCATTGCAAGCCCTCATTCTCCTCGCCACTCGGAAGCTCTTATTTCAATGACAATAGTTAAGACTTGTTAGTGTTGCAAGCGACACCTAATAGCCCAAACTAAAAATGTGAATACTTACAGCCTTATGGAAACGTGTAAACACCAAGGGTGCTAAGGAGAGCAGAGAGAAACGTTGGATGTAATCCTACGTGCTGTCTCATGTTCCCTGCCATTTTCCTGACTTTGATGTCAGTTTCTAACCAACTGTCTCCCGGAACGCTCTCTCCTTACCGCTTTCCTACCCTGCAACGTGACTACTGAGCACCGGAAACTCTCAGGGTCCCATCGCACTCAGTTTACGTTACGTGCAGCAGTGTCTTCTCTGTAGAATTGAGGTTGCAGCGCCCACCGGAGCACTGAGGCCCCATCGCAGGTCTGAATCAATATATTATAACCTGTACCTAATGCGGATGTGCTCCACCACAACTATTTCCTGTTTTCCGTACGCGTGCCCGCACCTTCAACACGTTAAACTCTCTTTTACAACCAATCTATTTTGTAACACACACAACCATAGTAATGTTAAAGCACTTATCTGGCTACTCGAGTAGCAAAGAAAGAGGAAGGACAAAGAGATGTAGAGGAGCATAAAGAACAGTGTGTGTTGTGACTGGTAGGTAAGGTCACGTGTTTTTTTATGGATCTAAAAAGAATTAACTACACAAAAAGATATTTTCCTGGCATATGTAGTTTTTATAATGTATTATTATATTGCTATTTGCTGCTCAAGCTATGAGTAAAGAAAGAAAGCATAATCCGAGCCTCCGGTCTTGACATAGAATTGCCTGCGGTTATGTAATGTTGCAAAGAATCCAATCGAGTCGTGATCCATATTTCACAATCATCTTAATTTTCTGATTTGTGAACAAACTGTAAATTTCCAAACAAATATCACGAACGCTGTATGCTTTAAATGCTTGGCTGGGCCCCGTGGCTTCATTTTGCAGAACAATCAAACTAAACCGACACTCACAAGTAAATAAATGGACATTTACGTTCAGAGCATATCTATACTGGTTTTTAATGTTATGTTGTTTATAATCTTTAAATAAATAATTATTACATAACTTATAATGTAATAGTATATTTTTTAGTAGAAAACAAGTGAAATACATTTTAAAAAAACATTAAAATGTAGCGTCCGCCATTTTGAAAGTAGACATGGCAGCCCAATTCAGCCCACTATACAAATACAACGAAAGAGTGCAAAAGGGGTGTGGTTTTGGGTGGGAATGGGTGGAAATTCATATAGGTTTTACCTACAAATGGGTGGAAATGGGTGGACACATAACCAAACAACACCTACACACTATGTGTCCATTCTCATATGTCATCTCCTTTAGAAAGCATTACAAGCCCTCATTCTACTCTCTACCCTGAAGCTCTTATTTCGCTGCCAATATTTTCTGCTTATAGGTGTCGCAAGTGACACCTAATAGCCCAAACAAAAAATTCAGCCAAGCTACAGTGGCATGAAGCTCGAGGCCTTGCTGAAAAATACACATGATCTAAAATGAGCTGACTCGGCTGAGCTACACTGATGTGACGCCGCAAGGCCTCACTGAAAAATACTGCTGAGCTACAGTGATGTACGAGCCCGAGGCCTCGCTGATAAATGCAGCTCAGCTACAGTGGTGTAAGGCTTGTGGCCTCGCAGAAAAATGTTTCTAAGTTACAGTGATGTGACGACCCAAGGCCTCGCTGAAAAAAGCAGCCAAGCTACAGTGGTGTGTGAAGCTCGAAGCCTCGCTGAAAAATACTGCTGGGCTACAGTGATGTGTAACACTGAGGCCTTGCTGAAAAGATGCAGCTAAGCTACAGTGGTGTGAAGCTAAAGGCCTCGCTGAAAAATAGTGCTGAGCTACAGTGATGTACGATCCCGAGGCCTTGCTGATAAATGCAGCTCAGCTACAGCGGTGTAAGGCTTGTGGCCTCGCAGAAAAATGTTACTAAGTTACAGTGATGTGACGCATAGTGATGTGACGACCCAAGACCTCGCTGAAAAAAGCAGCCAAGCTACAGTGGTGTGAAGCTCGAAGCCTCACTGAAAAATACTGCTGAGCTACAGTGATGTGTAACACTGAGGCCTCGCTGAAAAGATGCAGCTAAGCTACAGTGGTGTGAAGCTAAAGGCCTCACTGAAAAATACTGCTGAGCCACAGTGATGTGCGATCCCGAGGCCTCGCTGATAAATGCAGCTCAGCTACAGCGGTGTAAGGCTTGTGGCCTCGCAGAAAAATGTTACTAAGTTACAGTGATGTGACGCATAGTGATGTGACGACCCAAGACCTCGCTGAAAAAAGCAGCCAAGCTACAGTGGTGTGAAGCTCGAAGCCTCACTGAAAAATACTGCTGAGCTACAGTGATGTGTAACACTGAGGCCTCGCTGAAAAGATGCAGCTAAGCTACAGTGGTGTGAAGCTAAAGGCCTCACTGAAAAATACTGCTGAGCCACAGTGATGTGCGATCCCGAGGCCTCGCTGATAAATGCAGCTCAGCTACAGCAGTGAAAGGCTTGAGGCCTCGCAGAAAAATGCAACTAAGTTATAGTGATGCGACGATCCAAGGCCTCGCTGAAAAAAGCAGCCAAGCTACAGTGGTGTGAAGCTCGAAGCCTCGCTGAAAAATACTGCTGAGCTACAGTGATGTGCAACACTGAGGCCTCGCTGAAACGATGCAGCTAAGCTACAGTGGTGTGAAGCTAAAGGCCTCACTGAAAAGTGCAGCTGAGCTACAGTGATGTGCAACAGCAAGGCCTCGCTAACAAGATGCAGCTGGGCTACAGTGGTGTGACGCTTAAGGCCTCACTGAAAAATACTGCTGAGCCACAGTGATGTACGATCCCGAGGCCTTGCTGATAAATGCAGCTCAGCTACAGCGGTGTAAGGCTTGAGGCCTCGCAGAAAAATGCTACTAAGTTACAGTGATGTGACGCATAGTGATGTGATGACCCAAAGCCTCGCTGAAAAAATCAGCCAAGCTACAGTGGTGTGAAGCTTGAAGCCTCGCTGAAAAATGATGCTGAGCTACAGTGATGTGTAACCCCGCGGGGCGGGGCCTCGCTAAAAAAACAGTCAAGGTACAGCGGGTTGAAGCTCGAGGCCTCGCAGAAAAACACTGCTCAGTTACATTGATGTACATCCCCGGCTCCTTGATTCATTTTTATTTATTTTTATTGTTCATTTGTAATGCATTAAAACCTGCAAGTGGTTTTGAAGTGCGATATCAGGATTCGAACCTGTGTTGCGCTGCGTTGCCTTGCTTCCAAGACAAACGCGTTGCCCCTGAACAAAAATGCAGCTAAAGTACAGTGGTGTGAAGCTCAAGGACTCGCAGAAAAATGCATCAGATCTACTATAAGGAGACACTGCAAGGCCTCGCTGAAAAATGCAGCTGAGCTACATTGATGTGATGCTCCCGAAGACCCGCTGAAAAATACTACTGAGCTACAGTGATGTGCAACACTGCAGACCTCGCTGAAAAGATGCAGCCGACCTACAGTGGTGTGAAGCTTAAGGCCTCGCTGAAAAATAGCTGATCTACAGTGATGTGCAACACTGATGTGACACCCCAGAGGCCTCGCTGAAATATAAAAACCGAGCTACAGTGGTGTAAGGCTTGAAGCCTCGCAGAAAAATGCAACTAAGTTATAGTGATATGACGATCCAAGGCCTCGCTGAAAAAAGCAGCCAAGCTACAGTGGTGTGAAGCTCGAAGCCTCGCTGAAAATTGCAGCTGAGCTAAAGTGATGTGCAACACTGAGGCCTCGCTGAAAAGATGCAGCTAATCTACAGTGGTGTGAAGCTAAAGGCCTCGCTGAAAAGTGCAGCTGAGCTACAGTGATGTGCAACAGAGAGGCCTCGCTAACAAGATGCCGCTGGGCTACAGTGGTGTGAAGCTTAAGGCCTCGCAGAAAAATACTGCTGAGCTACAGTGATGTACGATCCCGAGGCCTCGCTGATAAATGCAGCTCATCTGCAGGGGTGTAAGGCTTGAGGCCTCGCAGAAAAATGTTACTAAGTTACAGTGATGTGACACAGTGATGTGACGACCCAAGGCCTTGCTGAAAAAAACAGCCAAGCTACAGAGGTGTGAAGCTTGAAGCCTCGCTGAAAAATGCTGCTGAGCTACAGTGATGGGTGACCCCATCTGGGCCTCGCTAAAAAATGCCGTCAAGGTACAGCGGTTTGAAGTTCGAGGCATCGCAGAAAAACACTTCTCAGTTACAGTGATGTGAATACACAGGACCATTTGTAACGGGCTTAAAACCAGCAAGTGGCTTCTAAGCGCAATATCAGGATTCAAACCTGTGTTGCGCTGCGTTGTCTTGCTTCCAAGACAAACGCGCTGCCCCTGAACAAAAATGCAGCTAAAGTACAGTGGTGTGAAGCTCGAGGCCTTCGCAGAAAAATCCATCAGATCTACTAAGCGGAGACACTGCAAGGCCTCGCTGAAAAATACTACTGAGCTACAGTGATGTGCGACTCTGAGGCCTTGCTCAAAATTGCAGCCGAGCCACAGTGGTTTGAAGCTCGAGGCCTCGCTGAAAAATGCTGCTGAGCTACAGTGATGTGATGCCCCAGATTACTTTCTGAGAAATGCAGCCGAGCTACAGTGGTGTGTAGCTCGAGGCCTTACTGAAAAATGCATTAGATCTACAATGAGGTGATGCTGCACGGCCTTGCTGACCATTGCAGCTCAGCTACACTGATGTGACACCCGAAGCCTGCTGAAAAATACTACTGAGCTACAGTGATGTGTGACTCTGAGGCATTGCTCAAAATTGCAGCTGAGCTACAGTGGTGTGTACCACAAGGCCTCTCTGAAACACTGCTTAGCCACAGTGATGTGACGCACATTAATGTGATATCCCATATGCCTTGCTGAAAAATGCATCCAAGCTACAGAAATGGGACACCCCAAGGCCTTGCCGAAAAATGCACCTGAGCTACAGTGATGTGCGCCCTCGAGGCCTCACCAAAAAATGCTGCTGCTCTCAGAGATGTATGTGAGAATCCTAAAGGTGTCTCTGTAACGGGGATCTGTCATCCAAGTGGCCAGGACAAGGCCATCACTATTAGATCCAGTTCTTGGGGGTGGACAGTGCGGGAGGATCACCTGGGTGGGCGGTCCTCGGGGAGTGGAAGCAGTACACTGATGGGTGAGAAGTGGTATCCCCATTTCTTATAATACCTTTTCCCCATCCTACCACGTAGGATATTCATACACTATACTCCCTCCTTTCCAACACAAACACTTTCTTACACCACGAAAGACAACGGACTAACACTAGAGCCATTTACCTGACATGTCCCAACATAAGGGTCAGGCAATTGACCAGAACCACACACACCTGACGGCCCTTTCCCTTCCACAAGTGATAAAAGGTGGAGCACGAGATCACACTACGAGCAATGCAAACCACACAACGAGACAGCTAGCCCAGGACAACAGTTCAAGAGGAGGAGAAAAGCAGCGAGAACCGAAGGGGTGACAGGGAGAGGAGTAACCTTGCCCTTTCTGAGGCAGACCCATGAAGGATCGCAGAATGGAATCATAAGACTGCGAACAATAGCCAGCATGTGTTGTAGCAGATTTCAACGGTACACAGAGCCCTCTTACACTGATAATCAGGACAGGGAGAGACGCTTACTACCGTATTATCGTCCTTGACTACAGAGACAGACGCTGAGTCGAAGGGAGGACCGATAAGAAACCAAACCGTGCGAATTGCAAATTAAGGGAAAACCAGCTACAGAAGGGTCAGGCACCAATCAATAGTGTCTGGTTGTTTCCCCTGTTGTTGAAACTACTGATACCAGAAGGCCCTAATAAAGCTACAAGGAAAAGGTCAAAGTGTTCACACAGCGGTCTAGCAAAACCCCCTGTGCAGTTGAAAATCTTTGAGCAGCACGTAATTGGAAAGCTAAGGGATTTGAATCCTGCATAGTGAGAAAGGAAAAGGAACTGTGTGGTTGGCAAGAGTGAACCCGACGGAGGGATGTCCACAGTGGATTGTTTAAAAGGACATTAAGACCTGTGAATGCCAAAGGAGACATTTTTGGGAAAAAAGCCATAGTGAACCCGCCAGAGGAAGGCTAACAATCGAGGAGAAAGGTCTGAGCCCGGGAGAGGGGGAGTGAAGGGTGAAAGGCCTTCAACCAACGACTCGTGAATGCAGCAGCTGAAATCTTATGAACAAAAGCCGGAGTGAACACGACGGAGAGAGGCTGACATTCGAGAGGGGTCTAAGACCGTAAGAGCTGAAAAATGCTGCTGAGCAATAGTGGTGTGACACTGCAAGGCCTCGCTGAAAAATGCAGCTGAGCTACAGTGATGTGCGAGCTTGGGGCCTCGCTGAAAAATACAGCAGAGCTACATTGATTTGATGCACAGTGACGACGCCACAGAGGCCTTGCTGAAAAATGGAACTGAGCTGCAGTGGTGTGAGGCTCGAGGCCTAGCTGAAAAATGCTGCTGAGCCACAGTGATGTGCGATCCAGAGGCCTCCTTGAAATATGTATCTGAGCTTCAGTAATGGACAGTGATATGACGCCCCAGGGACCCTGCTGAAATATACAGCCGAGCTACAGTGTTGTGAAGCATGAGGCCTTGATGTAAAATGTTGCTAAACTACTGTAATGTGAGGTTCGAGATCTAAAGTGCTGCTGAGATACAGTGATGTGTTTCTCCAAGACCTCGCTCAAACATGCAGCCGAGCTACAGTGGTGTGAAGTTCGAGACCTCACCGAAAAAGGTAGTCGAGCTACACTGGTGTGAGGCTTGAGGCCTCGCTGAAAAATTCACTGGCATTGCCAACAGTTTGTGTTTTTGTATAGGCATGTTAAAGGCACCTGCCAGGCACAGCATAGTGCTATTAACGGGCCATTGATGGTATCAGTTGCAAAATGGTACGAGTAACTGGGCATCTACTAGCAATGCATATGCAGAAGCCAAAACGGTTGGCTTTGCCAATGCTTGTTTGATACAAGACTTCATTGAAGGACATGCATAGTGCTTATAAATTACCTGGTTCGGACATTTTTATTACACCAGTAGAGGTTTACAGAAGACTACTTTATAAAAACACTGGCAGGCACTCTTGGACTCGACCTACGGCAGACTCTCTCAAACAATGTAATTCACATAGGGCGTTTGCGCACTTGGGTTTCACAGGCTCACGTGACCTTGTTGGCTTTTCCAGCTTTGATGCAGAGTGTTTGTATTTTATTCACTCTGTCTCACATTGGACGCTTGCCCGTTCAGGTTTCTCAGGGTCCCGTAACCTTGTTGGTTTTCCCAGCCTGGATGAAAAGTGTTGGTAGTTATTTCAATCTGTTTTACATAGGGTTTTTGCCCATTCACCTTTCTCAAGATCTCGTAACCGTGTCGGCGTCCCCAGCCTTGATTCAAAGAGTTTGTACCTTTCGCGTTGTGATTCACATGGGTGCTTGCCGCTTGGGTTTCTCAGGTTCCTGTAACCATGTCAGCTTTCCCAGCCTATATTCAGTGTAGGTTCCTTTTTCGTTCGGATTCACATGGGCGCTTGCCCGATCGGGTTTGTCAGGTTCCTCTAACCGTGTCGGCTTTTCCAGCCTGGATTCAAAGTGTTGGTACCGCCCTCATTTGGATTCACATGGGGCGCTTGCCCGCTCGGGTTCCTCAGGTTCCCCTAACCTTGTTGGCTTTCCCAGCCTTGGCTCAAAGTGTTCATATCTCCCCGTGGTAGTCTCTCTGTGGGAGCGTTTGCATCCCTGTTGCTGCTTGTCTCCACAGCTATTGCCCTTTTTGCAGAGATCTCAGGGATCTGGGCTCTCCCTGGCGATCTGGTCTCGGCAGCAGTTACCGCTCCCTAGTCCCAGCATGGCTTCCCATTGGTTGCGCCACCAGAGTAGACGGGTGCTTCTCCATCTCTGCCTCTTCCCCCAACCGTGGCTTTTCGGTCGGATAAGACGTCAGCCTGCCAGCATCCAGCTAGCGTTTGACTTGCTCCGGGATTTACCCCAGGCTCCATGGCTCATCACGGCTCGGCCCTCCAGGACATCCTGTCTCCAGAAGCTCGCCTCTGCGTTGGAATTACCCTCCTCCCAGCACAGAGGTTCACTTCTCACCATTCACAGTTCCTCCTGGGTTTATGTACATCATCATGAACGAAAAGGGAGTGTTCTCCTTCTTTGACTGTGGCGCTCACACGAAATCCAGTATCACCTGAAGCCAAAGGCATGGAAGGAATGCCATGGGTTCGTGTAGTCACAACAGGAGTAAAAACAGATTTTCCAAGTCCTATGTAGGAAGCATGGATGTCATTTGGGTGTTGATAGGGGTCGCAGCGGTGACCTTTTGCAACTGCCTCTGTGAATCCTGTTGAAAACAACAAACTATTTTTAAAAAAGCAAGTACCATGTCTCCCTGGGTGGCAGGTGTGGCCGGCATCCGCGCCACTGTACTTTGAATGTTCTCCAGGGTTGCTTAACAACCATGAGCTCATCCTGATCCGGCGAGAGCAGTCAGGTTCACTGAGTGCGGCTTTGGAAAAGGGGAGCACAGATTCAACAGACGCTCAGGAGCTTGCTGTCAGCGCCAATAACTCCTTTCAGCACCAAGCCAGCCGTCCTCCGAGGCTCACTTCTGCTCGCAGCACGTTCCTTGAGTCCCATGCTGCTTTTTATTAATTTGCACAGAAGATGTCAGGGAGCCCGCTGTTGCCATGGCTGTAGCCAACTTCCGCTACACGACGGGCATCAGCCATGGCTTCAAGGTGTACATCCTGGAAGGTAATTTGGAAACACCTCCATGTGCAATATTAAATGTACTAAGAGTCAATGCGTATTGCCCCATTGCTGAGGGCAACTTTAGTGATTTGATACTTAAACCCTTGAGGCATGTGCATATAAGCACAATGTGGGGTGTATATTTAACCCCAGAATGGCGTGAACTGAAAGGCCAAGCAAGGCCTCCACTCTAACCTTAACATATAATTTAGTCCTAGTAAATGCGAAAAGTGGGCTTCACTGAACCTTGCCAAAATAGAAAGACACCCAGATGAAGGAAAGCGCGCATTCAAACATTAATACAGCAGAGTGTGCCCAATGGATTCCGACATCAGCTTCTGCAAATGCGAACTTCATGTAAAATGCAAAAGGCACAGTATGATTGACATTCAAAACTGCAGCAGTACAAATGGGAAAAGATGCATCGAAATCCTGTGTATCTGGGAACTAAAAAGGAACTCGGCATATATGAAAAAGCAAGCTAAATGATATATTTAGTTTCAAATAAATGAAACACCTACTTTCCACCATGCAAAAAGACATGTTTTTAAATGGAAAGGCCTACTTTGTTTTAAACTGGACACTGACTTCATGTTAAACATACATGCATTGGTAAATAACTTGGGGACTGTCCTGTTCTTTCAACTGTCCAATTAAAAGAAGCAATGTTACATGTGCAAAAGGCCAAGATGCAATGTGATGAAATAAATCAGATGCTCTACACAAAATAAATGGTAGTGCTTTACAAAGCCATTTCTTTCAGAATTGTACATGTAGCTTTGCTTTGCAGCTTGCCTACTGAACTGTGAGATGGACTGTGTTATCTGTATTACTGAACCCAGAGACCTTTGATTGGTCCATGACAAGTATGCAGGTCTGCTGTTAAAAGGCTTGCAAATGGCAAAGAAAAATACAGTTTTAGATCAAACTCATAGAGGGGTCAGATAAGGAAATACAGGCCTGACCTCTCTCCCAATAAATTGTGCATTAGCTTCAAACAAAGACCTTTTAAGGCACTTAGTGAAATAACATTAGAAGCACAGGCCCATGTCATGTAACTTTTAAGAAATGAAACTCACTCTTTTTTCTGAAATGTGAAACTGAAAATGTCCATAATAAGGCTTTACTATTGATTAACATTGGACATGTTTTTCCTTGATAAAAAGGGAACGCAACTACGCACAGAAGAGTCGAGACCTATACCATGTTAATGCTTGGAACAAGCCTGTCAGTTCTATGTGCATACCAGTTCCGTGTAACGTGTGGAATTTGAGTTATAGGTAAAAGTATGATTGAGGCCTTCATATAAATGACAGAAACTTGAAAGTTGGAGAGCTAATAGAATGTTATATTAATGTTTGCCTTGTGAAATGTCATGTTTCTAACAATGTTGGTTGGTGAGTCAAGGGCAAAAAATTATAGCGTGCTCCAGGAAGGTTGTGCCGAGACCAAACTAATTTTAATAGGCCTGGCAGGAGTCACTGAATCTGAAACTGTAGATGTTATGGTGGTTATCCGCGAATTGAAGAAAGTTATCATTTTGTGACTTTCTGAGAGACAAAAATGCAACTTTAAGTCATTTTAAATAGATGCATTTCTCTCCTACCCTCATTATCCATAATCTAGATCTCCTAAACCCCTTGACCTATCGGCTGTCAGAGGCAAAAATATATGTCTGATCCATGGGAAAATGGCTTGGCACATCCCCATATTTATAATTTGGAGGGTGTTACAGGTGTGTTATAAACTTAATACCCTATAGGAACTGGAGGAACTGGGAGAGACGGAGTGGGGGGGCTTGCAGCTGGCAGACCTGCAGAGAGGCACTGGCAGAGAGAGACACTTACTCGATTTTGCTGAACTCTTTTGCTGGAGAATTTCACTTGAAGACTGGGAGAACCATCTGAGGGAGACAGACTAAAACCTGACTGGGCCCTGCTGTGAAGAGCTGAGCTACCCTTGCCTGAGGTGTGAGCTGACTCCTACCTGTTCCCAAAAGAGGGTCCTAATACCTGGCTGGCCTCCTGAGCTAATAACAGATCTCCCATGTAAGTAAACATATCCCAATGATATTAAATGTGTGGGGAAACGACATGCCTTAATCCTTTTCCTAAATTGTGGGTGGGGGGGAACCTGTGTAGTCCCTGGCCATATTTGACTAAAAATATAACTTACTTAATCCCCCTGCAGAAAAAACACCACATCCATTTTAAACTGAAGTGTGAGGGGAATATGTATGTTGTAACCCATTCCTTTTCATTAGTGCGTTCCCTTCCGTTAGTGGGAGGGGGTAAAAGCATGGATACCCTTAGCTTATTTAACTAAAAATATAATGTTATTAATTCCACAGGGTCAAATACCACAGGGTGATGTTTTGTTAAAATTTGAAATTAACAAAGATCATCCCAGTGCACAGTAAATTACTCTAGTCTTTAATGTAATTGGGTCACCCCGCTGTTCATTTGTGCATGCTAGTAATCCCAAAATGAAAATCCCCAAACCCTGTTGCTCATTTGAATGTGCTTTGTCACAAAAACAAATTGTCCCATTGATTCAATTTCTCAAAACCAGGCCATTCATTTCAATGTGCCATCATCCCAAAAACAAAAATCCCTGTCCATTCCATGGTCCCAAACCCTGCATGGAAAAATAAGCCAGGTGTGAGTCTCCAGTGAAAGAAATACACTCTCTCTTGGGAGTGAGCAAGTGACACTCATAACAGAAAGGTTTGAGACAGCCTTGGGGTAAAGAAGGAACAAAGGTGCTGATTCAAAATAAACTGTGTGTTTGATGAACCAACTTTTGGGGCACCAGTGGTCCAGGGAAGAATATCGGTTTCTAAACCATCAATCAACCCCACACCTCCAGTACACCAGAAGGGATCCGAACAGATTGGAAACACAAGTGAATTATAAGACCTCCTTGTCCAATTTCGTTAATGTGGACAGAACGGCAAGCTTATCTCTGCAAGGTCATGGATCGTTGGTTAGTTGCAACACAGCACAAATACACTTATTACCCAATGATAAAAAGGGACTGTCCAGTCAAGTTTGTATACAAATATCTACTTTATTATTACTACAACAGACAGCTCAAGCACACTACAAATATGACCCACCCTGTAAAGGAACATAGAGGACAGACAGTTTCATGAAGGGAAGGGATGCACTTTGGATGCTGACAAGAGGGTAGTTGGTAAAGTAATCAGTCTTGCAGTTCAAGGTTATTCGGTTAAAGCATGAAGGGGACAAAGGGTCGTAACTCTCTCTAGGTGCCTTCGGAGAAGGACCAGGGGGGAAGAAGCACAATATACCTGGTGCTGAAGAAGTTCTTGGGGCTCGACAGTATCAAGGCGGTTCCAGGGTGCTTCACAGCCCTTGAGACAGAGTTAGTGGCAGGAGACAGCTGCAGGTACCAGGCGGCAGGCAGTTCGGCAAGCAAGGCTGGATGGACGTCTGCAGGCTGTCCAGCGCATCAGCTCAGTCCAAGAATCGTTGTCTCTGTGCTGGTTGGCGGATCTGGAATGCTGGTTGAGGCGTCTCAGATGGCTATGGTGACTGTGGCGTGACAACAGTCAGTGGTGCAGCTGGATGCGGTTCGGGGACTCGACTGTCTCAAAAATGTCTTTAAAAGATGGACGCTGGATGATGCTTGTGTGGCACTCCTCCTTTTCATAGTGGACGGCCCAAAGCTCAGGAGAGTGTTTGCAAGCAACAACCTTGTCCACTGTTCAGATACCCTATGATACTTCCCACCTAGGAAGCTTGCTGGCAGAACCTAGCAGGGCACGCTGTGTACTGGCTGGGTACCGGTTCTGGAGCTGATGGAGGGCTCCTCCGAGTCCGGTATCTCTCTCTGTTCCCTGGGAGATGTCTAGGGGAGGTATCTTGCTTCCCTCTTGGACCTCCTGGCCTTCCTTCACTGGCAGAAGATGTAAGGTAGACTGTTTATTCCGTTCTGGTCCAAATGAGTCGTTCTTCTTACTCCTTTCTAAGTCTTCAGATGATCTGCTAAGTGAGAGGTTCAGACCTCTTTTAAAGCCAAATGGGCCCCATTGATTGGTGCAGGATAAGCCTACTTTAATGAACCAATCCTGGGTCCCCACCAACAATCTTCTGTTATGCATGAGGTCAGGACCAGGGTGCGCAGCAACAGGACAGACAAGGGTTGACAACATATACCTCAGTCCCACCCATTGTCAGGAATGGCACTCTGTCAAGAGTGGCACAGGGTACCCAGGTAGAGTTTGGGTGGCTGTGCTGAATTAAGGTAGCAGATAAGCACACACAGCAGGAAGTTCAACAAGAAAGAAGAGTAGGAAACTGTAGCTGTGAGCCAAAAGGGGCAAAAGATACAAAGGTACAAACAAACTGGATTCCCTCTTGGGGTGTATGCTGAAATGGGAAAGAGTGTTCCACAAACCTTAGGAAACTCCAGCCTTCTGCACAGATTGCTATAACAGAGGCCCACGCTGTATGCTCATGGCTGGGAACAACAGCAGTGGGTGTCTGTAACACTGAAAACGCAAAAAAGGAAGGGGCAGAGGTTGCCTGCCGGAAACCAACAGGCAAGCTCTGTACAAAGGGATTACATAAGACACATGAGAAGACAACAGAAATATCCAGCGAAAAGGAAGTCAATGAGCAATCTAGCAGAAGGAAATGAAGGAAAGGCAGTTAGACTGAAACAGATAACCTAGGTGGAGTACAGAGGACTCAAGGAAGAGAACAAGGGAGCAGCAGTCAGGAAAACAGAAGGGCTGCAAAGTAGGAAGCAGGTCTGCAGTCAAGAGTGGCACTAGGTGCAGGCAAACTGTAGTGGACTGCAGAGGACTGTAGTAGGCTGCAAGGCAGGGAGTCCAGAAGAACAGGACAGAGAGAGATTAGTAGTAGGCGATAGACAGAGAGCCCAAAAGAATAGGGCCGCGAGGTAGGGAGCCCAGAGGAGCAGGGCTGCAGGCAGCTAAGTGTAAAACAGGCTGTAAGGCAGAGGAGTGTAGCAAGCCGCAAGGCAGGGAGCCCAATGGACAAGGGTTGTAGGCAGCGGAGGGAGACAGGCTGCAAGGAAGGAGCCCAGAGGACATGGGCTGAAGGCAGCGGAGGGAGCAGGCTGCAAGGAAGGAGCCCAGAGGACAAGGGCTGTAGGCAGCGAAGAGGTGCAGGCTGCAAGGTAGGGAGCCCAGGGAACAAGAGCTTGGAGACAGCAGAGGGTTGCAAGCTGCAAGGTAGGGAGCCCAGAGGACAAGGGCTGTAGGCAGCCAGAGTGAGGCAGGCTACAGGGCAGGGAGCCCAGAGGACAAGGACTGTAGGCAGCCGGAGGGAGGCAGGCTGCAGGGCAGGGACCCAGAGGACAAGGACTGCAGGCAGCCGGAGTGAGGCAGGCTGCAAGGCAAGGAGCCCAGAAGAGCAGGGCAGCAAGAAGTGAGCCCAGTGGAGCAAGGACGCTGACTGTAGAGGGCTGCAGAGGACTGTAGTAGGCTGCAAGGCAGGAAGCCCAGAGAACAAGGGCTGTTGGTAGAAGGCAGCGGAGCAGGATCGGCTGCAAGGCAGGGAGCCCGGAAAGGGCACTGGGTCAAAACAGGATAATGCAGCAACTGGAACAGCATACAAAGTAGAGGGTCAAGGCAAACAGGAGCGGGCAGATCTCAAGATGCAAGACAATGTGCTCCTCCAGGCAGCTGCCTATATACAGCACTGCCCTGTTCTGAGGCAGGTTAATTGACAGCACCTGGAGCAGCACACCTGAAGACAATCTGCCTCCTCCCTCTCTGGTCCTGAGCAGGTGGAAGCAGCACTGGCCGCTAGGGCTTCTGGGGATTGTGGTCCCAATAACGATGAATGAGAATAGCCAGGAATTGAGGACTGTAGCCAGGTGCATTATGGTAAATGTAGTTAATTGAATAACATAAGAAAGAACCAAAGTTGAGCAAATGGAAATAAAAGACCAAGGCGTGAAAAGGAGTTGTTCAAGGTGTATTAGGAGGATAGATGAGTACAAAGTAGTCCATGATGGTTGCCAATGCGTGCGCCAGCGGCGCGGGCATGACACCCATCTTCCTGTCTGTTGTAGATCAAAGTGTCCCCCTAGTTAACTGAGCCCTCTGTGACTCTTGATTAAAGTGCAGACTTCTCATGAAGTATGTGCTGGGAGCAGACCCCCTGTCTCTACCAAATCACATCCTCCATCCCTCTGAAAGAGGTCTGCTCTGTAGGGACACCTGCGGTAACTGCTGGACTCAGACAGGCCATTCACTGCCTTTCATACAGAGAGGTGGGAACTAGCATCAAGTTGACACATCGCATACCAGAGGCGTTGCTAGAGGGAGATAGGGGGGCTATAGCCCCTGGTCTTTTGGTTGTAGCCTTGGATAGAACCTCAGAAGCTACAACCAAAAGGCTAGCTAGCCCCCAGTCCCAACAGTTCCGACATTAGAGTATCCCCAGGTCTTTTCCAGACCTACCAACACCCCTGTCGCATACCAAAGGGGTGTTAGTCCCACCTTCCTGTTGTCTATTCCAGGAACCAAGCCCCTTCAGGCTTGCTTCAATTATCTTGTTAGTATGCACTGCCAACAGCCGGAGTTTCACAGGAATGCAGATCCATGGAGCCTTTGATATTTAAATTAGTCTGCTAATGGCTGGGGGAAGGTGTGCATTCCCCCTTTTGGAGATGCTTTGATGTACCCGGGGCTGTCACATTCCAGCTGATTATGACAGGGGAAGATGGTGCCTGTAGGCTGTGTGTTTCCAGAGTATATGTGACTATGCGTTTTGTGTGGGTAACAGATGGACTGTGTGCGGAATGGCCTCACACAGTCCTCAGAGGTTGATCTCCCATCATTCATTTTCATCTATCAAAAAATCAAAAAGCCCAGTCGAGGGTGCTCTCCCAGTGTGGATGGTTGAACTCCTCACAGTGTGTGTTCTCAAATGCATGTTTTTTGGGTGCAGAGAGATGAAGCCCACATTCAAACGGATTGTATAAATGCCTGTGAACATTCTAAGCTGATATCCAAATGACAATTTGCCCGATTGTACTGTAATATCGCAACACATTGTGTGATGTAATAATTGGGAGTTTGTGGGACAGGAGATAGAAAGAGTAAACCTGATTTGTATTCTGTCAAATGCAAAACTAAAAGTGTCCCATCTATTTTGTTTAGATTTGGATGCCACAGCAAAGGTGGCGTGTGTAAACTATCTGTTTTCTAGATATCTATTAAAACCATTTGTTAATAAAAATATCTATTATTTAAATCGCCATGCTGCACAGAGAAAACACTAATACAAAATAATAAAAGCACAGCACAGGCAAAGAATCCATAGAACAACAGTGGGAAAAGCACAGACTCAGAACAGAAGAATAAGGGAGAACAGCCCTTTCATTAAAACAAACAGCCATGAGGGGCTAGGTCAAATACCTGTAGCCAGAACACGAACAAACCATATAACAGCACTAATAGCAATGTCACATGTTGGAAGTTTGAGAAAGGGTACTACTTATGGGGGAAGGACTGGAGATATAAACATGCATGCACAAATGCGGGGTGAACATAGCAGTAGTGGGTGTACTAGATTACCCAACAAGACCACAAAAAGGGAAGAACCATGAAAGCTGCAGGAGGACAGAAGGAACTGGCAATAGACCCTCAGAGTACCAAGGCTAAAGAAGCAAGGTTACCATGGATGCATAAAACGTAAGACCTGGTAAAACGCCCATTAAAATAAACAATTTTATGAACCTATTAGAAAGCTACCCTGGCAAAGTGATAGGTCAGGCAATAAAAGAAGGGTTTGTGGTAGGATTTATTATCCCTTTCAAAGGCCAAGGGTCTAGATTGATACTTCTGCAATAAAAAACACAGCCTTTGAATTGGCAACCATAAGACAATGCCTCAGGTCATCATTTTACAACATGAACCAGGGTGATAGGTCAGCCGGCTCTGGGCTCCACAGATTATTACTAATGCAGTGTTGTGAGAGGCCACGGTTCAGCAACGCCGTCATATACAGAGAAACAGCCTCTCAATAGTAGTGTTTTATAGAGTCCAGCAGGACAATCTGTGCACAGGCCTAGTCAATTGCGGAAGTGCATAGGTGAGCTGTGCTGAAATCACCTGCTTTGATATGAATGCATAATGTGCCTCGGCCTGCTCACCTGCAGCATTGCAGAGGTGAGCTGTGCTGAAATCGCCTGCTTTGATATTAATGCAAAATGTGTGTCTGCCTGGTCACCCACAGCAGTGCAAAGGTGAGCTGTGCTGAAATCGCCTGCTCTGATATGAATACAGAAGGTGCGTAGGACTGGTCAGCTGCGGCAGTGCAGAGGTGGTCTGTGCTTAAAACGGCCCGCTTTGATATTAATGCAGAATCTGCTTCGGCCTTGTCAACCGTGGCAGTGCAGAGGCGAGCTCTGCTGAAATCGCTTGTTTTGATATGAACGCAGATGTGCGTAGGCCTGGTCACTCGCGGTAGTGCCGAGGCGGGCTGTGCTGAAATTGCCTGCTTTGATATGAATGCAGAAGGTGCATAGGCCCGGTCAGCCGGGGCAGTGCAGAGCTGAGCTGTGCTGAAATCAGCTGCTTTGATATGAATGCGAAATGTGCATAGGCCTAGTCACCCGAGGAAATGCAGAGGTGAGCTGTGCTGAAATCAGCTGCTTTGATATTAATGCAGAATGTGCATAGGCCTAGTCCCCTGCGGCAGTGCAGAGGCAAGCTGTGGTGAAATCGCCTACTTTGATATTAATGCAGAATGTGCGTAGGCCTAGTCAAGTGCAGCTGTGCGAGCCGAGCTGTGGTGAAATCACCTGCTTTGAAATTAATGCTGAAAGTTCGTAGGCCTGGTCATCCGCGGCAATGCAGAGGCAAACTGTGCTGAAATCGCCTGCTTTGATATTAATGCAGAGGGGCATCAGAAGGCGTGTGGCTGAGATGAAGATTAATGCTGCGTCAGTGCCCTGTGGCATTCTTTCCAAGTAGAGCAGAGATGGGCGTATGTCAGGGAGCAGGGGTGCCATAATATCCAGAAACGTTAGCCTCTGTAACTTTAATTTTCAAACGCTGTACAGAACAGCTCATATGTGCCCCGACCGCCTACACTAAAGGGGCAGCACAGAGGTGGGCTGCGCTGCAATAGGCGGTCTTGAGATGAAGGCAGATGAGATGTGTGACCCTCCCATGTGTATTGCCCTTTTAAGCTGTGGGTCCCTCCCAATGTTTAATGCCCTTTTATGATGGACCATGACTGTGTCATGGCCCAAGCTATTAAAGGAGCAACTGCATGTGCATCAGATCGGCTGCAGACTCCAACCATGGAACATCTATTGTCTCTGTCTCTCATGCTGGGCCCAAAGGGCCTACACCGTGTTATCACGGTCCTGTAGCCGGGGACTACAGGACCACGCCGTGTGATCATGGCCCTGCAGGTCCCTGCTGGTCCAGCCCAGGCACACACCATCCTGGATGCTGCCAGTATCCGAGCTGCTCCGGCACCCAGGATAGGGCCCCACCGCCTCACCGGGTCCTGCCCTGCAACCAAGAAAGTGTGACTGCCAACGGCCCCACACTAATGGTCCCTGCAGTCCCTCATTTGTTTTTTTCAAAAAGTGGAAGGAGGAGGTAGAAAGAAGGAGCAGCAGCATCCACCGCCCTGGAAATGAGGGATTGATACCATGCCTGGTGCCCTGCCGGTGGATCCTCCCTGGCTGCTGCCCTCCAAGAAGAGGGTGCTCATGCAGCCAGGGTGGGGGTCCACTTGCAGCCCACTGTGGCACCTGCCACGAAAAAGAGAAGGAATTGGTGCAGCTGCAGTCGCAGCTGCGAAGAAGTAATGGAACTACTGCATCGGGAGAGAGTTGTGCTGCCCCCAGGGGAAACGCAAGCTATCTGGGGAAAAGAGGAGAGTGCACGCCCACCGCCGCTGTCGCCCCCAGTGAGATTCCCGGGCCAACCACAGTGAGGGGTTGTGCTCCCAACACCAGAGCCTGTGGGGGAGAGAGTAATGCCCCGGGCCGTGCAGTGAAAACAAAGTACAGAGGCTGCCCGTGCCCAACAATAGTACGGGGCAGCACTCTGCTGGGCCGGCAGGCGCATCAGCAGTAAGACCGGGTTGCTGGCGGTGAAAGCAGCGGCTCCATGTCAGAGCCAAGATACATTCCATGGGGAGGCTGGCGCAGCACATCCCTGCACTTTCGCCGTGCCAGCAGCCTCACAGTTAATCCCAGACCTCTGGCGGTGACGGAAATGAATCGATCCATGTCCGTGCAAGAATAACAAAATGTATCGGGTCCCCTGGAGGAATACCGGGCAAACAGAGCGCGCTGCATCTAAGAAACAAAGGGCCATCTACCTGCTCTGCCGTGGCCGTGACTGATGGCATCCGCTGATCCCAGGCCCAGCTGGTGGTGGAAAGTGAATGCGCTCTGTTGCATAGTACGATACGCTTGTGAGCATGTGCGAGCCTCGTTCCGGCTCACGCATGCGCTTTGTCAATAAAGGAGAGCCCGGTCAGCAGTTGCCACCGGGACCCCGTACCAGCAACACGCGTCCCTTGTCTGTCTCTGACTGAATGCGTGTGCATGTGCTTGTGTGCACAGAGCCCCGGGGGTCACACGCCACCTCTAACACTGGCGGCGAGGATCCGTCACAGAGGGGAACGTGACATTGCTCCGGCTGATCTATTGTCGGAGAAAGTGTTTCTCCCCATGCGGTCACGGACCTACGCAGTTGGCCGGCGGCCATTTTAGGAGTACGTGGATCATGGCGGTTGCGGCCCAAATGGGTCCCTGTGTGCCGGCCGTGATCCAGCTTTTATTAATCAATTTTTGGACACTCCATGGCCCTGTGGTAACAAGGGGCCATGGTTATTGAACTGGGAAAAGCTAATTGCCTCACCTGCCGCAGGCCCACCCATCAGCAACCTGGGCCATCTGATCCTGTACACCTCTCACATCCTAGAGAAGGTTACTGGGAACATCCCTGGGCTGACCCTGCTGCCACACCCTTGCCCTACACACCACCATGGGTAAAGAGGATAGAGAAGAGTGGGCCACCATGCCAGTCCCACGCCGGATGTACAGCACCTTGGCACCCATGCCTGAGTCCGACACTTTAGGCCCACCGTCCAAACTGGGGCCAAAGTGGCTACTATGGGTGAAGAAATTGGAAATGTTTTCCAGGGCCTCGGGTGAGACTGATGATGATGCGAAGGTGGCCACGATGGTGTACTCAGCTAGCACAGAGGTCCACAGGATTTTCGACTCGCTGAACCTTCAGGTGGTCACCTATGATGCGGTGAAACAGGCCATCCAGAACCACTTCCTCCCCATGGCGAATGTCAACTTCTACAGATTTGTGATGTGTGCCGAGAAGCAACAAGGGGAGGAATCGTTGGACCAGTTCAGTGCAAGGTTGAGGCACCTCGCAAGCACCTGCAGGTGGGTGAATGAGGAGGAGATATTGCGGAACCAGCTGATACAGGGGTGCAGCTCCGGGAAATTGCGGAGGCAAGTGCTTAGGGAACCAGACCTGATGCTGGCGCATATCCTGGACACTGGGCGGGCATATGAACTGGCAGAGTATAGAGGCGCGAAGATGGACGCGGCGGCGCATCCTGGGAAGAGTGAGGATGCCTTTGCCATTGGGCACTCTGTCCCAGGGAGGTCGTGCTGGTGTCCCAAGTGAGCGGACGGTCCCTCGACGCCCGGAAACCCGGAGTCCTGCCCATACTGTGGGTACGACCTGCCACATGCTGGGGAGTGCCCTGCAAAGACAAGGGTCTGCGGAAGGTGTAGCATGCCAGGACACTACGCGAGAGTATGCAGGGCTACGAACCCAGTAGCTGCATCTAGGGGAACGGCAAGATCAGGCGGGGGCAACACCAAGCGCGTGAGGGGTGTGTCGTCGATCGAGCAAGGTGTGCAAGATTTGGACATTGCCTAGGAGGAAGAGGATGATGAGGAGATCTTTTTCATCTCAAGCATTGCCACAGGTGCAAGGCAGAGCTGGCAACCGACATGCACAGTGAACATCGGCGATGTGCCCACCCCTGTCTTGATTGACACTGGTGCGTCGGTCTGCGTCCTAGCAGCTGAACACTATGAGGCTCTCCAAGGTCCTCTCAAGTTGGAGGAATCGAAAGCTCGAATATACTCCTTTGGAGGGGACACACCCTTGCCAATTCAGGGAGTCTTCATGGCCCCGGTGTCACACAGGCTGAACAAGATCAAGGCCAGTTTCTTCATGACTCATGTAAACCCGCATTCCCTGCTGAGCTGCGCGGCCTCTGAGGCCCTCGACATCGTACATTTCACTCTGGCCGTGTACCACACAGACATTGATCAACTGCTGCAGCGGCTCGAAGGCATTTTTCAGGGCGTGGGATAGTTGAAGGGTGACCCTATTAAGTTCCACATTGATGGGTCAGTGAGGCCGACTGCCCTCAAGCACCGAAGAATTCTATTCCGTCTGAGGGCGCAGGTGGAAAAGGAGCTCCAATCGCTCATTGACCTGAACATAATCGAAAGAGTGGAGGGCCCAACTCTGTGGGTCTCCCCCATAGTGGTGGCGCCAAAGCCCAAGCAACCAGGGGCTGTACGTATCTGTGTGGACATGAGACTGCCGAATGCTGCCATAAAGAGGGAGCGTCACCTCACGCCTATGCTGGACGATATAGTGGGTGAGCTGCAGGGGGCGAAAGTCTTTTCTAAGCTTGATTTGAGGTCCGGGTACCACCAGCAGGAAATCCACCCGGAATCATGTTAAATCACCACCTTTACGACCCATGAAGGGCTATATCAGTTCAAGAGGCTCCGTTTTGGTGTCTCATCAGCGGCGGAAGTTTTCCAGAACGTCATCCGTGGATCCCTGGCGGGACTGAAAGGTGTCATTAACATGTCGGATGACATTCTTGTCTTTGCCCAGTCAGTCTGTAGAGTCTGGAACGTGCACTGGAAAGACTCAAGAGTCTGGGGCTGACACTACACCGAAAGAAGTGCGAGTTCCTCAAGGACCAGATAAAGTTCTTCAGGTTTGTATTCCATTCAGCAGGCATCTCGCCCGACCCGGAGAAGGTGAGAGACATACGAGAGGCGGCCCCCCCAGAGTCACTGGCTGAGATAAGAAGCTTTCTTGCCATGGTGAACTATTGCAGGCGGTTCATTTGTGACTTGGCATCACTGTCAGAGCCCTTGTGCGCACTGACGAGGAACGATGTTGCATGGGCATGGACATCGTAGGAACAAAGGGCATTTGCCGAGATCAAGAATGCTCTGTCGGGCCAGGAAACCATGGCATACTTTAACCTGGACAGGGAGTTGTAGATAGTCGTGGATGCCAGCCCTGTCGGGCTGGGGGCAGTTCTGATGCAGGCTGACTCACATGGACTCATGCGCCCGATAGCGTATGCCAGCAAGGCGCTCACCGAAATGGAGAAAAGGTACTCGTAGATTGAGCGGGAGGCCCTGGCCATTCTGTGGGGCTGCAAGCACTTTCGGATTTACATACTAGGAAAGCCTGTTGTGGTAAACACCAACCACAAGCCACTCATTCCGATCATGGTGGGAGCCTCCTCCAAGCCACCTCCATGCATCGAAACGGTGGATGCTGTCACTGATTGAGTATGGTGTCAAATTGCAATATCGCCCGGCCACCCATAACCCCGCAGACTACTTGTCCAGACATCCAGGGGCCGGGCGCCCCTGAGACACCGCTGAAGTGGTGGATTGCATTGAGATGGTTTACAACGTTGGGTAGGCGGCCCTACCTGTGGCCCTGGCATGCCAGGATATTGCGGAGGCTTCAAAGAAGATGATATCTTCCTGGTTATCAAGGAGGCAATGGACAGCGGGGAGTGGAGAGAAGTGCTCACGAACAATGCCAGACGGGAGGCGGAGCTCAAAAAGACCTCCAAGCACTGTGGAAGGTGCGCAACGAGCTCTCTGTGACGGAGGATGGCCTGCTGTTGAGAGGCTGCCAGATTGTCATCCCACGAGCCTTGGTGACCAAGTTGCTACATCTGGCGCACAAGGGACATCAAAGAGCCGCCAAGACTAAGGCGTGCCTAAGACTGAAGGTGTGGTTTCCTGACCTGGAGCAAAGGGTGGACGAGTTTGTGCGCACATGCATTCCGTGCCAGGCAGCCAGTCCGGAGGAAAGGGGGCCACCCATCAGAGCCATGGAAAGGAGTGAGCAGCCGTGGGGCACAGTGCACGCCTACTTTGGCTCCACAGGTCGAGACCTGTACTTTCTGGCGGTTGTGGACCAGTGGTCACGGTACCCAGAGGTGGAGCTGGTAGAGTCTACGGCCAGCGACCACACCATCTTGGCACTGGAGAAGATATTTGCCACCCACGGGTTCCCCAAGGAGATATGCTCGGACAATGGCCCGCCGTTCCAGGGGCAGCAGTTTGGCAGATACTGTGAGGAGAGAGGGATCAAACACCGGAAAGTCACCCCGCTCTGGCCCAGGGCGAACGGAGAGGCCGAGCGCTTTATGCGGACACTCAACAAGATCTTCCGAATCTCGCTAGATGGGGGAAGGGAACTGCATCAGAACCTGTTTGAGTTCCTACGAGAGTATCGGACAACCCCCCATTTTGTCCACTGGGGTCGCGCCGGCTGAGGCACTATTCAACAGATGCCCCAGAGGACTGCTGCCTGAGGTGGAGGGGCGCCGCCCAGGGTTGATCGACAACAACTGCGTGCATTTGGAGCGAAGGGCCAAGAACGAAAAGGAGAGTGCACGCCGGAACCTGCAGGAGAAGACTATCAAAGTAGGGGACACTGTACTGGTCCGTAACAGGCGTCCGGAAGGGAAGTTATCCCTCACGTATGAGACCCAGCCACTAGGCGTGACCCATGTCAAGGGGTCGATGGTCACAGCGGCCAACAAGAGGGGAACGATCACCAGAAACATATCCTACTTCAAGAGGATCGAGGCCGGCCCACCGGAGCACCGCCAAGGGTGCCGCAAGAAGCGTCCTCCCCAGTACCCCGTCCGGCGACACCGCCGGCAGATGAAGGTCCTCCAGTGGTCCCGGGGATACCGGGACCACCTCAAGAGGAGGGCAGAAGGTACCCGAGCCGGGAGGTGCACCAATGCCCGACGAGGTTCCAGGACTTCATTATGGACCCAGCCTCCTAAGGGGTCGAGAACTGTTCCTGGATACCAAGGTTCTGTTTGTTATGATTATGGTTTATACTTGTTTATTGTTTGGGGACAAGGGAGGGATGTTGCATAGTACGATACGCATGTGAGCATGCGCAAGCCTCGTTCCGGCTCGCGCATGCGCTTTGTCAATAAAGGAGGTCCCGGTCAGCAGTTGCCGCCGGGACTCCAAAGCAGCAACACGCGTCCCGTGTCTGTCTCTGACTGAATGCGTGTATGTGTGCTTGTGTGCGCGGGGGCCCCTGGGGTCACACCACACCTCTAACACGCTCCACGTTGGAGCATAAAAAAGATGCTGTGCTCCCAGGTTCCAGTGCCGGCCAGTTAAAGTAAAGAGCTCTGTGTCAGAGCAATAGGGAAATGTAGAGTGCCCTCACAAATCCCAGGCTCCTGGCGGTTGAAAGTAAGAAGCGCTCCAGGATGGTGCAATGGCCCCCTGCATACCCCAGGCCATGAGGCTGCAAATATTGTGGATATCCCGGGGCTCTGGCAGTGAAATGTACAGTGTACCTGTCATCGGAGCAAAGAAGGCATACCGGCTGTGTGTAAATGCACTGCAAAGGAACAAAAAAAGATTAGATTGACACACAACAGTCATGGATACTCACACATGCCTGCGAAGAAGAATCATCTGGCACGTGGGGGTTGCAGTTCAACAAGAGTGCTTGTGCACCCTCTACTACTGGCAGTGCAATGCCAATTACTACTGCCTGGGGGAGCTGAATAAAGAAGTGGCCCTAACACCCTGCTACTGGTGTACGCCCTCTGCTACAGGCAGCTCTCTGCCAACGGTCATACCACTAGTGTCACCCTGCCACTAGTGTGCTCCCTCTGCTACTGGCAGCTTCCTGCCCACACTCCTGCCTGAGGGAGAGAACTAAGCAGCAAGTGGCCTCAAAGCCCCTACCACTGGTGTCGCCCTGCCTGCCCTGCAAGTGGCCCTGTCACCCTGCCACAGTGGTTGCGGGAGAAGGAAAGAGAGAGCAGGGGAGCGGAGCTAAGAGGAGGGGGTTAGTAACATGCTGCCACCCATGTCCTGTCAACATCACGAGGCACAGCCAAGACGCTCTGCTTCCTGCATCTCGCTGCCTGTGCCAACATCAAGGGATTGACTGAGCCTGAATGGTGCGCAGCCTAGAGGCCCTGCTACCTGCATCCTGCTGCCTGCCCCAACATCAAAGCACTAGCTGAGGTGGCCCCTGGTGCTCCCAGGCGCGGCTTTGCCGGCCTTCGAACTATACCATCAACGGATCTGGACCTGTGGTAATGACTATCTTGAAAGGACACTGGATCAAAGAGAACTGGTCTGCAGTCCTGCCAGTGCTTGGAAGACACTCCGCAAACATGTGTTTAGATGCTGTGAGCTTGCATGTAGATTATGTGCTTAAAGTGGCCCCAGTTAAATGGATGTGAAGCTGTGCTCCTGAAGTTGTAGGCATGCCCTAAATGGTGCCAGTGGCTAGCAATGGCATCATCCAGTGGTTGAAGTTTCACTTACCCCAGGTTAATAACGAGTCTTGTAAAATGTGGTAGAACTGCCACCATATCCCATGGCAGTTCACCAACCACGGCTGCCACCCGCTGAGGTTAAACTCTTGCATTAGAGCCTCATGAACGAACGATACATGATAGGTTATTTATAACGCGCTTAATACCCAGAGGTTTCTAAGCGGGGACCCGGGGATCAAACCTGTGTTGCTCCGGGTCGTCTTGCCTCTAAGGCGAGCACGTTGCCGCTGAGCTATCCTTCCGAGTCTGACACTGCTCCTATGGAAAAGACATTGACACATGCAGAAAGCACAAATTAGTGATGACGCACGAGACTACTAAAACATTGAAAAAATAAGCTTCACTGTCGTAGCAAAGGTATAAATGTCCACTCCAAAAATCAAAACTAAACCAAAACGTACCCCCGCAGCCCAGAGAAAATGGGTTATACTCTGATCTCTTTGGTGGAAGTATTTAGGTTTCCCTGTGATCTCTAGAAAATGGAACCCCTCTAATAGCCAACCTCGACCAGTTCTTTCTTCCTCCCTATCATTTCCTTCGGGGAATTTGGCTTTTTCCCTAGGATTTTCCCATTGACTCAGTTTTGGGGGTAATGGCGTTAATGCATGGATACCCCTGTGCATTGGTGTCTGGTGGTGTGCCCGTTAACGGCGGGTCAGGTGGGATGCTTGACCCAAAGGAGTTGCAGCAAGGGTGGGAAGCCGTCCTGGGTGCCCATTCCCCTTTTCTTAGTTTGAAGAGGCAGAAAAGAGGCTACCACCCTCTTCAACTTGACAGCCTTCTTTTTCCCCCAAACATCCTAGGATGACACTGCCACATGGACCATCACGAATATCTGTCGGGGAATAAGGCGTATCCTCCTCTTTTATAGCATAATATGGGGTTGGGGGTGGACCGGCCCATAAAGGGAAGGAGCGTGGACAGTTGGCAAGAGTAATATTAGGCCGGTATGCTTATGGGATGGAACTACGTAGATTCCTATCACTGAAGACAATAAAGAGCGATGGCTCCAGGTGCACATTTCATATATAGCATATATAGCATATGCCTTTTCATTGGCATACTCTGTGCTGTTTAATCTGGCGATCTATTTGTTACACACATATCTTGTTTCTCCGCAGCAGGTGCATTGACACTCTGCATTTTCCCATTGTTTTGGTTTTTCATGAAATGTAAGATTTTCTGTGTTTAAATACTCGTATGTCACTTTAGGTGCTAACAACAGGGTTAAATATCATGTGATGTCATCGAAGTCAAAGGCCATATGACATAACTTCCTGTGATGTCATCAGGTGTGTGATGTCACTTCCGCTACCCCATGCATTTTGTTGAAATGGTGTGCCTGGTAGGCACACAATGTATTCTGGACTGGGCGGTCCTTCTCGGACTGGGAGCCCATGTCCCGAGAGGGTAGTCACCCCAGTGAGGTCCCACTTGCCCAGATCCTCAGGGAGGGTATTGCGGAACAGACTCAACTCCCTGGCTTCACAGGCAGTGGCTCCCATCTGGGTAGAAGGGACGAACTGACCACAAGTTCGTCAGTGTGCAAATAACCAAACAACACCTACAAGTTGTGTGTCTCCTCATATGCCATTGCTCTCTACCTGTATTCTAATGCAATAGTTTTGGCGTATAGGGGTAGCAATACATTTGTAGGTGTGGGCCTTCTGGTGCAGGTGCACAAATGCATAGTATAGGGCGAGCCCATCTCATCTGTGCATTTCTATGCCGCGAGTTGTGCTGCTGACTCTCCTGCTCTCATTAGCTTCAAGTCACACCTTATCGGTGCCCCTAAATTTGCATTCTGGGACTTGTAGTCCTAGGATTTGATGGAGAAATTGAAGCTCCAAGTGCCATAATGAAAAGAGTAAAACCTGGACTGGACAAACGGGTGACGTGATTCACTTTTAGACCTCTTTGGAGTGTCTTTTGAGAGGGCAAGTGTGGAGAAAAAGCGAGTGAGAAAGAATGTAGGTAGAGGAGGTATTCATTAATCAAAAGTAGGAGTGATATTGCTTTTCGTGGTAAAGAAAGAAGGTATTGTGAAAATAGGGAGGGAGTAGAAAGCACAAGGGTGGCAATAACCAAGAGTGGTCAGACGCTGCCATCAATCGAGCCAAGAAAGGAGTGTATTGGAGGGTACATATTTGAATATTCTCGTCCAACTGGTTCCAAGTCATTTGGGCCACCTTCATCCAGTCCTGTTGTTTTACTCAAAAGCCCTGTGCATGGTGCTTCGTGTAGGCCGTTATTTATTTTGGAAAAGCATACCAACAAGTCTGGACATGGGCATTGCTTTTGGCGTAAAATGAGATGACCCCGAGGACATGGGGACAGTTGGCAGCTGTAGTCTGAGCTGGAATGCTAGTTTGACTGCAGATGAGGGCTGCATTTCTTTGTTAGCGACATTTGCTTCGAAGGATGCCATGATCCCCTTGCGACCCTGTGCCCCAGGCTGTGTCAGTACCTGCTGCCAGTGGCAAAGGAGCAGGGCTTGGGCGGAGAAAGAAGGCACGCCTCTCTGAAACCAGAAAAACAAGTCCTTAGAGTTTCTGTTTCACAGAACACACACAGGGACAGGCAGGGAAATGGAAACCAAACACCCGTCCTGGCCCCTGCTGAAGGCGACGTCTTCAGATACTTTGCCATCCTGCCCCTGGTCGCTGTTAGATCCCTGATTCCGGCCGAGGAGTCGGCGGGAAGCAGGGAGGATAGGCCCGGGTATGCAGGCCTCGCTGCACAGCTCTGGGAGGAGCAGTAATTGACACAGACCCTTATGTGGTGCTGTCCTGCCCGGAGCGGGGGCGGGGCCTTTATTAGGACGCCTTGCGTCTCCGCGCTGCGGGACGCAAGGCGGATATAAAATTACTCCTTTATTTTAAACTGAACAATAACATTAAAACATTTCTCAGCCAACCGGGCTTTCCCCCTTTTCATTTAGTCTCTCAACTGGGGTTCTCTACCACTCATAGGCCCTCATTACGACCCTGGCGGAAAGCAACCGACCGGACCGCCATAGCGTAAATAGCGTTTCCGCCATTGCACGACGGAGCAAAGTGCGGCTCATTCCGACCCATCGGGCACGAGCACCACGCCATGGCGGAAGTGCAAAGTCCGCGATGGCGGAAATGACCCCAAAACGGCCCACACCGCCGCCGTACGGCACCCTAGGTGCAATTCCGCCACCCATCTTAGCGGTCACCGCAATGAGCGGCAATCGGAAAGTACGGTGACCGGAAATATACGGAAACGGAAGTAAAAACATGGTCCCGGAACGGGAAACATCACGCCGTACACCTATAAAAACACTATTTCCACACAACCATCAAAAATACTACCCTGAGACACATCCCAACCCGTCATCCACCCTAGTGAAACCAAGAAAAATGGGAAAAGTAGCGAAGAAAGCGTGCGACCGCAAGCGGCAGGTCCACTTCTCCCGTGAGGAACTCACCGTGCTCACAGAGACCCTCCAGGAGAATGCTGCCGTCGTCTTCTCCACGCAAATGACCAGGACGGCACTTGCGAACAAGAAGGCCATATGGGCCCTGGTGGCACAGCGGGTAAGTGCGGTGGGGACCGCACCCCGCAACCCACAGCAATGCAGAAAGCGATGGGACGACCTGCGGATCCGCGTCCGTAGCATACTTTCTGCCAACCGTAACATTGCCACAGCTACCGGGGGAGGATCGGAATCACCCATCAAGTTGACCCCCTGGGAAGAAATCTGTGCCTCCACCATTGGAATGGAGAGTATAGAGGGAGTCGGAGGGATGGAGAAAGGAGTGCAGACATCCGAAGAATCAGGTAGGTGTCCCAAATAAAACAATGCTAAAACCACAATGTCCAATCATGTGAAGCACCACGTGTCCACATAGTGCAACAGTAACACATGTCCAGGAGAACGTCCACATACATAGGCCTGATAGCACACTTTAAAAGTCACATTAAATACATAAATAATTAAAAATCCTAAAAACACCCTCTACACGTGCAGCAGGCACACCCTAACTGCAGGCTGCAAAACAACTGCACCCTCAATCCACACAAAAATGAAACCACCTCCAAGGCCCCGACCCAAATCACCCTCAGGTACCACCCCAATGCATGTGATACAATGCCATTCCAATTTCCACAGACCCATAAATAACGCTCGCCCTCCTTTACTCCACCACAGGGTCCGATTCAAACGACGAGCTCCAGGACACCCCTACCAGCACACCTGCAAAGAGGGCCAAGACCAACGGCCAAAGACCCTCCACCTCAGCTGCACGCATCAAGACACGGCAGCAGCACAAATCAAGTGGCAGCACACAGGAGGGAACTTCAACAGGCACCCCAGCAGCCAGCATGCCCACAACAGCACCACCACAGGTCCCCCCAATGGATGCCACAGAAGGCTCTGCTTCTGGTGGCAGCAGCACCATAGGTGACACTGCATTAATGGCAGCATGCTCCGACACAGAAAACGGGGATGTCGAAGTTAGATCCATCCATGACCTGTCTCAATCCCCCTGTCTGTTCCATCCCGTACACCATGAGGATACCACGCAGGGGCACCCACAAGACGACGACTGGCCATCCCCCACAAGCCCTGTGGCAAGGCAACATGAGGTGACCAGCCCCTCTGTGACACCACCGCAAATGGCCATGGCCCAGCAGAGGCAACAGTCCCTCGACCAGGTGATCGTGCAACAGCAGCAACTGGCCACGCTCCTCAAGGACCATGCCGATGAATGTGGGGGCACTAAGGCAGACATAGAAACATCAACTGAGACACTTAGGGCAGAAATGGAGAGAAGTACAGAGACACTAAGGGCAAAAATGGAGAGTAGCACCGAGAGCCTGAGAGTAGAAATGGAGAGAAGCACCGAGAGCCTGAGAGTACAAATGGAGAGAAGCACCGAGAGCCTGAGGGGGGAACTGCATGCGACGTCCAAAGACGTATGTGCTGAACTTGCCGCTGTGCGCCGTCTGCTCACTGAGCTCTCACAAACCCTTAGGGACATGCATGGACGTGAGCAGGCAGAGACATCATCCGTTGCAAGTTCCGTCCAGGGCAGCCCCCAACGTAGATCTGGGAGGAACCTGCGCTCCACAGGCAGGGGTGCCCCTGATACCCGGAGAGGGGGCTTGCAATAGCGACTGCCCACTGACAATGAGCATCTTCGGACACTGGTGTTCGGGGGGGAGGTAGGAGGGTGGAGGGGGTGTGTTGGGCTCACTTGGGTGGCGGGTCGATGGGGTGTGTAACATGATATCACATATGCCATAAACAATGCACGATCATCCAATGAGAGGTGTGGACATTGATCTTTGTGTACGAGGCCATTATAGGCGTACAGTCCATATTGTGCATGTTCCAGACACACACAGTGCCACAAGTCCCGTGTCCATGTATCAGCCACCAGGCGTGTGTGCTAGAAGCATGCATCTATGATATGCTGACGAATGTCACGGCCCTCCTGTGCCTCGCAGACTCCTTGAGGTGCTGCCACATCGCCACCCTCATCATGACCATCTTCAGGTGCTTGCAGTTCTGCGTCAGGGGGCATGGGCACATTTCTACGTACGCACATGTTGTGTAGCATGACACATGCCATGACCATCTTTGCAACCTTCTCATGGCGGTACAGGAGTGCCCCGCCAGACCTGCTGAGGCAGCGGAAACGAGTCTTCAGTAGGCCGAATGCCTGTTCTATGACTACACGGGTACGTGAGTGGGCATGGTTGTAGTCCTCCTCATGCTGGTTCTGTGGGTTCCGGAGTGGTGTAAGGAGCCATCTCTTCAGCGGATACCCGGCATCACCTGTATGTGGACAATAAAGGATGTTTGTGGAATGACATTGCTACGTACGCACCCCCCCCCCCTTCCTGCCAGGTCATTGCCGCATCACATACCCCACATTATCATGCATGAAATGAGACTCACCGAGTAGCCAGGATCTGTTCCCTGCGTGTCGCTCCATGTAGGGTGGTATTGTAGAGTTCCTCAAGACCATAGAATCATGGGTTGATCCAGGAAATCGGGCACAACAATGTGTAATGATCCTGTTGGAGTCACACACCATTTGTACATTCAGAGAAGGAAATTGTTTTCGGTTGCGGTACTGGGCCTCCATGGCATGTGGGACGACCAATTCCACATGGGTGCAGTCGATGGCACCAATGCAACCCGGTATGCCGCCAAGTGCATGGAATCCCACTTTTGTGTTCGTGATTTCCTGCTCCGAGCGTGGTAGAGAGATGTAGTCGTCTGCGTGCTTCAGGAGGGCATCGAGCACTTGCAATAGTGTTCGTGAGAACAGTGGCTGTGAAATGCCATGCAACTGTCCGACTGTGTGCTGGTAGGTGCCTGTGGCCAGGAAGTGGAGTACAGACACCACCTTCAGTAGGGGTGGGATGGCGGTTGGGCTATCTATCATGCTGACAAGGTCAGCCTGTGTCATGTCCACAATGGCGGTTATGGTGTCCCGGTCCAAACGGTAGAGGGTGTGGATCTGCTCATCAGTGAGGTCGAACGGATGTGCTCGGAGGCGTGGGATTGCGGGCTGCCTGCGTGGTGGTAGTGGCTGTGCTGGCGGCCCTTGCTGGCCCTGCCTTGCCCTCCTCCTCCTCCTGCGTCTCCTCTGTGCGGCCGGTTGTTGTAGTAGTTGGTGTTCGTCTTCTTCTTGAAGTTGGAGTACTTGCAGTGCTATCAGGTCCCCCAGGGCCAACATCGCTAGTCCTGCCGGTAGCATTTCGGAGTGGGTGTGGTTGTGGGAGGGGGTTGGGTGTGCAATTTATGTGTTTCCAGGCTGCATAGGCTCCACCTGTGGTGATTCATTCCACCTGTGCAAGCTGCAATCCCCTTTGGGCGAGCACGTCCCGCACACAACGCTGCAATTCGACGAATGGCATCTTGCTATTACAATCATGTATTTTTACCCGATGGCAGTGTAATATTGGTTGATATGTTCATTCTGCTATGGTCCCATTGTTTCACATACTATCTTTGCAGTCGCGAACACACTTGTGAAGGGTCAGTGGAACGTAGTACTCGAGTAACGGTGGACCCTCATGCAAAACTGTACCGAGGTTCACCGACGGGCGGGGCGTCCCATTTGTGAGTGAAGCCAGTTGCCATTTTCACACACTGCCGCACTAGATGGATGAATTTGTGATTTCAAGCGGTCACAGATGCCTTTTCGACGTGATGTTGCAAATGAGGAATTCGAAGGACAGCGCTTTCGGTTTTCAGCTAGCGGCGAGGAGATGCCCACAGGTCTGACTGCAAATATAACGTTCTATTGTTCAATGTCCTTGGGACAGGGGCCATGGCGTGAATGCAATGATTGATATGAATAGTATGGGATGCGCAATCGCGAAGTGGGCGATAAGGCCGGACGTTCCCAAATACATGTTACTTCACAACACTGGAATTACGGGCTGGAGCACAGTGGATTTTGCAGGCTGCATAACGCACAGACTCAATGGAAATTTCACATGTTATGTGAGTATGTAAACAGGCGTTTTCATACCGGGATGAGGGAATGATGTATGGATGCATGGACAGATGATTTAATACAGAGTTTGCCATGTACAGGGCTTCTTGGAATCTATCCGCCTCCCCTGCGCTATGTGATGCAGGGCTGCCATAGTGGGACCATCGTCTATCTGGCCTTGTTGAACCCTCCCTGTCTCGACGCGCCTTCAGACACTTGTGTCTATGCACGTTACTAATCCCATCTGATGGATTCTGTTTTAACAGACGCATGCACAAAAACACTCCTTTGTAATAGTGTTTTCACCTCGATATAGATAGTTATGATTCGCAAGTGGTTTTTGGGTGGTGATGATCCTTTGGAGTGGGCTAGCATGCATATGGCTGTGGATTTGGTGTGATCATTGAAGTGAGTAATTCAAATGTAGTTCTGATGCCCATACTATTCTTTTTCATTTCATTTGGGTGACAGGTATCTCCTCCCCTTTTGCCACTGCCATCTGTATGCCACTCCTGCAGATGGATTTTACTCCCGACACCTGCTGCTTCGTGTTAATCAGTGGAGCACCATTACGATCTTATGGGACGATCGCCAATGGGCCACATGCCCTTACGCAGTACTAGTGGCTAGGAGCAACATTTCGGCCTTTCAGCTGGACTAGTGCCTCCCTAATGGGACGGCCCTGCGGTTCTAGGCGCTTCCATGTTGCCTTTTCGTACGAGAATGTAGCCCCTGTGTACCATGAGGGAACAGGGCGTCACACAAGAAGTAGCTGGTCATTTATTGCGGATGCAGCCCACAATGATGGAATATATTATGGAGTTCATGGCCTAATGGCTGTATGGGCTTGGTGAATTTGTTGTGCATTAAATTTCTATTCTGATATGAACCGTGTAGCGTTCTTCTTTGCAAGTGATGTGGCATATTCCTATTTGTGGAGCGATGTATTGTGAGGAGATCTGCATTGGGTTCCAGCTTCGGAGTATAGTTGCGTGGTACTGTACTGGGCGCGTTTGCCTACGAAGCCCAGTGAGGTCAGGGATGAGGGCCGCCAATATGACTGTTTTAATGATGTCATGATCAGGGGCGGGGGATTGGCTTTTGTGTGACAGATGCCGGTCAGCCAGGTGGATTGGTGGAATGATGTGATTATCAGAATATGGCTGGTCACAGGTGCCTGTGTTTGCGTGCGTTTCTTGGAGGGAGACTGAGGTCATGTCCATTTGTATAGCTTCTGTATTCGTGCCATCTGTGCCCTGCAGCTCCCATTGGCCCCTCTTGAGATTCATTTGTTCGTTGGCAGGCATGGATGACATTTCACTGGTTGCATTGTGTGACTTCATTGCACCTACGGGGAGTTGTTCAATGTGGCCAGGGAGCGGTGTACAGGCACTCAGTAGGGCCGTTTACGGTTGGTTCGCGATGCTGTACTTCTCACCATGGCGGAATGGTACTTTCCGCCGTGCTTGATGGCGTTAGGTGCATGTCCGCTAGGGTCAGAATTCGCGTACCGTTGCGCCATGGTGGTAATTACGGTTTGGCATGGCGCGCGTGCGCGTACTTGGTGCAGTTAGCGTTGGCGTTCACTACGGTGTCGCTGATGGCATCGTACTTTATGGTGACGGGTCATGATCGCACCGAGCGCTATTCGATGGCGGTATTGCATTTCCGCCATCGTTTTTCGATTTCCGCCAGGGTCGTAATGAGGGCCATAGTCTGTAAGTGTGGCTGGAGGCCGGGTCATAGTTCTTAGACCATATCTTCCACCCCTGGGTGCAACCCCCCGTCTCCCCTCGGGTTGCTCACCTTCGTTGTTCTGCTCACCCAGTTCTGGTTCACTCAGTGGTTCCTCGGTTCCGTTGTCCACGATCTCTCCATTATCTGGATCTTCATGTCCGTCATCCCTCGGAGGATCCTCTTCTTCCTCCGGGGGACATTCGCCGTCTGTCCATAGATTCTTTGGCACTGCCTTGAACCATGACGCATTTCTCGTTACTTGTCTTTGCCCCCTTTTGGCAGTTATCATGGTGCCATGCCATCTGTTTATTGTCCATGGGGCAGTATCATATCGAGTGTCTAGTTTGGATTTGGAGGGGTTCCTCACCATGACCACTTGATCACCGACTCTGTGGTCAGACTGCCTGGCATTCCTTTTGTTGCTCATGTGAGCGTTCGCCTCTGTTCTTCTTGTTTCGGTGCACTCCTGGTTGAACGTGTCTATGCTCCTGCTCGGATGGTGTGGTATGGAGGAGTTAATGATAGTGCCGTACATTAGGTCTGCCGGCGGTATTCCTGTTGTGCTGTGGGGTGTGACTCTGTAATTCCGTAGGAAACAGTATAAGTCCACCTGCCATGGGCTAGCGTTGACGCGCGACAGGCGTAATAACTTGTTTATTGTCCGCATGATGCGTTCCACGTCGCCATTTGCCTGCACCCATCTCAGCATTATGTGGTGGTAGCGGATGTTGAGTTCCATGAGGTATTTTTTGAATTCTTCTCCTTGGAAAGGTGTGCCATTGTCGCTCCTGATTTTCCTTGGTAGGCCATGTGTCGCAAACATTTTCCCGATCGCGGGTATGACCGCCTCTGATGCCGTGGAATTGACTATCTCGACCTCCGGGTACCTGGAGTGGTCATCAATCGCCACCAGCAGGTGGGTGCCTTCCTGTATTTTGCAGAAGTCTATGCTTATGGCGTCCCATCTTGCGGACCCTCGCACTGCTGATTGGATGGGCTCCGGATTGGGTGGAGGCCCCGTTATTTGGCATGGGAGGCAGGTGCTGACTAACCGCTCAACTTTTCCATCGATCTGGGGGAGCCACACGCGGTGCCTTATCCAGGCTTTTGTCCTTACAATCCCCAGGTGTCCTTTGTGTGCCAACGCCACTACTTTGTCCTGGAGACTTAGAGGGATAATGATTTGGGTTCCTCGTAGGATGAGCCCTTCTTCCATGATAGAAAGGTCTTACCGGACTGCGAAGATTCCGGTGAGGAATTCTTTGGCTTCCGCTGTTCTATTGTGGATGTTCTGTAGGAACGACTTCCATTCCCCGGAGATGATCGCGTCCTTCACCAGGTTACAGCATGGGTCACTTTGCGTTGCCTCTACTATGTCTTCCAGTCCGATTGCTCGTGGCTTCATGGTGTGTATCACCTGGCAGATGTGCTCTTCTGTCTCTTCCGCCATGTGTATTTCCCTCAGTGTTGCCGCTCTTGGGTGTCTTGACAGGAAGTACGCCGGGTTGCCACTGCCTGGCTGGTATGTCAGTTCGAAATCATATCGTTGGAGATGTAGCAGCCACTTTTCAATCCTGGCAGGGGGGTGAGATGAGGTGCCCGTGAAAATTGGGAGCAGTGGTTTGTGATCTGTGTAGGTTTTGAATTTCCGGCCGTACAGGTCCCTCTTTTTCGAAGTGGGAGTATCGTTGCTCCGTGGGTGTTAGTACTCTGGATGCATAGGCAATCGGCAATCGACTCTCCCGTTTTTGCCACCTGTGTGAGAATCGCCCCCAGACCCACAGGGCTGGCATCCATGTAAAGCTCGGTTGGTAGTGCAGGGTCGTAGTAGGCCATGGTGGTGTCTGCCGATAGTGATGCCTTGATGCGGTCGAAGGCCTCTTGGCATGTGGGCCCCCACTCCCACTTCATGCTGACTTTTGTGAGTTCACAAAGAGGTTCTGAAAGTGTGGCCAAGTTTGGGATGAACCTTCCACAGTAGGCAGCCATTCCTAGAAAACTGCGCACTTCCGTCGGTGTTGTGGGGGGTGTGGCAGCTTGGATGTCCGCCACTTTTTGGGGGTCCGCCGAGATGCCTGTGCTATTGAACGTGTACCCAAAGAACGAGATCTCTTCCTTCAGGAACTCGCATTTTTCTTTGTGTATTGTCAGACCCACACCCTATAACCTGCTAAGTAGCATGTGGAGTCTTCGCATATGTTCTTCTTTGTCGCCTGCATGTATTAGAATGTCATCGTTGACATTCAAGACTCCCAGGATACTTCCTGTATGGTTTGTTGGAAGACCTCAGCTGCCGAGGAGATTCCAAAACTCAGGCGCTTGTACCTGCGTAGGCCGATGTGAGTTGAGAATGTCGTGATGTACCGGGAGTCCCGGTGTAGTTTCAGCTTGTGATATCCGGCATTCAGTTCGACCTTTGAGAATATTTTGGATCCAGTGAGGTCTGCCACAATCTCATCGAGGGTCGGGGTGATGTGACGCTCGTGTTTTATTGATGCATTAGGGAGGCGCATGTCTATGCATATTCTGACCTTCCCTGGTTGTTTGGGCTTCTTGGTGACAACCATGGGAGAGACCCATGGAGTGGGCCCAGTTACTTCCTCGATGATGCCCGCTTTTTCCAGTGCCCTTAGTTCCTTTTCCACTTGGCTGCGTATGTGGAACGGCGTCCTTCTGTGTCGCACTGCTCTCGGTTGGACTTACTCATCAATGTGTAGCCTGATTGACTTTCCTTTTAGGCATCCGATTCCCTTGAGGAGGTTTGGGTATCTCTCTAGAACGTTGTCGACTTCTTGTGCGTCGGTCACTTCACAAATGAAGCTTATCAGCCCCAGGTCCTCTGCTGCGTCTCCACTCAGGAGGCATTCAATGCCTGCATTTACTACGTAGATCTTTGACTGCAGTGATTTCTCCCCTTGGCTGATGTTGGTTCGGAATCTGCCTACTATGGGCAGTGGGGTCTTGCACCCGTATGCAAATAGTAATGTGTCCATTGCATTTAGGGCCGGTTGGGGCTGTATTTTCCTGAACGTCGTCAGTGGCATGACGTTCACGGATGACTCTGTGTCTATGGTCATTAGTATGTTCTGGCTGCATCACTACCTGGCATTTACGTCTTCTCTTCCTCTTTGGTGCAGTGTTTCCGTAGTTGAGGGCTGAAACCAGGTAAACTTTCTTTCCTTTCTTCCAATGTTCATTTGCAGCTTCCTGTTGGATGTGTGCTGCGTCATCCCCTTCCTCCTCTTTGGAGGAATTTGTGGTTTCTTTCCTGAGCTCTTGTCCTGGGATGCTTGCGGTGGTTGCTGTGGCTGCATACTTTGGCGTAGTGGTCTTTTCTGCCACATGCGCCGGGCAGTTGCATCGTCCGTGGTGAGGCCCTCCACACCACCCACATTCCATGGGTCCCAGGGTCCGGTGTTGCCATTTGGGGTGCGTGTTGTATCCACTGGCCTCCTCCTTCGTGAATTGGAGATTCGTGATCTGGTCCACAGTTGTCAATGTGAGGGCCGCTGTAGTTTCTGTAGGGTCGTGCCCATGTGTGCCGCCCTGGTGTGAGCCAGTTCCCTCTGGCGGCCCAGTTCAAGGATTCGTGTCAGTAATATCCCCTTCTCGCTCAGCATCATCCTCCTCAATTTTTCCGATTGAATCCCGTTTATGATTTGGCGGCGGATCTCCTTCTCTATGTCCGTGAATTTACATGAGATTGCGAGCTTCCGGAGTATGGTGTGGTAAGCATACAGCGTTTCCTCCTCCATCTTGATGGTTGTGCAGAATATAAATGTCTCATAATCTGGATTGAGCTGGGGCATGAAGTGGGCCGTCAGGGCGTCCTTCATTTGCTGGTAGATGTCAAGGCCATCCGTGATTGCCAGCGAATTGAAGATGCATAGTACTTCATCCCCCACATTCAGTAGTAGGTGCAACCTCATTTTCCCCGATGTGGTAATGTCTTTGCATTCCATTGCCATCTCAAACTTCTGTAACCACAACTGCCATCGTGGGCCAACCGATGACGGGTCAGTGTATGGGTCAAAAGGATAGAGTGCTACGGTTGAGCCACCATGCGGGCGGGCATGCGGCGTAGACAGTGATAGGTTCGCGGCCATCCTGGACAGCGTGCCGGGCCTAGGGGTGGATGTGCCAGACGCCATGTTGAAAGTCAATGCGCACATGTGGCAACCGTTCTCTCACCTTGGGGCACTCCTGGGAGTGTCCTTGGCCTCCTTTGCGTGTGCCCATGTGATGGGGGTGGTGTTGCTCCTTCTCCCCATCCAAGACTCCCACTGCGTGGCGCGGATGCTTCCTGGATTTGTATGGCAGTGCGGTAGGGATTTGTTGAAGGCAGAGATGTTTTTGAAAAATATCTTTTTTTTTTTTGGGTGGGGGATTGGGCGCCCCCATCGTGTTCCCAACAATTTCGCCCTAATCAGGGGCTTCAAATGCTGGGCAGCAGCATCACGCGTGCTGTTGTGTTCGCTTCCTCGTCGCTAGTGTTAGATCCCTGATTCCGGCCGAGGCGTCGGTGGGACGCAGGGAGGATAGGCCCATGTATGCAGGCCTCGCTGCACAGCTCCGGGAGGAGCAGTATTTGACACAGAGCCTTCTGTGGTGCTGTCCTGCCCCGGAACTGCCTCCCTGGAACCGGGGCAGGACCTTTATAAGGACCCCTTGCGTCACAGCGCAGCGGGATGCAAGGCGGATATAACAGTTGCTTGTCCTGAAACTTGCTCCGACTCTGCTGTCCTGAGAATGTCATTCTGCGACCGTCTCTACCCTGGTAACCCCAGAAGAAGGGCCCGGACCGAGGCGTTATATCAACAGCTGCGCTAGCACATGCTGCCCAACACCGACACTGCCAACCAGGTGATGGAGGTTCTCAAAGGCTGCCTGCAGTGACAGATCCAAATGGTGAACGTGTCCCAGGCTCCATCGCTCCTGTTCGAAAACCGTAACCTTGTTGAACCGCATGGAAAAGTTCAGGGTGGACATACACACGGTGGACCAGCGGTTGAAGGAAAAACTCCCTGCATTGCTCTACTGGAAACTCCAGGGCACCCTGGCTCCCAAGACTGCTTGAGCGCTGGTGCAGTACAGACAGATATCATTGTCCCTCTGGCTGCTCACAGTTGTGCTTGTGCAGTGCTGGACTGACCCACCGGGACATCGGGACGTTCCCCGCTAGGCCTCGGGCGCAGAGGGCCTCTTTACTTGCTTAGGGAGTTGGGGGAAGGATATCATTATATGAGCGAACATCTAGGCCAGCCTGGATTGTTCGCTATCACTCTGGCCACTGCCTGGTGCATTTCTTGTGTCTGGGGCTGCTGGGCCGGGCTCCTGTACGCTTTCCCATTTTTAAGGAGCACCGCCCCAAGAAACAAACCGCACGTGCCCTGCAGCCTTGCCCTAGACAATGTCACTGTGCGCATGTACACTGCAGCACAGGCAGGGCTGGACTGGGAACCAAATGTGGCCCTGGACATTTTTTTTAAAAGTGGCCCCATATTTCGATAAAGGAGCGAGCACATTGTGTGAACCCAACCCTCCTATGAGGGGGATTGGGAATATCCCCCAAGAAAATATTGAATAATATTAGTCAAAATTATTGCATTAAATGCATGTTTTAAAAATATATGGAATAAAACGTCATGTTGTAATAAGAGATATTACACCAATATTGGACGAAAGACCTCAGGCCTAGCCTCCAGGCCTGAGCAAAGGACTCATGATGTGACGTCCACAACCAGTTGCAATCTTAGAGGCGTGGCCTACTGGATGCTTCATATGGATCCCTGACAACAGCCTCCTGCAGATCCCACACAAGATCCCACATATTAACTGCAAATCAAAAGGAGGCAGATGATTTGCAGTACAGGCAATGGTCTGTCGAAGGCGCACTGCATAACAATTCACATCAAAACCAGCCATCAACCCATTAGAAAAAATGTAACATTTAGAGATTTTGATCTTCCGCTGCACCACGCCTCCTAAAAGAAAGTGCATTGAGACAATTTGGTTTGCAGTGCGGCACTATACAAGTCCACTCATTCATTAATGTATTCATAGTTCACCCTCAAAAGCTTTGCTTTAGAGGTCCTGGACTATAATAGGTTCTCTCTTTAAAAATCCTCACAGAAGCCAGCGACCCCACCCTTGAAAATAAAATAAAAATGCATCTTTTGGATGCTCTGCAACATCTCCACCTCCCATAGAAAAGCGCTTTGAGACGATTCTCCTTGGCACTCAAGCATGCGAGATTTCCATACACTCCTCTGAAACTACTAGACTACTTCAGCAGCAACCTGCGCCTGACCACTAGTGACATTTCGTGCGTACTTCATACAAGATTATCCCACACAAATATTTGGACCCAAACTAAACACTGTCATGATATCATCTTACATTTCCGGTATTAGTTCGAGGTGGGAATAGGCATTTTTGTGTTTTTCGAAAGATTCTCCCAGAATTCCATTCGTTTTTTTAAACATACACATAGATAAAAGGCATGTAAATGAAGCAAAATACATGGAGCTTCGTTTACAGAGGAAGCCGAAAACGGCCAAAAACAGTGCCAGATTTCATACACCTCCAGAGTCTGACTATGAGCACTGCAGCCCCCGAAACTCACATTCAATTCTCCTTAGTAAAAGGGACTAGAACGTTGCTGCCTGTTGCGAATCAGACTTTCTTAATAGCCAGCTAGCACTACTGTAGCTTTTTCAAGGCGCAGTGTATTTCCTGAACGGCTAGGCCTGGTGGTTAAAAGGGTGCGCTGAGATGCTCGAAACGGACAGCAGCAAATATTCACTAGTAAGTACTTCCTGCAGCTGAGCAGAGTGGAGCCGCTACAGCTCTGAATGTAGATTAAATCCCAAAACATATATCTAGCAAGCAAAACACCTTATCATGACAAGCTGGATGATATTGCCTTTGCTGGCGATTTACGATTAATAAACAGCCATGCGCAGCACTCAGAGATTTGCGTTATCAAAGAATGAAATAAAGAGGGGGCTGAAGAGGAATGGCGTTACGGTAAAAGGGCCGGAAAAATAGGGACACATTACTACCCGATCACAACATTCGATGGACCAAGGAACTAATCGAACAAATAACATTAAATATAATGCTGGATTTCTTTGCATCTGCGCTTTCCTGATGTAGAGCCGCACGTTGCTACCCTCCCCAAGAGTTTCTGATTTTTACAAGCGCGCAGTTAATCCAGAGACCCTTTGGAGACACAGAAGTTATTACACATAGGAGCCAAGACGTGCCCCGGGTCCTGTGTGATTCTGACCCTATGGCTGGGAGCACCTTGCAGACCCGTTCCCTGTTTCTTTCCAACCTAGACATTTTGTTCCACAATAACAATCATTTCTTGGCTCACTTGCTTACATTTGCAGCACGCTTCACCACAATAAACCAATACCCTTGGGCTGTAAAATAGCTGGAGTCCGGTTTGGGACTTCAAGGAAGGTGGGTGCTGCAACAAAACATGTCCATCCAAATACGCCCCAAAAAATAAACGCACACGTAAAACACTGTGGATATGTCTCAACAATTGCATTCGCGCGGTCGCACCCCTCACCTCAACTGAAATCAAATGGCAGATAGGGCCGGCCTGCTCCGGAGCACGCTGCTCGCCTCGTCACTCAGCAGCAGCAGCAGCACCACTGAGGTCCCTGCATTGGCTGAGCCTGTGCTGCAGTGTACATGCGAACAGTGACATTGTCTAGGGCAAGGCTGCAGGGCACGTGCGGTTTGTTTCTTGGGGCGGTGCTCCTTAAAAATGGGAAAGCGTACAGGAGCCCGGCCCCGCAGCCCCAGACACAAGAAATGCACCAGGCAGTGGCCACAGTGATAGCGAACCATCCAGGCTGGCCTAGATGTTCGCTCATATAATGATATCCTTCCCCCAACTCCCTAAGCAAGAAAAGAGGCCCTCTGCGCCCGAGGCCTAGCGGGGAACGTCCCGGTGTCCCGGTGGGTCAGTCCAGCACTGAGCACAGGCTCAGCCAACGCAGGGACCTCAGTGGTGCTGCTGCTGAGTGACGAGGCGAGCAGCGTGCTCAGGGGCAGCCCGGCCCTGTCTGCCATTTGATTTCAGGTGAGGTGAGGGGTGCGACCATGCGAATGCAATTGTTGAGACATATCCACAGTGTTTTACGTGTGCATTTATTTTTTGGGGCGTATTTGGATGGACATATTTTGTTGCAGCACCCACCTTCCTTTAAGTCCCAAACCGGACTCCAGCTATTTTACAGCCCAAGGGTATTGGTTTATTGTGGTGAAGCGTGCTGCAAATGTAAGCAAGTGAGCCAAGAAATGATTGTTATTGCGGAACAAAAGGGCTAGGTTGGAAAGAAACAGGGAACGGGTCTGCAAGGTGCTCCCAGCTATAGGGTCAGAATCACACAGGACCCGGGGCGCGTCTTGGCTCCTATGTGTAATAATTTCTGTGTCTCCAAAGGGTCTCTGGATTAACTGCGCGCTTATAAAAATCAGAAACTCTTGGGAGGGTAGCAACGTGCGGTTCTACATCAGGAAAGCGCAGACGCAAAGAAATCCAGCATTATATTTAATGTTATTTGTTCGATTAGTTCCTTGGTCCTTCGAATGTTGTGATCGGGTAGTAATGTGTCCCTATTTTTCCGGCCCTTTTACCGTAACGCCATTCCTCTTCAGCCCCCTCTTTATTTCATTCTTTGATAACGCAAATCTCTGAGTGCTGCGCATGGCTGTTTATTAATCGTAAATCGCCAGCAAAGGCAATATCATCCAGCTTTTCATGATAAAGTGTTTTGCTTGCTAGATATATGTTTTGGGATTTAATCTACATTCAGAGCTGTAGCGGCTCCACTCTGCTCAGCTGCAGGAAGTACTTACTAGTGAATATTTGCTGCTGTCCGTTTCGAGCATCTCAGCGCACCCTTTTATCCACCAAGCCTAGCCGTTCAGGAAATGTACTGCGCCTTGAAAAAGCTACAGTAGTGCGAGCTCGCTATTAAGAAAGTCTGATTCGCAACAGGCAGCAACGTTCTAGTCCCTTTTACTAAGGAGAATTGAATGTGAGTTTCTGGGGCTGCAGTGCTCATAGTCAAACTTTGGAGGTGTATGAAATCTGGCACTGTTTTTGGCCGTTTTCGGCTTCCTCTGTAAACGGAGCTCCATGTATTTTGCTTCATTTACATGCCTTTTCTCTATGTGTATGTTTAAAAAAACGAATGGAATTCTGGGAGAATCTTTCAAAAAACACAAAAATGTCTACTCCCACCTCGAACTAATACCGGAAATGTAAGATGATATCATGACAGTGTTTAGTTTGGGTCCAAATATTTGTGTGGGATAATCTTGTATGAAGTACGCACGAAATGTCACTAGTGGTCAGGCGCAGGTTGCTGCTGAAGTAGTCTAGTAGTTTCAGAGGAGTGTATGGAAATCTCGCATGCTTGAGTGCCAAGGAGAATCGTCTCAAAGCGCTTTTCTATGGGAGGTGGAGACGTTGCAGAGCATCCAAAAGATGCATTTCTATTTTATTTTTAAGGGTGGGGTCGCTGGCTTCTGTGAGGATTTTTAAAGAGAGAACCTATTATAGTCCACGACCTCTACCGCAAAGCTTTTGAGGGTGAACTATGAATACATTAATGAATGAGTGGACTTGTATAGTGCCGCACTGCAAACCAAATTGTCTCAATGCACTTTCTTTTAGGAGGCGTGGTGCAGCGGAAGATCAAAATCTCTAAATGTTACATTTTTTCTAAGGGGTTGATGGCTGGTTTTGATGTGGATTGTTATGCAGTGCGCCTTCGACAGACCATTGCCTGTACTGCAAATCATCTGCCTCCTTTTGATTTGCAGTTAATATGTGGGATCTTGTGTGGGATCTGCAGGAGGCTGTTGTCAGGGATCCATATGAAGCATCCAGTAGGCCACGCCTCTAAGATTGCAACTGGTTGTGGACGTCACATCATGAGTCCTTTGCTCAGGCCTGGAGGCTAGGCCTGAGGTCTTTCGTCCAATATTGGTGTAATATCTCTTATTACAACATGACGTTTTATTCCATATATTTTTAAAACATGCATTTAATGCAATAATTCTGACTAATATTATTCAACATTTTCTTGGGGGATATTCCCAATCCCCCTCATAGGAGGGTTGGGGTCACACAATGTGCTCGCTCCTTTATCGAAATATGGGGCCACTTTTAAAAAAAATGTCCAGGGCCACTTTTGGTTCCCAGACCAGCCCTGTGCTTGTGGTGATAGCTGTCCTGCCAGACATGTTAGCTACCTCTAAACCATCATCGAGTTTGCTCCATGTGATGGTCCACCTTCTGGCGTGGACAACTGGAGTCGCCTTCTTACGTTATGGTATGGATGTTGTCTTCAGCAGCCTATTTGGAAAACTAGAAAGGTATCACTTCAAGTCTCTTATCCAACAATATGAAAAGGAACTGCACAACCTACGCCCAGCCATGAGAGAGAACCAATAGTTCGAGAGGTGACGCCTCTGAACCAGGTGGGAAACGGTATCCACGCTGGCCACTGCCATCCCAAAACAGCCAACATTGGCCTGCTCCCTTTTCTGTTTCTTCACCAATCCCTTTCTCCAGTGGAATTAAGTGTGTCAAGATGCATCTGGCCTAAGTGCATCAAAATCCTAGGGGCAGAGTGATTTACCCCCTGACTTACCCCCCAGGCCATTGATGAAGTTGTAGAAAGGAGGTTAAAACAATTTGTCAATCATTTTAAAATGAATAAACATCCCAAACAATCGTACATAAATAGACATAAAGCGGGCAATAATAATAATTCGCATTTATATAGCGCTAGGAGCCCTCAGGCATCTGAGCGCTGCTTATTACTCATTTATCTACCTCAGAAGGATGAAAAGCTGAGTTTGGCCCTGCTGGGATTCGAATCTGCAATGGCAGGCTCTGCACGGATGTCAAAATGAGCGCTCTACTCGCTCTGCTATCTGACTGGGAAAGCTCTTGCCAGGAGATACATTGGACGAGAGTTTATCTTCCATTTGATGCAGCTACTACCAGTTGGGCTACATATTTCCTGCTTATCTGTTCCTTATTGGTTCGTGCAGTACAGGTAGGCCTTCAAAAGCAACCTCGTCTATGCTGCCTTGAGGACTAGAAATTTGAGGGTCACAAGCAAGAGTACTGATGGTAAACACTGAGGTTACATTTGCGGCTCCTGAATGCCGCTAAAATACACCAATCTTTCCTGTTCTACATCATAGCTGCACACTGTCCCCGCTGACTTACCTCTGCTTGTGGGAATCATGGCTCCTATCGTCTCGCTGAACTGCACTTTCACCTCACTCCTCAGAAGCACTTTGGGCAAAGACCCTACAGTAGCCACCAACATTGACAATCCATAATTGGCACTGAATTGCCTCACTCTCAGTATATCCACAGAGGAAACACAGTTCAAGGCAGATTACAAGGCTACTTCAGCAACATACATTCGTCGTCCCAGGATACACCTGGATTGAGTTTTCTAATCTCCAATAACTGTGACTATTGAACAACATTCAAAATCGAGCCCACATCAACAAATGCACATGTAGTGTATGCTTTCCCTGCTAGTGTGGAAGAGGACTGACATGGTACACACTGCCTATCCTACCCTTTGGTTGACTGGCCTACAGGGAACTCTGGAGATTTACTGGTGGACCTCTACCCTGGTCTCCAGGGAACTCTGGAGATTTACTGGTGGGCGGCTAACCTGGCCTGCAGAGAACTCTGGCGATTTACTGGTGGGTCACTACCCGGGCCTAAAGGGAACTCTGGAGATTTACTGGTGGGCTGCTACCCCGGCCTACAGGGAACTCTGGCAATTTACTGGTGGGCGGCTACCCAGGCCTACAGGGAACTTTGGAGATTTACTGGTGGGCCACTACCCCGGCCTACAGGGAACTCTGGTGATTTACTGGTGGGCGGCTACCCCGGCCTGCAGAGAACTCTGGCAATTTACTGGTGGGTCACTACCCGGGCCTACAGGGAACTCTGGAGATTTACTGGTGGGTGGCTAACCCAGCCTTCAGAGAACTCTGGCGATTTACTGGTGGACCTCTACCCTAGTCTCCAGGGAACTCTGGAAATTTACTGGTGGGCGGCTAACCTGGCCTGCAGAGAACTCTGGCGATTTACTGGTGGGTCACTACCCGGGCCTAAAGGGAACTCTGGAGATTTACTGGTGGGCTGCTACCCCGGCATACAGGGAACTCTGGCAATTTACTGGTGGGCGGCTACCCCGGCCTGCAGAGAACTCTGGCAATTTACTGGTGGGTCACTACCCGGGCCTACCGGGAACTCTGGAGATTTACTGGTGGGTGGCTAACCCGGCCTGCAGAGAACTCTGGAGATTTACTGGTGGGTCACTACCTGGGCCTACAGGGAACTCTGGAGATTTACTGGTGGGCGGCTACTCCGGCCTGCAGAGAACTGTGGCAATTTACTGGTGGGTCACTACCCGGGCCTACAGGGAACTCTGGAGATTTACTGGTGAGTGGCTAACCCGGCCTGCAGAGAACTCTGAAGATTTACTGGTGGGCGGCTACCCCGGCCTGCAGAGAACGCTGGCGATTTACTGGTGGGTCACTACCTGGCCCTACAGGGAACTCTGGAGATTTACTGGTGGGCCACTACCAGGCCCGGATCCAGGAATTTGCATCTGGGCGGGCCAGGTTTGTAATCAGGGGGGCCCAATTTCCATTGAGTGTAGGTGTTAGAGTACCCTAAACAAAGTGCTGACATTAATCCAGATTTCCCAGATCCGTGATTCAGTAAAAAATGTCTTCCCAGGTCCAGAAAAAAGCCTTTTCACAGCTCTATAAAATACAGTACAAAGCAAAAGAGAATCAAGGAAAATAGTGTCGCAACATCAATCTACCTATATTCCCTTGCCATCTGTTCCCCCCTTTCTATTATATCCACTTCTCCTTCACCTTTCTCCCCCAGTCACCTTGCATCATCTCCCCCTGACCACCAGTCCTATTTATCTCCACTCCCAACTACCCCCAAAAACCCTCTCCATGTCTTTCTTGGCCTGGTTGGGGAGAATCAAGGGTGATGCTTCCTCCTCTGAGAGGGCTGAAGAGCAAGACACCAGTGTTTATTTCATCTCAGATGGTGTGCTCTCAACAATGCCTGCCTGAACACTGTGGCTACTCCCAGTAGGCCTTGGAGGAGGTGCTTGTGGTTCCGCCACCTTGTTGTGAAAGACAACCCCCCCTCCAGTATACTGTAACAAGGAATAGGACATTTTGTTTCTTACAAAATTACATTTTGAAGCACAATTTCTTTTTGTTGCATTTTTGCAAAACATTTTAATTAGTTGAGTGCACAAGAGAGTGCTAGCATTCAGGAAAGAGAGCCAGGGTGGGAGACGTGGGGTCAAGAGTCCGATGGAGCGGGTTTAGGATTTTCTGTCTTCCTGGTATCTCTCCCGATGGGGCTTGGCGGGGAGTTTGGGCCCTTGGTCCCCTGCCACTTCCCTATACGCCATTGTCTGCTACATACTGTTGACTTACTGTTTATTATATGCAATTGTCCATTAGGGCTTTTTGTTTGATGTGTTTACTTTGATGTGCTATTGAATTTAACAATGTTGCTCAATACATTTGGCATAAAATGTTCAAAGAAAGATGTGCATGTTCTTGGCAGGTCCTGACACATGTGCTGCCCATCTCTTAAACCATGAGTGAGACTTTTCTTAAATAGCTTATACTGTGAACTGAATCACTTCTAGGTGGACCTAATGTTGGCAGGTAAGGCACAGTGTGATTAAATGATTTACCCAGGCTCACACACTTTGGTTAAGTGGTAAAGCCACAATTTGAGCCTATCCTGAAATTTTGATACTTGATCACACATCTTCTAAGCTCAAGTTGGTACAAATATGTGTTGGAGTTTGGTTTTGAATACGTAAAATAATACGCAATGTTATACAGAGTACTTTAAAAAGTCACATGATAAACCAACCTGACAATGTATGCATCATTGTGGAAATGTGTTGATGAAAAACAGTAAGGGAGTCATTTTGTTTTGAACCTTAAATTGCACAGAGGGGACTACTTGTGTTTGAAGTTTTTTGGAAAAGGGCCCCTACATGCAATTTTAAGTGTTTCCACTGAGTACTGGAAAAGTAAAGAATACAACACTGGCAAATATCGCCTTTGATCTTCACTTTTCTACTACGTGTCTGGAAAAGTGTAAAACCCTCCCACAATTAATGATTGTGGGAGCCATCCACAGTGGTTTCTTTTGTAATCTGCCTGCTTTTACCAGGTGTAAAAGGCAGTCTGATTCCATAGGAATCCATTGGTTTTCTGCGGACATAAAAAATACATGCTGGTGAAAAACCAATCGGATTGGGCTGGGGGACCTGTAAGAGCAGGCAAACTAGTGGAAGCCTACAAGCACCAGCATAGGAAATAATGCAAATTTACAAAAAATTTCATACAAGGTCACTGTTTCACACAGCATGTTCTGTATCACCTTAATTTCTAATCACCCAACAAACAAACCTTATATAATTTTAAGAAAAAGGTGCCACAGGCCATGGTCACTGCCAGTTACCTTTTTCCATCTCTAATCACTTCCTGTTGTAAATAATATGCCTCTTAAACACATTAAAAAGATAAGACCTCACTGTGAGTATCTTTGCAGCACTGACTGTGTTTGAGGGGAGAGAGGCAGGGAGAAGGGGCGTGGCCAGGTGTCCCTTGTCCAAATGTGAAATCCACCTCTGTTCCTCATAAATTCCACACCGTTCAGCCAATCTGCACAGTTACCTGTTAGGACTCTGCGGATGTCACTGGCAACATTACATGTGGACACCCCACTCCATTCCCTGGATTTTAAGCCTCAAGCGACAAAAACATCAGGGTGGTCGTAGAAGGACCAGGCAGAGCTAATTTCAAGTGTCTGGAAGCAAGGAACAGAAGTTCAAGGTCAACCACGTTTCCCGGCCCTAGGAGGCACCGTTTCCAAGATATACGCACCGCAACGTGCAAAACATCAATGTGGTCATAGAAGAACCAGACAAAGCTCATTTTAGCTGTCTCGAGTCCAGGAACAACATTTTGTTCTGGCTCAAAACCCATATTTCAAGGCCCCATGTCTCTCCTTTTCTGAAAAATCTGCACCACAATGCACTGCAACATACTGCGCCACGCCAGGGTGAGGCGACAGGTCGGGAGAGCACACAGAAGGTCCCATTATGCTGCTCCCCTCCACGTCTGCGCCGCTCTTGTCAACAATTGATGACAATGTTATCATGTCTGTCTACAGAACCTGTGAAAATTACGGGCACCATTTGCTAGTTGCTTATAAAATCTACTGGCTGAAAACACACATTAAGAGATTTCTATCACACCAGGAGCTCATTTACAGAGGCAATTAAGTAATTAAACAGTCAAAATAATGCGTAGATATAACACTAGCCGGCCCTATACAGCACAATGATTGGTGTTCGTCTGTGATAGAACTTGCAGAGAGAGTTCCCAAAGAGTACGTTTTGGCAGTGATGAGCAGGTAGTTCGTAGTATTGCCATAGGCATTCACATAGCTATTGCTAGTCATTGGGTGGGTAAATGACCAAACACACCCATAGGATGTGTGCTTCTCCTCACATCCCATCTCCATCCTATCTGTGTTCCACTGCAAGAGTTTGGACTTACACCTAGTAGGCAAAAGTAAAAAAGGATGTATGTTTGTCTCCGAATCAATCATAACCAACGACATTGCTCTGGTCGGCTTTCCATAACATTGGCTGCAAATCAGCCTTGTCCCTGCCATTAATGTGAGCAGCCCTGCCTAAACTGCTAGACCACAAGGCCAAAATCTGTCTGTGGTTGCTTGTGTTCCAGTGCAGAGGGTACATGGCCTAACAACTGAGACTAATCTGCACCTTTTGGTGATAGGACCAATAGTCATTTGCTAATGGCTTTTCTCCCTTCTGTAATGGCAGGACATACTAAAGAAGTATAGCATGAAAGGTTGTGCAAAGAAATTATAGTGGTAATGTTTAATTCAAAGCCTTGCATCCATCACTTTTTCACTATATTGCTCTCCCCTCCAGAATTACATTTTTGTTACTACCAACCTTATTTTCTTGCTTATACTCAAGTAGTTATGCAGCAGAATATATTTGTAAGGGTCCCCAGTCAGTTGATGTACCTTCTGCAGAAATCTGTGTGCAGTCAACATCACTTGACGTTTTTTGTTTGATTGCCACATGTTTAGGGTGAAATGCCATCCTCCTCCTCCCACAGTCCCCCAATGTCTTCACTCCCTTAGGTCCCACTTGCAACGCCTCCTTTCTAGGGGGGGGGCCGGGGATGACCTTTGGAGGGCCTGTCCCCCCGTCGTCCCTGCTGGAGCTGGGCCCGGCCACTATGTAAGCGATGTTCAATCAACACTACAGCTAAGTCAATGCCTCGTCTGGGATGCTGAGGAAAACCCTTATTGATGTATTTTTATAGTCAGTTCAGTACTCTGGATGACCACCCTTGTATAACACCCCCCTCCTAGAATCTCCCTGACCCCACTGAGCCAAGAAGTAGGTTTATTTTGCAAATTAAAAGGTTTATTTGAGAATTTAAACAATATATATATATATCACACTTTATAATAAATTTATATCTGATAGCACACTTAGACATATGATGTTGATCAACAATGGGTAATCTGGCACTAGCACACTTCTTTACAATCAATGAGGAGTTAGTATAGGATGGATAAAGTAGCAAAAATACTTTTATGATTTCAAGGGAAACGCAATGAGGAATAAAATGCAGTATAGAAATACTTGATATGATTTTAGCAAAATATAAGATAATCACTTTTTCTCTGGCAATTCACCCCCCCTCCCCTATGCAATGTAAGAAATGGAAGGAGATGGGAAGAGGAGCACACAGTTCTCAGGAATGCAATCAAATACAATAGGAAATTCAGTTCCCCCCCAGCAAGCTTAGAGGAAACAGGTAGGAGTTTGAAACACAGGCCCAAAATGTTTTTTAAATGTGATGGCAATGGATGGGAAAATGTGCCAATGATTTTAATTCCCTCTAGAGATTCAGGGTGAGTGGGAGATGCGTGTTGGTATTAGTTCAGGCTGACTTTAGCAATGCTCTATGAGTTATTACCAGGTTGCAAACGGATTTTAACAAAAGAAAGAATGGAGCTGCTATTTTGACAAGTGGAGAAATTGAGCCAAAATCGCAAATCGCGGTAAATTTCGCGAGTGCGTGTCTCGCGATTGCGGTAAAAGTATAAGGAGTAGGAAGTCGGTTCTAGGCTTGTTGGAAAGCGTAGATTCTAAGCTTTCAGATGAAACGGTTCCAGAGATACGGACGATTAAATAAAGGGAGATTTCCGGATTTAAAGTAAAACTCAAAATGACAGGTGACAGCCTGCAGCTTCAGAATGGACAGGTGACAGTTGTGCAGCTTTACAAATGACAGATGTACACAATTTCTAGGAGGCTGTTCTACTTAGGTTAAAATAGGTGGGATTAGATTATTTTAACTAAGAGATTGGTCCTGGACAGTTCTGCTAGGTACTCACAATATAAATTTGAAATAGGCCTCGCCACGGATCTGGTCAGGTTTTGGACTGGACTCCGGTTCTGGTCTCAGCACTTCACAGTGATCTGGGTCAGCTCTCTGGTTCTGCTCACAGCGGTCTGGGTCACTCTGGATCTCTGGTCTGGTCTCTGGCAATTGTTCTTGGCAAAAGAATTCAACAGCTCGCCGGCTGTGGAATAGTTTTCAAATGATTTTAAGGTTGCAGAGGCCTGCTGAGAAGAGTTCTCAGTTTGTGGTTTTAGGCCCTTGCTTTAAGTTCTGAAGTAAAGCTCTGCTCTTTGGAGATTGATGGATTTGAAGTCTGGATCTCTGGATGTGAAGTCGTCGGTCAGCATGCTCCGCAGCAAATGGAATTGAATGTCTCTACCTGTCCCAGCAGTCTCTTTTTATGTGTTTTGGAAATGGGTGTGTGCCTGGGCCTAGCTAAGCCTGCCCCTCTCTACTTGTCATTGGCCCAATTCTCCCCTCTCCCATGATTGGGGGAAGGAAATGGATTGTCATCATGATGAAGTCTGTTTATGGGTCAGAGGATCCTCTCCTGGTCAGTTTGCCCACAAATCTATATTTGATTCAAATACATCCTTTCCTGATACACAGTTGTTTTTACATCACCTACACACATCATATATCACATGAGGTAGGCACTGTTCCGACTCTGGCGTTTCTAGGAGCTTGGGTAAAGAAATGGCAACTTTTTTTTGATTTTAGTGGGTTATGCAACATTGGTTTTTCATTAAAAATTATACACATATACACAGCCTGTCCATACATACTCCAGTAAATTCCCATGTCTCTAGCTTAAACACAGAGTCTGTAGTATCAATAAATAGCGGGGTTTTGCCCCAGAACATCACACACATTGGAGTTTGGGCTTGAATTGTGGGCAAAGTTTTCATTTTAAGGATCCCCAAATTTCACATTTCTGTCATCTGGTTACCAAGAGTTATCAGTATTTCTGTAAAATATATATTTGCTTTCAATTCAAAGTACTGCAGTGTTTGAGTCCGCCCCCAAAGTTTGGGGATGACAGTGATCACATGTCTCTCCTGGCTGGCAGATCTTTGTTGACAGGAAACAGTCAAAATCACCATATCCTATTCAAGGAAAAAGGTCTTTTGTGTGGGCTCCAGCAAGCTGAGGTCAACAGACCAGGGGGCCACTTTGCATTTGGTTAGCATGACCATGTGATATCCTGGGCTTTCTGAGGTGAGAAGGTTTCCCAGCCTTTTGGCCTGTTAATCAAATCAGATTGTCTCTGGGAACAGCAGGTGGTTAGATCTTCCATTACCTAACAAGCTTTGAAGTCCCAATTGTCACCGAAGGCTGATTAGCTTCTGAAGTAGCAGTTCTCCTGTCAGAGTTTAGACCGCTAGCGCCGTCTTGAGTCCAAAGCGGGTACTGCATGCATTTTTTTGAGTTGTCTTGAACTACTGCATTTCAATAGAGTGGTCTTTTGCTTGATAGTATAGGACCCTTGCTTAACATTGTTTTGATGGCATCCTCACAGTAGAGTGGTGATGTGGAACCCCCCACAAGAAGGTTGTATCTTTGGAGTGGTCTCGTGCCAACTGCACAGTTCTCCTATTATGGCGTGAATGTGGGCGGCGATAGCTCATCCCCACATCCACCCAGTCTATTGATTTAGTTTGTTCTGGGATAGAATAATGGGCGGCGACAGCTCATCCCCACATCTACCCAGTCTATTGATTCAACATGGGTCAAAACCATGACAAATCCCCCCGCCCGACTGCGCTTTGATTCAAGTCGAGGGGAAGTCGGGTGCAAAGGAGGTTTTGAGCACTTGCGTTGGTATGTCCCCATTATCTTCTTCCTATCCTGTAGGTGGCACAGTTCAGCATCTTTTCCTCCACCCAGTTGGATCGATCGGTTCTCCTCGCCGGTCCTGATGGGAATATTGGGCGGTACCCCGGGCCTCTTGGGTCTCTGCTCCCATTCTCCGGATCGTCCTCCTTGGCCAGTCTCCAGGTTTTCTTTCTCCTAGGACGACAAAGGAAAAGCGGCAATACCTATTCGTAGACATTTTTCCATCACTACTAACAGAGTGGCAGACATATACATTTTATACTTTAACATACCTAACATTTTACTTTTGAGATACAAGTTATCATTCAAAGACAGTGGCTTATAAGAGTATAATATTTTAGAGACTATATGTGGGATATTTTAGGGTTGGAACTGAATTAATCTGGAGCAGTCCCCTCTGGTATTGCAGAGGACTCCTCCAGTTGCTGCAAAGTGTGCCTGGGATGGCAACACTTTAGCTGGTTAATATGGACCCACTTGTCTTCCCCTTCCGCCAGACTGCCTTTGGGGATGCAGATCTTATAGGCAACAGGGGAGATCTTGTCTATAATTTCAAACGGTCCCTTCCATGTAGGCACGAATTTTCGCTGTTTGGCCTGGTTCCTTTGGAAATTGTATAGATAGACCCAATCACCCACCTTATATTCCTTTCGGGTAGTTTTTAAATCATAGTGGGTCTTCATGCTCTCGGCTGATCTTTCTAGATTCCGCTGAGCATAGGCAAAAGCATGCTGAAGGTGTTTCCTTAAATTCTCAACATACTCATGAGTTGTGGAGGCATTTATCAACGTTTGCTCTTGGGTTCTGTAGAGCAAATGCTGGGGAAGCACCATCTTGCATCCAGTCATCAACTCAAATGGTGACATTTTGGTTGTAGATGAAGGGGTAGATCTGATGGCCATTAGGACCAGAGGTAATCGGATATCCCAAAATGGCCCAGAATCTGCCACAAACTTTTTTAAGATGCTCACAATGGTTCGGTTATATCTCTCCACTGCTCCAGAAGAAGCTGGCCTGTAAGCAATATGTAGCTTTCTTTTGACCCCCAGTATCTACCACATCTTTGTCATTACTTCACTGGTGAAGTGGCTACCTCTGTCTGACTCAATCCTTTGAGGTAGACCAAAACGGGAAAAGATGTGGTTAATCATCAGGGCAGCTGCTGTTTCTGCCTTGCAGTTTGGGGCTGGGAGACATTCCACCCACTTGGTAAACAAGCATGTAACGGTCAACATGTACTTGTTTCTTCTAAATGAGCGGATTACAGGGCCTACAAAGTCGATTTGCAAATCTGACCATGGCAGTGTCATCCCCCTCTTTTGGAGAGGCGCACGGTGTGTGAGGGATGATGGCTTAAATTGTGCACACACAAGACAACCCTTCAAGTATTGGTCGAGGTCCTGCCCCATGTGTGGCCAGTATGCAACCTCTCTTAAGATTTCCAGTGTTGTGTGAAACCCCCTATGACCGGCGGTGGCCGCATCATGGGCGTGACTTAACATCAGTCTTCGGAATGAGGTAGGAACCACCCACTGATCGTGGCCAGCTTTGGATTTCCTTACCAGCAAACCGTCTTGGATCCGGAACATTTTTGGACATTTCATCAACACTCTTAGGTCCTCTTTCCCAATGTAATCGGTATCCGTCAGGGGAAAGTTCTCAGGATCCTCAAGGTGTTGGTAAAACTTACCAATAATTGGATCCCCCTTCTGAGCTGTAATCAAATCAGCATCAGGGGTCTCCTTGCTCCATTGGGCAGTTGCAAGATCATTGTGAGCATTTGTCTGGGACTTAGTGATAGCAGTGACCTGGATTTCCCCCAATAGGGACTCTATTTCTATTAGATCCCCTTGGATGGCCCCGATTTTGGCCAGCTGATCAGCTAAGTCATTTCCAGTTTTGTCTGGTCCCTCTACCTTGGAATGACCCTTGATCTTTTTCCAATAGATGGTCATCCCATTCGAGGTGACCAGATCATCAATGTTTTGAATTAACTTCCCATGTTTCAAGGGTTTGTTATTAGCACATAACATGCCTCTGGTTTTCCAGTTAACCAGGTGCTCCACGAAATCGTTCCGTACATAATCAGAATCTGTGATTATGACCAGTTCGTGGAGTTGATGTTGGACAGCAGTGAGGATGGCCTGATGCACAGCCATCAATTCTGCCACCTGACTACTTCGGGGACCAGTTTTGTATCCAGCAGGATACTCCTTCACCCATGCATTCCCTACGCCAGCCACCAGTTCTTTCTCCCCGTCGTTGTCAACATGGTAAGAGCACCCATCCACATAGACAGTGGGCATTCCCTCACACTTGACTTCTTCAAAGACTTTGTGTGGGGAATTAAGGTATGCCTCCATGTTGTCCTTGATTTTTAGACTTTCGTCCTCGAGACAGTTTTCTCTGGCACAATCATGTAAGTCAGCCAGACCTTGCGCGAGGGGACTCTTCTTGTTTTGGCCATATCTGACCTCCACAGGAAAGCCTTGCATTGACAGATTCCAGGAAGTAATTCGGGAATTACTCACATTTCCGGCCCGGATTCTGTCACTTTGGAGATATTGCAGAGGCTGGTGTGGAGTCTCCACTCTGATGTGTTCCCCCTGGATAAACGGGCGGTAATTCTTCAATGCCCACACCGTTGCCAGGAGTGCCTTCTCACAATTGTTGAATTTTTCCTCCACAGAGGATAAAGTTTTGCTCGCATAGGAGATTACTTTATTGACCTTGTCATGCTTTTGGTATAATACTGCCGTCAAGCATGTATTAGAGAACCCCGTCTCCAGGAAGAACTCCTTGTTTCTGACAGGGTAAGCTAGGCAAGGTGCTTGTGAGAGGCTTCTTTTGAGTTGTCTTACCGCCTCGGATTGTTCTGGACCCCATTCCCACTTGACCCCCCTTTCAAGAGATGAATCAGGGGTCTAGTGATCTCTGCGTAGCCTTCAATGAACTTTCTGCTGTAATTAGTCAGTCCAAGGAGGCTCCTTATTTCCCGCAGAGTTGTGGGGTCTTTCAGTTTCTGGAGTGCTTCAACTTTCTTTTCTTGGGGACAGAGACCCTGAGGAGTAATCTCATGCCCCAAGAAATTAACACGGGTTCTACACCACTGTGCTTTCTGAAAGGAAAGTTTTGCTCCGGCGGCCCTCAACTGTGTCAGAACATAACGGATCTCTGCAATGTGTTCCTCCACAGATGAACTTTTGATGAGGACATCATCTACATAAACCAGGTTACCCCTCGCACCCAGGTCGGGCATGGCCTTATGTAGGAAAATGTTGAATTAATTGCCGGAGTTGAGGTATCCGAAGGGAGTCCGGGTCCATGTGTACTTCTGGCCCCCAAAGGTAAAAGCCAGTTTGTATTGGTCCTCCCTACTGACAGGCACGGTCCAGTATCCATTGGTCAGGTCTATTGCTGTGAATACCTGTGACCCCTAAATCTGGGCCAGCCCTTGGTCAATGTAGGGCAGAGGCCATCGGGAAGTATGGACCCGTTTGTTGAGCTCCCTAAGGTCGGCGCAGAGTCTCCACTAGCCGTTTGGCTTCAATATTCCCAGCACCGGATTATTGAAAGTGCTGTGGACTGGATGGATTATTCCCCGGGACTCAAGGTTCTTAATTATTTCAGTAAGGCACTCCATGGATGCGAGAGGCAAGCGATATTGCTTCACAAACACTGGAGTCATTCCAGAGTCTGTGGGAATTGTTGTGGTGTGGATGTCGGTGCGACCACAGTCATATGAGTCTACCGCAAAGAGATCTTGGAAATCCAAGAAAAGTTGTTTCAACTTTTGCTTCTGTTCCAGAGTCACACAGGCATCAGCTAGGTTGTCTCTCTCGTCCACCATCTGTCTGAAGCCTGGAAAGACTTCTGGTTTGGCTATCTCAGCGGCCTCCTCCAGCTGGGTGGAGAAGTCCCTGGTCAGAGTGCTGATTTGGACTGGAGGCTTCAGGTGGGAAAGGCAGCCCTCATGGACCTGGAAAATCACCTCATCCCTCCTGAAGTCACAAGTCACATCTTCCTTACCATAAGGGCAAGAAGTGTACACCAGGAAGTTCCCCCCATGCCGGGTGAAAATCCTGTCTGGTGTTGTATTGTCCTCACTGTCACTGTCAAAACAGTCCTTGGGGATTGGTCCTAACAGTTCATTTCCTAAATCAATGGAGAAATGTCAGTCATCAACCGCCATTCCAATAATGGTGCCTGCGGCTAGAGTAATACTCTTTAAGTCGCTGTTATCCACCTCTATTGGAATGGTGTCATGTTCTATGTTGACTAATGGTGTTGGGTTTACCCCTAACCCTTGCTGTGCATCAGGGTTTTTCAATTTTTGTCCTCTTTTAACTTTCACTTCCAGGGAGAATTGTCGGGTGTTTTCTGGGATGGTGACTTCCTCTTTGAGCTGAATTTCAACTGCATAAGGTAGCAATTGAGCTGACCTAAATGCTTTTTCTGAATCATCAAAGCCCATGTGATTATACGCTAATCGGGACCAAGCTTTGAAGTTTATTAGGTCCAAACTAATGGCGAAGCGATTGAGAATGTCACTGCCTAAGTAAAAGGCAGCAGTGACGTCTCGCACGACCCAACAATTATGGACTATGCTCTTGTTGCCAATGGAGATTTTGAGCATACACCTGCTTGGCAGGAGATTTTTGGAATTTGGTGCTTCCAGGTCCATTTCCCATTTGTCTATCAGTTTGAATGTGGGAATGGCTGGATCTTTTGGGAGTTGGCGGAACATGGCTTCGCTGATGAAGCTCTTACCGTTGTTCACACACACTCGAGCGAGAACAGAGTCCTTCCCATCATTTAACTGAACAGGGATGAACAACTGCTCTCCAATTTTCTGAATATCAGCCAGGCTCTGAGCTGATTTCACATCTTTCTGGACTATAGGAGTGGGAGTTTCTGATTGCGGATTAGTAAAGAATTTCAGGGTGTTTCCTTCCAGTGTGGAATACCACCTTAAACTGGAAGGAAGGTTGATTTTCAGAAATAAAGAGGACCCCCCCTCACCAGTCTGTTGTCCTACTGCTATTACTGTCACGTCTGGAGTTTGGTTGTTCTGGAAGTGAAAATCTACTTGGTCAGATTTTTGTTCAACCATGTGGCAGATGCCATTTAAACTAACATGGTTGACACTCTGTTTTAATTTTATTGGTCGGCTAGTCTGGGTCCAGAGGACCTTGTTTACACAATCTATTAGGGGTGACAACCTTCTCAGGAGGTCATTCCCTAGAAAACAAGGGGTGCCCTCTGGAGTCACTACTATGACCAGGTGTTTCACCTTGTGTCGCCCAATTTTAATGTCCAAGTCTGCAGTCCCCTCAACGGGAATTTCCTTCCCGTCAAAGTTCTGCAGTCGTCCAGGAAGAGAGGTGAGAGGAATTCGGTAATTCTCCCCCCTTCCTGCATTTAGTTCCTCAAAGGCCCTTTTGGACAGAAGGGTAGCTTGGGATCCAGTGTCCACCAGTGCCAAAATTGTACCCTGCCCCTGTATTTGTACCGGGGCATAGTATCTTCCCTCCTTCTCCTCAAGGGGGCACAGATAATGCACATGTTTGGACAACTGGTGGGCTAACGTTCTGATTTTGGACGTTGCTAGCGAAGAGATTTGGGCAGAATTCTGTGGAGAGCCTGGGGAATCTGAAAGAAAAAGTTGGCAACTGGAAATGGTTTTGGGTTCTGGGCTACCCCCCCCCCTTTTTGGAGGCAGTCCTCAGGATGGGTTTGACCCACGGGATTTTGGTATTGTCGGTTCTGGGATGAGATGATGGGCGGCGGTAGCTCAGTCTCCACATCTCCCCAGTCTGGATTGGAATCCCTTGGGACCCATTTTTCCTTGGGAGGAGTTCCCCCATCTCTGAAGGAGAAGATCCTTTTCCCAGGATCTTCTGAGGATCCCCCTCCCTCAAATTGGAAGACCTGTACCTCCTCCACAAAGTGGGTCTGTTTGGGTCCTTTGTTTCTCCTACCTCCTCTCTGCTCCTTGGGTGGCAGACTTTCAGGGGCAGGAGATTTTGTTTCCGGCTCCTGGTTTTCCAGGGGTTGTGTACAAGTTGGGAAGGAAGCTTCCTCCAAGGCTTTACACCCCCCTTCCCCTTGTGCCTCCTCCCTGGGAACCGGTGGGTTATCGGGGTGCTGCCCCCGTCATTGTTCTGGAGCACCAGGTCCAGAGTTTGGGGCATTCTGCGGTGGCATGTTCATCTGAGGGTTCTGTTGAGCCCTCAGTATGTGACCCAGATCCCGTGCCATATTTTGGACCTGGTGCTCAAGTTGTGAAACCCGCTCAGGCTGATACGGGGCACTATTTTCTCCCCTGGGCAGATCCCGGGAAGGGTAGCTATCCCTTCTCTGGAAGTATCCCTGGTTGGGAAGATTTTGGTACCCCTCCACCCTTGGCCTCCCCTCTCCCGGATTAGGTTGTCTGGGCTCAGGGAATTGGGGAAAGATGGATGGATGATTTTGGGGCTGGAAATTGGGCGGATACCTGGGGAAAAAGTTCTGCCCAGGATTTGGTGAATTTCTGCCCTCCTGGGGGAAGTTAGGAGGGAAGTTCCCCGGGTCAGGTACTTGGCTGGAGCCCCCTTGGGCTGGAGGAGTCCACACATAACCCAGGATTGGTCGGTTTCCCTTGTAGCGGGGACTTACATGTCAGGGGGGCGGGGGACCCCATTTGTGGGACTACCTCCTCGACTCCCTGTCTGTGACTGGCCCGAGGGCCTTCTGGGCTGTGAATTATTTGGTGCAGGCAGGTTTTTAGGCCCCCCCATCTCCAAATCTAAAATGGGGGCAACCTTTACCTCTGCCACCTTGGCAGTGGTGCTGTTGGTTTTGGGGTTTTTTGGCGCATTATTTTTATTTTCAATGGGCTTCTGCACCTCATAGATCCGGGTAGCCTGTTCAATGACCCAGTCTAAAGATCTTTTCTCATGAAAATCTCTCACGAGCTGGGTCATTATGTATTTGGATAAGGCATGGAAAAACGTATTGATAAATTCTCTGCTATCCGTGCGCACCCTTCTGGTGGTCTGCGCAAAAGCACGCTTTAATTCTTGCACAAACTCTTGTGGGGCCTGATCCTCCCCACATTGCAAATTGTAGGCTGCCTTGTGAGCCTCTTGAGGATTTCTGTGCACAGAAAAATGTTTCAAGATGGCCGCCCTGTATGTGGACCACCTTGAATGGTTTTGATCCTCCAGCCCCGCAAAGAAACTGGAGTATTCTGGTGAGAAGGTCCACTTTACATATTGAATACAGCTTTGGCTGTCCTTCAAATGGAAAGTCTCCATCATTTGCTCATAGAGCTCCAAGTGTTCCCAAACAGAATACTTGGCGTTCTTATGATAAAGCGTGATGACACTCCTTATTGCCTTTATTTGTTTCAATGGGTCCTTAAGCAAGGCCCTTTTTGCCTTATTGGCCTTTTTGGTTCGGGTAACCCTGGTCCATCCATCCTCTGACTCAGAAGCACTGCTCCCAGAGGTGCCGGTCTGATCTTCCAGGTTTTCCCGGATTCTGCAAGGCTGGGAATGGCTGGCAGAATGTGGGGACCTGGTCTCCTGTGTCCTGTAATACTCAGAGGAGTCTTCAGACCCCTCCTTGCTGCCAGGATTTGCTGGGTATCCCCCCCACTGACCTTAATGGGCCTACTCTCCTGGGGTTCCCCACTAAATTGCATTGTGCTTGGGTGCCCATACCCGGAGGCCCGCCCATCCATTCCTGGGAGGTACTGGCCTATGAGCCACATACTTCTAGCTGGATAGTAATCTGCCATCCCCGTGGCCCTGGGCTCATGTGCGCGAGGGGACATGGGGGTGGCAGAGTCCAGGGACTGGGAGAGATGAAGGCCTCTGGTACTAGGGCTGCTGAGGTTATGCTCAGGAGTTTCTCTTTCCCAGCGAACCTCATCTCTATCCGCCCCTGCTTCCTGTTGCAGGGCAAGAGCCTGCACTTTCAGTTCCTCAGTTAGGGCCTTACTAGACTCTATCAGTCTCTCCTGCATCGCTACCTGTTGCTGGAGCCTATCATTCTGCTGACAGAGAGCCTCATTTTCTCTCTGTGCTTCCTGATTGGTCCTGGAGTACTGGGCGAGTCTCTGCTGCAGGAGGGTTACCTCCTGAGCTGTGTCCCTATTTGTCTGCTCCTTTCTTGCCAGAGCATCCTCCACCCTCCTGGTGTGCTCTAACAAGTTCTGGTGTTCTTTTTGGAGGTCACCCAGTCCCTGGAGGGCCAGGTGATTTTATTCCATTTTCCTTTTTAAGTGGCAGACTTCCTGGCCTAAGGTATCCCTTTCCTGACTAAGAGCCTGCATCTGTGCCGCCAGGTCGTCCCTTTGCCTTTGGAAGGCACCAGCTTTCTGGCGCTCCTGATCAAACTCTGCCTGGGTATCCAGGACTTTCAGAATCAATTTATTGCTTTCCTGTTTCTCTCTGTCTAATCGAATTTGCAGGGTGGCTACCTGCTCTGTGCATGCCCTGTTGAAGTCCAGCTGTTGCTCCAGCTTTTTCTGGCTCTGCAGAAGGGAGTCCAAACCTTCTTGGTACTCCTTCTGCAAGGCCAGAAATCTGGTATCCTGGTCAGCCTTCTCCTGTTGCAGTCTATCCATGTCCATTTTTATTTTAATGATATACTGCCTACTATCATTTTCTGACTCCTGGCTCCTCTGCAGCCTCTGCTCAGAAGAGACCAGGTCAGATTGGGCCTTTTCTAACACCAGCTGTTGCCTACTTGCCAGATCTTGGCCTTCAGCACATTTGTCCTGCATGGCTCCCATATATAGATACAAATATGCCGCTATCCTAATCATCTTGTCGTGTTCATCTTTAACTTTAGGAGCCATGTATAATTCACTCAGGGCCACATGTAATGGACCCTGATCTCTCCATTTATCTGACCCTGTTTCAGTGACCTGTTGCGCAATTGCATGCAGCCAGACTGTTTGGTCCTGATGAGTCCACTCACCTCTTACAAATAGCTTATGTAAGAAGTGCTCTCTGGCTATTTTCATATCTACCAAGGTCGTCATTCTGGAATTTGAGTTCCTTCCTGACTTACAGACGTTTGTATTTTATTTTGCAAAACAGACCGTTTCCTTAGAGCGTTCCTTTGAGGGGTGCTTTCACAGTGTAAAACAGCATGGTGATCTAACCGGATATGTGTATCTGGTCAATTGGCACACTGTATTAATCTGCACAAATGGTAAATCTAACCCAGAATATCCCGGACGAGCCCCCACTTTTGTAAGCGATATTCAATCAACACTACAGCTAAGTCAATGCCTAGTCTGGGATGCTGAGGAAAACCCTTATTGATGTATTTTTATATTCAGTTCAGTACTCTGGATGACCACCCTTGTATAACTCCCCCCTCCTAGAATCCCCCTGACCCCACGAGCCAAGAAGTAGGTTTGTTTTGCAAATTAAAAGGTTTATTTGAGAATTTAAACAATATATATATATATCACACTTTATAATAAATTAATAACTGATAGTACACTTAGACATATGATGTTGATCAACAATGGGTAATCTGGCACTAGCACACTTCTTTACAATCAATGAGGAGTTAGTATAGGATGGATAAAGTAGCAAAATGACTTTTATGATTTCAAGGGAAAAGCAATGAGGAATAAAATGCAGTACAGAAATACTTGATATGATTTTAGCAAAAGATAAGATAATCACTTTTTCTCTGGCAATTCACCCCCCTCCCTTATGCAATGTAAGAAATGGAAGGAGATGGAAAGAGGAGCACACAGTTCTCAGGAATGCAATCAAATACAATACGAAATTCAGTTCCCCCCAGCAAGCTTAGAGGAAACAGGTAGGAGTTTGAAACACAGGCCCAAAATGCTTTTTAATTTGATGGCAATGGATGGGAAAATGTGCCAATGATTTTAATTCCCTCTAGAGATTCAGGGTGAGTGGGAGATGCGTGTTGGTATTAGTTCAGGCTCACTTTAGCAATGCTCTATGAGTTATTACCAGGTTGCAAACAGATTTTAACAAAAGAAAGAATGGAGCTGCTATTTTGACAAGTGGAGAAATTGAGCCAAAATCGCAAATCACGGTAAATTTCGCGAGTGCGTGTCTCGCGATTGCGGTAAAAGTATAAGGAGTAGGAAGTCGGTTCTAGGCTTGTTGGAAAGGTTAGATTCTAAATTTCGTTCCTAGCCCAAACGGTTCCAGAGATACGGACGATTAAATAAAGGGATATTTTCGGATTTAAAGTAAAACTCAAAATGACAGGTGACAGCTTGCAGCTTCAGAATTGACAGGTGACAGTTGTGCAGCTTTACAAATGACAGATGACACGATTTCTAGGAGGCTGTTCTACTTAGGTTAAAATAGTTTGGATTAGATTATTTTAACTAAGAGATTGGTCCAGCACAGTTCTGCTAGGTACTCACAATATAAATTTGAAATAGGCCTCGCCAGGGATCTGGTCAGGTTTTGGACTGGACTCCGGTTCTGGTCTCGGCACTTCACAGTGATCTGGGTCAGCTCTCTGGTTCTGCTCACAGCGGTCTGGGTCACTCTGGATCTCTGGTCTGGTCTCTGGCAATTGTTCTTGGCAAAAGAATTCAACAGCTCGCCCGGCTGTGGAATAGTTTTCAAATGATTTTAAGGTTGCTGAGGCCTGCTGAGAAGAGTTCTCAGTTTGTGGGTTTAGGCCCTTGCTTTAAGTTCTGAAGTAAAGTTCTGGTCTTTTTGAGATTGATGGATTTGAAGTCTGGATCTCTGGATGTGAAGTCGTCGGTCAGCATGCTCCGCAGCAAATGGAATTGAATGTCTCTACCTGTCCCAGCAGTCTCTTTTTATGTGTTTTGAAAATGGGTGTGTGTCTGGGCCTAGCTAAGCCTGCCCCTCTCTACTTGTCATTGGCCCAATTCTCCCCTCTCCCATGATTGGGGGAAGGAAATGGATTGTCATCATGATCAAGTCTGTTTATGGGTCAGAGGATCCTCCCCTGGTCAGTTTGCCCACAAATCTATATTTGATTCAAATACATCCTTCCCATATACACAGTTGTTTTTACATCACCTACACACATCATATATCACATGAGGTAGGCACTGTTCCGACTCTGGCGTTTCTAGGTGCTTGGGTAAAGAAATGGCAACTTATTTTTGATTTTAGTGGGTTATGCAACATTGGTTTTTCATTAAAAATTATACACATATACACTGCCTGTCCATACATACTCCAGTAAATTCCCATGTCTCTAGCTTAAACACAGAGTCTGTAGTATCAATAAATAGCGGGGTTTTGCCCCAGAACATCACACACATTGGAGTTTGGGCTTGAATTGTGGGCAAAGTTTTCATTTTAAGGATCCCCAAATTTCACATTTCTGTCATCTGGTTACCAAGAGTTATCAGTATTTCTGTAAAATATATATTTGCTTTCAATTCAAAGTACTGCAGTGTTTGAGTCCGCCCCCAAAGTTTGGGGATGACAGTGATCACATGTCTCTCCTGGCTGGCAGATCTTTGTTGACAGGAAACAGTCAAAATCACCATATCCTATTCAAGGGAAAAGGTCTTTTATGTGGGCTCCAGCAAGCTGAGGTCAACAGACCAGGGGGCCACTTTGCATTTGGTTAGCATGACCATGTGATATCCTGGGCTTTCTGAGGTGAGAAGGTTTCCCAGCCTTTTGGCCTGTTAATCAAATCAGATTGTCTCTGGGAACAGCAGGTGGTTAGATCTTCCATTACATAACAAGCTTTGAAGTCCCAATTGTCACAGAAGACTTATTAGCTTCTGAAGTAGCAGTTCTCCTGTCAGAGTTTAGACCGCTAGCGCCGCCTTGAGTCCAAAGCGGGTACTGCATGCATTTTTTTGAGTTGTCTTGAACTACTGCATTTCAATAGAGTAGTCTTTTGCTTGATAGTATAGGACCCTTGCTTAACATTGTTTTGATGGCATCCTCACAGTAGAGTGGTGATGTGGAACCCCCCACAGGAAGGTTGTATCTTTGGAGTGGTCTCGTGCCAACTGCGCAGTTCTCCTATTCTAGCGTGAATGTGGGCGGCGATAGCTCATCCCCACATCCACCCAGTCTATTGATTTAGTTTGTTCTGGGATAGAATAATGGGCGGCGACAGCTCATCCCCACATCTACCCAGTCTATTGATTCAACATGGGTCAAAACCCATGACAACTACCCCGGCCTACAGGGAACACTGGTGATTTACTGGTGGGCGGCTAACCCGGCCTGCAGAGAACTCTGGCAAATTACTGGTGGGTCACTACCCAGGTCTACAGGGAACTCTGGAGATTTACTGGTGGGCGGTACCTCAGCCTACAGATACTCTGGAGATTTACTGGTGGGCGGCTACCCCAGCCTACAGGGAACTCTAGAGATTCACTAGTGGGCGGCAACCTAGGCCTACAGGGAGCACTGGAGATTTACTGGTGGGTGGCTAACCTGGCCTACAGGGAACTCTGCAGATTTACTGGTGGGCCACTACCCCGGCCTACAGAGAACTCTGGGGATTTACTACTAAGCGGCTACCCCAGCCTACAGGGAACTCTGGAGATTAACTGGTGGGCAGCTATCCCAGCCTACAGGGAACTCTGGAGATTTACTAGTGGGTGGCTACCTCGGCCTGCAGAGAACTCTGGAGATTTACTGGTGGGCCGCTACCTAGGCCTACAGGGAGCTCTGGTGATTTACTGGTGGGCCTCTATCCCGGCCTACAGAGAACTCTGGGGATTTACTGCTAAGCGGCTACCCTGGCCTACAGGGAACTCTGGGGATTTACTGCTAAGCGGCTACCCCGGCTTCTTTTGTGAAGGTACCCTGGTTTTCTGCTCCTCTTTCCCTTTCTCCCAGTCACCAAACCTCTTTACTACCATCTCTCACCATCCCCCCATTCCCTTGAAGCAAATAATGTATTATAAATCCATCAGTATGCTATTCCTCATTAACACATGATTTATATGTTTTTCTGTTATCTTTAGCTATTACTTTTTAAGGCCTATAAATGGACAAATGTGCCTTAAAATCCACTATTTGGACCCATTGTCCAAAACCTATTGGGCAGAGAACTCCCAGTCTCTGCTTATGCTGGTTGGATTTTTATCACAAGGTGTAATCTGAGGCCACTTTGAAAAATATGTTCAGGGACACATTTGGCTCCTAATCTACCCCATGTCCAACTATTGAAGTGGGTGCCGTGCCTACACACAGGGGTGTCGCTTAGTCAGTCATATTGAGAATGTGCAGTTCTCAGTCTTTCCCATCAAGCTATGCAGTGCACCCGACTTAAACGAGAGCACAGCAAGTTGGGGATCAGCACTTTATTATGCACTTTGAAATAAAACAATAGCGTTATTTGATTCTCATTGATATGCCTTCGGTTCATTCATTGTAGTGCCCCAATTCTGTAGGGTGTATCCCGATCATAATCAGATCCTTTCATGGCTCCTACACAAAATTCTTATTTGCACTCTCACCCCCCACCCTCCACCCACCAAACACACATTTCTTTCACTGAGTCTATGAGGAGAGACACATGTCTCACAACTGATGTAGAAACACACGGAGTAAGAACAACTTTAGCCTCCAGTAAGCACCTCAAAAAAGGTCAATATGATTATTACACACATTGCATCAATGCTATCTCTTGAACCCTTTATGAGTGAGTCCATTAAGAGCATTTATGAATGAGTGCCTTTGTGAAGTACACACTTTAATTAATCACTTTAAGGCGATAACAATATTGTCTTTCAGGTTAGGAAACTAAGGCTGTAGAGTGATTTTCCCAGCATCAGATACTTTGGTACAATGGAGAAGCTGTGAGTTTAGCCAGCGTGCCCTTCACCCAGTCGTCTGCACCTCCCCTCACCCCATACGTCTGCATTACTGTCTTCCTTTTGAAAGCTACTTTAGTGCTTTGTGTTCAATAAGCTGATGTGCAAAGCAGCAAACCACATGTAGATCCAGCTGATTTGTTTGACAATGTATAGTATGATTCACTCGAAAATTGCATTCCAGCAAAGTACATGGACTAAATGTCTTCTCAACACTAGAATGAAAGGAAGGGAAACAACTGTGTGTGTGGAGGTATATATAGTATAGATATATTAAAATAAATTAACTACATTGTTTAACCTTGATTAACTGTTTGAGAAGTCATCAAGTTGGTTGTGTTATGGTTTATGCGAAAATGCTGTGGCTTGTTTTGTTGGCTGGGCTGCATTCATTCCTGATTGGGGGGCATGCGCAATTTATGAGGGATGGATTATCTGTAATGTGGGTGAGGGGTTCTTGGAGCATATTGTTTAGGGAGTTGCAGGATGTTTGTTGGGGATGTTAAGTCTAGCGAGCACAGTTTTCTGGAAAGTATGGTTTGAATCACAACACATGTTGTAAATAGTGATACTAATAAGCTGCATGGGCCTTATCAGGCGGTTATTTCTTTCAGCTATGTTTTTTTAATTTGTTGTGTTGTTTGTCGGTTTGTCTTGTCTTGTTTGTGGTGTGTATGGCCGCCCCTGTTTCATAGCTATTCTGTACAGCTGTAGTGAACCTTTGCTATTCGATGGTTAATTTTTGCTGTGTGTGTGGGGTTTATTTAAAGAATGGTGACTGGGTTAACTGAAGTATAGGGCCATTGACATTCATAAGATGGAATGTGAAGGGCTTGAGCTGTCCACATAAAAGAAAGAAAGTATTGTCAAGAATATGGAGGAGTACGGCAGATATAGGGGGCCATAATGAGATTGGAGGTAAAAAACTGTTCTTATCGGCATGGAGCAAATACTGTGTCCGTGTAGGTAAGAGCCTGCTAACAGTGGGCTATTACGAGTTTGCGTGCACGAGTGTAGCGGCAGGCCGGTATCGACAGTACCGGAATGCCACTAAAGTCCCAAAAATGCCCCTTAGCGGCATCATGGAAAGCACAGACAGCACTACCGCCGCTGTCCTCCCCTAAATAACGTGACCGGCATCAATGGATATGGCATTAGCGGGCACAGCTATTAGCGGCCACCGCTATTAACGGTGTCCGCTAATAGCGGTGCCCACTAATAAGCAGAACCAGAAGTAGTATCATCGCGCCGGAACGGGAAAGAGCACGGCGGCCATCTTGAAAAACACAATCCATTGCCATCCTCACTACACAGGACCTGGAGCCTATTTCCGACTGCAGAAAGCTGTCAAAAAAGGCGCATCCCGGCAGCACAAAGAGCACTTCACAGAGGACGAGCTGACAATGCTTGCAGAGACACTGGCAGATAATGCTGAGGATGTCTTTGCCAATAACCTCAAGAGAGAGGCACAGATGAAGAAAAAGGAGATCTGGCAACTTGTTGCCCAAAACGTCACTGCAGTAGGGAACACCCCCTGCACAGTCAAGGACGTGCACAAACAATGGGATGACCTGCGCCTAAGAGTCAGAAACATAATGTCGGCAAACCGGAGCCAGGGCCTGGCTGCTGGCGGTGGTCCTAGCTCCCCTATCAAGCTAAGACGGTGGAAGGAAATCTGCACCAGCACTATTGGCATCGAGGCAATAGAAGGTGTGGGCGAGATGGAACGTGGCGCCACCTCATCGGCGGATGGAGGTGAGTGTCCTAAGAAAACACTGTAATGCAAAGTATGATGATAGTCCACCAATTTGTCTGTCCCAAGAGGCAATGCATGGCCCATTACATACACATGGAAACATCCCTGACTAGATGCCGTCCTCAGCACTGACACATCCACATGCATGCAGCATGGCAATGCCATACCTGAGACACATCACACAAATATGAAAATGGCATAAGTCACACTGCACACAGTCCACAACAGAAATGCATGTCACACAGCATACGCCAGCTCCAACATGTGCGACCCTGACGGATGCCTGCATGCTCCACCCATATAGCAAGCAACGTGATTGTCAAAACTCCAATACCTAATCCCCTCTAATGTGTAGAATAGCAATAATACCAATGTATACATGATGCTTGTAGAACCATCACTGATGCCGTCCATCTCTCGGTCCCCCACAGGCTTAGATCCTGACTGACAGCGAGGCCCGGGACTCAGCCGCACAGGCAACAACTCCCCGGATGAGGGCCAGGGGCAGGGAAGAAGGTAACAGGCCTTCAACATCGAAAGGGCCAGCCAAGCCACGAAACACCACAGGCACAGAAGGGGCAGACACCACAGGATGCCACGGCACTGGTGCTGCTAAGGGCCACTGCTACAGTCCCCACAACCTCTGTGTCCCCTGCACGGGAGACAGTGGCCGATGGGGCTCTTTCAGCTGCCAACAGCTCTGTTGGGGAGGCGGCAGCCACGGCACCCCAGACGGACGAGGATGTGCAGAGCCAGGGCCAGGTGTGTGTCCCTGTGGAGGATGACGCTTTGGACTTACCTGCCACACCCAGTCCCCCACCATCACCCCAGATCACACCATTGTACTCCAACAATGACACCACACCGGAGCAGTTTGGAGGGGAGCCAGGTCAAGGGAGCATGAGCCCCACAGAGGAGCCACACGGATTTGGGAATTTGACACATGCACCATCCACCTCCACTGGTGCCCGGGATGGGGTAGAGCAAATGGAACATACGGTGCAGTGCCAGGAGGAGCTGACAGCCCTAGTCAGGCAGTTTGTTTCCGATAGTGCCCAGGCAAAGCAGGAGGGGCGGGACAACACTGCGTTCCTGAGACAGGCCATTGAGGCCAGCACTACGCGTATATGCAAGGAGGTGTCTTCTCTGAGGCAAGTCCTTTCCCGCATAGCGGATTCCTTGGAGGCAGAGCGTTCGGCCCCCAGACTGGAGCAAGCGGGCACTGAATCATCATCCAGCTCCACTCAAACCAGCCCCGTTCGCGGGTCTGCACGCACTGTTGGGTGTCTTGACCCACGTTCAAGTTATTATGCTGCAAAATTTGGTGCTGTGGGCTTAGAAAATCCAAGATGGCCGAAAAGCCCACATTTGCGCCAGAATCCAGGAAAACCGCGCAGTTTCGCACACACCTAAATGGTCGCCTGACCTGCCACCCACCAGTGTGAGCGTGGTGGGCCAGAAGCACCATGAGTGAAATGTGGTGCCAAAGGAAAAAACAGCAGTGCCTGTTAGCAAAAAAAAAAAAGCACTTTGAAATCACCTTTGTTTCTCTGAAATGCAAGCTAAAAATGCCTATTTTAAACATTGCAAGATATTCAAAAATTCCACTGGACACCAACAGACATTTGGCAGAATATAGTCTTGTGTGCATACTAAATCTGGAAAGATGAAGAGCCCAAAACAATGTTTATAACAAAACTGGCTGAGCTGTGAATGTCAGCAGCTGAAGTGAAATTGGACTTAAAGCCACTAAAATCGAAATGTTTAAAATAAATGAGTGACCTACTTTGAGTGTCATATAGGTTGCAACTGTTTAAATGTCATAATTTTGAACTTAGAATCAGCGTTCTAGCTGCATGTGTAAAAATTGTAAGTTTGATTTGAATGAAGAAAAACTGGGAACAAACGTGACATTTGGCTGAAGCCTGGCTTGAAGCGATTGAATTCTGCCCAGCAACTACCCCCGACAGGATTTGAAACTTGCACAGCCACTGCATTCGCAGGCCTGGCTGCCTTCTGCTGTTCCCACCAAAAGGAGATTACACCTCTCTGATTGAATCAGGGGAGGAGCACCTGGGAGCAGGGAAACAGAACAATGAGCCTTCCTTGGCTCAGGCAAATGTTAAATTAGGGGGGGTAGTAAATGGCTTCCTCTTGGGAGAAACTGGGAGGAACAGTGCCTCTGTGAGCAACCTGAGTTGGAGGAAGTGGATAAACCAGAAATTCAACCATGTGCTTTGGGAAACCACACCCCTGTGGGCCAGAGCATAATTTTAAAAAGATGGATAATTCATAGTACGGACTTGTCAAAATTATATAATTAATATCATTATTCTTGTGATTTTTCTGTGCACATTTTAAGAGGTGTTAGGACTCTGTGGTATGTTCTGGGGGGTAGTAGCGGAAAATAAGGTATTACTCTGAATGTCTGTATGTTAAAAATCTGACACTTTATCATCTGATGCCCATATTCCTTGTGCATGTTTGTGTAAATTCTGGAAAAGTTTAGAGGTTGTGTTCTTGATGAAAAGGGCAGAATTCTGTCATAAGTGGACACAACATCTTACAAAGACAGGGATTGGATGGTGTGGTGCTACAGAAAATATGTTAACTGGACATATAATATTAGAAACATGGTACATAGATAAATATGTATTTGGATCAAAAATAGATTTGTGTGCAAATTGACAAGGGGAGTGTTCTTTCTGTATGCCATAAAATTAATGCCTGATGACACTGCATTCCTTCCTCCAAGCAAGGGAGAGAGGAGAGCTTGGCCAATGATAAGCTGGGAGGGGCAGGCTTAGTTATGCCCACGCACACACCCATTTTCAAAACACATAAAAAGAGACTGCTTTGGACAGGCAAGACATTCACGTTCCACTTTCTTGCAAAGCATTTTGCCGGACCAGACAATATCCAGAAGGACCATCTCCAGAACTTAGAATCCAGACTTCAGAACCTTTTCAGCAGTGCCAAGAACTTTTGCCAGAACCAGAGACCAGACCGCTGTGAAGTGCAGAGCAGAGCTGACCCAGAGAGCTGTGACTTCAGAACCACCCGCTAGCAGTCCAGTCCAAACCTGATCAGACATTGACGGCCTATTTCAAATTTATAGTGTGAGTACTCAGCTAGAACTGTGCCAGAACCAATCTCTTAGTTTAAAATAATCTGATTCAAAACATTTGAAACTGTCCAGAACTGCATCATAGGAATTGTGTGTTCATTCTGTCATTTCAAAGCTGTAAAAGTGTCATTTTGTCATTCTGAAGTTTACTTTCATTTCGAGAAACTACCTTCACTAAATCGTCCGTATCTTATGAATCGTAGGTGCTAGGAACGAGATTTAACTTGCATTTGAAAGCTAAGATTCTAAGCTTCCCAACAAGCCTAAACTGACTTTCTATTCCTTATAGTGACTCCGTAATCGCGCTTGGCGCATTCGGAAAAATTGCCGCAAATTGAAAAACTAGCTCCTGTCAAAATAGCTGCTTTTGCTTGAATTGCTAAAATACATTTTCAACCTGCTAATCCCTCAATGAGCATCGCAAGTGTGACTTGAACTAATCTTAAATAGCTATCACCTACCCTGAACCTCCTATAGGGAATTAAAAGCATTTTTAGCATATTTTACTTCATTGCCACCACATTTAAAAGGATTTGCCTGTTTTAAAATCATACCTGTTTTCCTCTATGCTCGCTGGGGGGAACTGGAACTTTGTATTGCATTTTGTTTGTATTCCTGAAAATTGTGTGCTCTCCTTCCATCTCCTTCTATTGCATAGGGGGGGAGTGAATTGCCACCAGGGGAAAATGGAACATATTATCTCTTGTGAAACCCTATCAGTTTATTTCTGTACTGCATTTTATTCATCATTGCATTTCCTTGAAATCATAAAAGTATTCTCAGCTACCTTATCCTCCCTATACTAACTCTTAAGTAATTAAATCAGTGTGCTAGTGTAACATCATCCATTGTTGATCACTGTCATATGCCTAAGTGTGCTATTAAATATTAATTTATTCATAAAGGTGTGATATATATATATCTCAATAAACCTTTTAAATTGCAAAACAAACCTACTTCTTGGCTCAGTGAGGTCAGGGGGATTCAAAGAGAGGGGCGTTATATAAGGGTTTATCATCCAGAGTATAACTTGTCATAAAAATATATAAATAAGGGCTTCCCTTGGGCGTCCCACATGAGGCACTGACTTAGTGGGATTGCTGAATTGAAGTCACTTAACAGCACCTTACAGCGATTGGACATGCCGCCACCAGGTGTGGGAAGTGGACAAATGTAGATGGGGCAGCCTGATTAAGGAAATAGACGCAGAAACCTGCAGCATTTGCTTGGACACCATTGTGTGGGGGAGTTGTAGGGGTAGCGGGGGGAGAGGGTGTGTGGGGAAGTTGTGGGGGTAGGGGGGAGAGGGTGTGTGGGGGAGTTGTCGGGGGAGGGGGAGACGGGAGAGGGTGTGTGGGGGAGTTGAGGGGAGAGGTAGAGGGGGAGAGGGTGTGTGAGGTGGAGGGTTTGAGCACTTTGTACTATTTAACAGTTTAATACACCCATTGTGTATCAGAAAAAATACTTGAGTGGACATTCCTTATTGCATATGTGTCATTTATTGCTATACAGTGCATAGTGTACATGTACTCCCACACCAGTGCCCCCTGTCCCACTTTCATGTCACCCTCTGCACCCATGTATCTTAGAAATATTGTTCTCTCACAGACTGGCGCACAGCACGTCCCTCCTGTGCATCGGCACCGCGATGATGTGCGCCCACATCTTCTTCATCCCCTTCATCATCACCTGGTGGTTGCAGTTCAATGTCAGGGGCCAAGGGCACATTCCGTCGGATACACATGTGATGCAGCATGACACATGCCATGATGATCTTGGCCACCTTCTCATGTCTGTAGAGGAGTGCCCCACCCGACTGGCTAAGGCAGCGAAAATGTGCCTTCAACAGGCCAAAGGTCTGCTCGATGACCACACTGGTACGGGTATGGGAACGATTGTAGTCCTCCTCGTGCCTATTCTGTGGTTTTCGGACAGTGGTGAGGAGCCACGGCTTCAAGGGATAGCCACTATTTCCTGCATGTGAGAAAAATAAGGTATGTGTTAGTCGATTCATGATGGACAGCTGTACTTATCACACATGCCTGCAGATACTTGTTGGCCACATGCACGTGTCCTTGGTGGTATGCACACATTTCCCTTCCCTCAATGTGTGCTGTGCCATGGTCTTATGGTGTGGATTGCGTCTTCAAGATGATACATGGTGTATACTGCCTTGATGTTGCTCATGCATTGTGGACGCATACCGCTGTGTTTGTGATATATATGTGACGTGTAGTGTTCTGTATGATTTTCTAACTGGCAGCGTTGGCAGTAGTCTGCATTATTTGGCATTCAGCGCTGATTATTCCCATGGTGACATGCTGCACTACTGTGGTGGTGGCCCTGTGACAAGCAGTGGATTCCCTTGGTGGTTTTGTTTTGTGCACTCTCGTGGATGCTAGTCCTGTGTAGTGATTTGCTGCAGACATTTACATTGTGAATACTCACAGCATGTTGCTGGATTGTGTTACAGAGAGTGAGGTGCTATGGGGATTGGTTGTCATGTTCAGTTTGGGATGCTTTGGGGCACAGTGTTTTGGGATGTGCACATCGTGCTTTCACCACAACAATGACACCATGGTGTTGTGTACATCTCTTCCCCCATTTCACTGCCATGTGCCTGTCATATAACTTACCAAGCAGCCAGGCACGTCGTCCTGCATGTGGCCCCATGTAGCGTGGTAGCGTGGAGTTGCGCAGGACCATTGAGTCATGAGTTGATCCGGGAAATCGGGCACAACAATGTGTGATGATCTTGCTGGAGTCACATACAATCTGTACATTGATTGAGTGATAATAGCTTACGATTGCGGTACACCACCTCTGTTGCATGCGGGACCACCATTTCCACATGGGTGCAGTCAAGTGCACCAATACAATTTGGCATGCGTGCCAGTGCAAGGAAGCCAACTTTTGTGTCAAAGATCTACTGGGGAGTCAGTGGTAGGGATATGTAGTCCCTTGTGTGCTTGGTTCAGCATGCAAGAAAATAAGGGTTGTGATAAGATACTTAGTGGCCAAATAGCTATCAACTGTGCCCCTCTGAGGCCTCTATCCCTAAAATCACTCTCTCAATCACTTATGGATGCTGCTGATATTTGCGCCCCACTAAAACTGGTTCAAGGTCACAGGTTACGTCCTCAAACTTGGTTCACAGTACAGCTTAAAGCCGCCCACCTGAAACTTAGACAAGCGGAATGCAAATGGCGAAAAAACTACGACCCTTTGCTTAGAGATTCTCACAAACTCTGTCTTTCCACCTACCTGACCAATGTTAAAATGGCTAAAGAACGTTATTTTCTCAGAAAATTGAAACTGCTCTATGTCAGCCCAAAACCCTGTTTTCTATTGTGAATTAACTAGCCTCTTCTGAGACCCTTACTTCCAGGGTCAAACCCTCTCAAAAGCTATGCGATGATCTTGTTTCATTTTTTATTAATAAAATCGAAGTGATTCACACAAATATTGCAAAATCCCCAGCGATAGTGACTCCGGATGCCATCAAACCATTACCTGCACCCACCACTGATCCCACGGTCAATTGGTCGGCTTTCCCTCTATTTACTGAGACAGAGGTCCTAGCGGCTATCTTAAGAATTAAGTCATCCTCTTCTGAGGACGCTATTCCCGCTACTATTATGAAGAAGATCGGCCCAGATCTATTGGCAGATATCACTTTCGTTATTAATAATTCCTGTCAATCAGGATTGGTCCTCTCAGAGCTGAAATCTGCGAGGGTTAGCCCCCTTCTTAAGAGGTCCTCACTTGACCCCACGGTCCCAGCCAATTTTCGCCCTATCTCTCTGCTTCCTTTTCTGTCCAAACTTTTGGAATCTCTTATCACTCCCCTTCTATCCTCTTTCCTGGAAACATCTAAGATCTTCAATCCTGCACACGCAGGCTTTAGACCAGGGAGAGGTACTGAAAGCATGCTGGTCTCCGTGCAGGACAACATGTCCAGGCTTTTTGACTCAGGCGGGGTTGGCGCCTTGATTTTGTTAGATTTGTCAGCCACGTTTGATACGGTTGACCACCCCATCCTGTTGTCACGCCTGGCCCAGATCGGGATATCTGGGCAGGTCCTTGCATGGTTTACTTCTTTTCTCTCTGACCACACACAAACTCTTACTATACTGCCCCTTTTCTTTCTTCACCCTGCTTTCTTACCTGCGGTGTCCCACAGGGCTCCTCACTCTCCCCGATCCTGTTTAACATCTACATTTGGGCACTGCTCTGCCTCATCCATTCCCACGGCCTCAACTGTTATTCTTATGCTGACGACACTCAAATTCTGATCCGGCTAGATCAAGATCAAGCCGAGGTGTCGTCATGCCTTCATGACTGTTTGAGGGCTGTTGGTGACTGGATGGATCAGAACTGGCTTAAACTTAATGGTGACAAAATGGAGGTGTTGGTGGTGGGCTGTCCCCCAGATCCCTCACTGTGGACCTCTGCTTTTTGGCCCATTTCTTTAGGCCCCCTTCCCAGCCCATTAAGCAAAATGAAAAACCTGGATGTCATTCTCTCTGCCTCTCTTTCTATGTCTAATCAAGTGACAGCTGTGTGCCAAGCCGCCCACGATCAGATCAGGGTTTTGAAGAGGGTCTTACCCATGATACCGGAAGCCATTCGCCCTCCTGTAGTGGCTGCATTAGTTCTTTCCCGTTCGGACTACTGCAACTCTCTGTATCTGTCGCAGCTGATTGGTTTAATACAGCAGCTTCAGCGCATACAGAATCTGGCGACTAGGCTAGCCACAGGCACTCCCTATGGAGCTCATATCTTTCCAGTGCTCCGCCAACTTCACTGGCTCCCGGTGGGTCAGCGTGTCCACTTCAAGTCTCTGCATTGTCCATCGGGCGATTCACGGTCAAGGAGCTGAGTTTCTACAGACTAAATTCTCCTGCTACCTCCCTGAACGCGATCTATGCTCCTCCACTGCTAATCTTCTCGTTGTTCCTAGATTTAATTGTGTGAGGATTGGCGGCAGGGCCTTCTCCATAGCAGCTGCTAAACTTTGGAACAATCTCCCTTCGGTATTAAGGACTGTTCCTAACCACCTTGGTTTTAGAAGAGCACTTAAAACCACTTTGTTTTAGTCTCCCATTTCCTTGCTTCTTCTCCTTTCCAAGCAGCTTTCCTCTCTAGCGCCATGATGCCCCTGGACGTGCGCTCTACAAGTATAGATAACATAACATATGCCATGCATGTGCCCCACTGTGTTCTGGTAGGTGCCTGTGGCCAGGAAGTGGAGCATAGACACTACCTTCAGTAGAGGTGGGATGGCGGTGCGTATTTCAATCAGGTGACGATGTTGTTGTGTATCATGTCCACAATGGTGGTGATTGTGTCCCGGTCCAGATGGTACATGGTGTGGATCTGCTCAGGGGTTAGGTTGAAAGGATTGGCTCTGATGCGAGGGTTTGGGGGCTGCCTGCGTGGTACCACTGGCTGCACTGGTGGGGCTTGCTGGGCCTGCTTCACCCTCCTTCTCCTCCTGTGTCTCCTCTGTGGTGCATGTTGTTGTTGCTGGTGTAGCAATACAAGCATGTCCACCAGCCCCAGTATTGCTACTACAAGTGGAATCATTTTGGTGTGGTGAGGGGTGTGGTGTGCTCCTTTTTTGCTGGCCCAGACTCCATTGCCACCACGTGTGCTGATTGTGTGCACCTGTGGCAGTTTGGAACACTGGACATTGCTGTTGCGGATTCACGATGCCGGTATTGCTGGCATCCCAGTACTCCTCATTACCGCCATCATGATGCCGGTATTTGCATGTCCGCCTGACTTGTGATGTCCTCCTGTTAGCGCCATCCCTCTATTGCCGGGCCCAAGGGCCGCGTGCCCGCGCACATGCCGGTACGGGGGAGCACGCTTTCAGCGGTGGCGCTAATACCGGCTTGTTGAGTCTGAATAGCCCATAGCGGTATGCGGTGCCGGTAATCACTTACCGGCATCGTTTTTCCATTACCTCCAACCTTGTAATGACCCCATAGTCTTTATGCAGGAGACATTTGATTGAGTGTTCCAAAGACGTTTTGACTACCTCTAGAAACACACACACATGTGGAGATCCGAGAACGGGGTATTTCAGACCATGCATTGATGAACTTTCAGCTGCATCTTAAGGGTGTGGACTCGAATGCTGTTAGGTGGTGGTTGCGGCCTGGTATTCTAAAAGATTTGGAAGTGGCTGCTGGCATGAAAGCCGTCATTGATATGTATTTTGTGGAGAACAATGGGACAGCTGATATGATTGTTGTTTGGTATAGTTTTAAAGCAGTGGTGCGGGGTGAGCTTATTAGCAAGGCGTCACACGTCAAGAAAACAGATTTGGAGGAGTTGAAATTGTTGGATGGACAACCTAATATGCTAATATGCTGCAGCAATGGTGTCCATTGTCCAATTCTGTTAATGATAAACTCGACCCAACTTCGCCAACTCAGTCTTATGTGAAAGACACTTTAGACAGCAGAAATAACATGCAGGCTGCGGGGGTGATTTTCTTTGTGAAGCAGAAGTATTGGCAGAACGGTGATAAGAGTGGGAGATTGGTGGCCAGCAAACTTAGAGATACAACTGAAGGATCTTACAGAAGAAGTGTGCAGAGGATCATTTTCCATTGAAGTCAGAATTGGATTATTTTTTGGTAGGGATGAACTTTCAATTTTGTATAAGGGGAGGGCTGCTATTGATGCTAGGATTGAAATTTTGAGTTTTTGACGGCTATTGATCAGCTTAACGGAGAAAAGTCACCAGGACTCGAGGGTTTATCGCAGAATTGTATAAATGTTTTGCAGTACAGTTAGCACTTCTTTTGTATGGCTTGTACAATTATATTTTGCAGACTGGGTTAATGTGTCCCAATATGAAGGAGGCTCTGATTACTCTGATACCAAAGCCGGGTAGGGATAATCAGAAGTGTCGTAATTACAGACCTATATCACTGCGTTATGTGCATATTAAGCTATTTATTAAGGTATTGACGAATAGGTTGAACAATTATATGAGGGAATTTAATTTATGGGTCCTAAGTGGGTTTTATGAAGGACAGATATGGTTATGACAATATTAGAACGGTAATTGACGTTTTGGGGACCCACAGCAATAGTGTCTCGGACACTGTGCTGGTCTTTTTTGATGCTGAGAAGGCATTTGATAGACTGAATTTGAGATATCTTCGGTGTGGCCTGCTGATGATGGGGTTTGGTCCGCTATTTTTGAGGGCTGTGCCTTGTCTGCATAGGGCGGTAATGGTGAAGGTTTGGGAAAATGGTGTGAAATTGTATTCATTCCTGTTTGCACGGGGCACCAGGCAGGGTTGCCCGTTGTCACCTTACTTGATATTGCCTTGGAGCCACTGGCAGCTCATATCAGACAGGAATAATGTGTGGGGTGTAGGTGAGTGGGTCAGGATATTAAAGTGTTGTTTTATGCCGAGGTCATGACGGTTCTCTCGTAAAACCCGGGGGAATGTGGTGTGTTTCTGAAAACTATGCCTGAGCAGGTGGGGAGATCGTCTGGACATAAAATCAATTGGGACAAGACAGAGATTTTCTCTCTTTCAGTTTCTTGTAACAGATGGGTTCTTTCTTTGTTGAATTACAAGTGCAGGTGAAGTATTTGGGGGCGTATATTATACGTGATCTGAGAACAATTGTGTTATTCAATGTGAATAAGGTGGTGGGAAATCTTTTGGAGGATATTGGAAAGTGGGAGAGACTCCCCATGAGTATTTGGGCGTTAATGCTATCAAGATGGTTCTACTACCAAAAATGTGGCCTGCCATGCAGTCGCTTCCACTACGCTTTACTACAGAACTGCTACACAGGATTGTTAGGGGATTTCTTGTGGGGTGTTGGAAAAAAGCCAAAAATTATGTGATTCGTATTGATCTGCAGCATTAAAGATATGGGCTTTGGTTACCGAGATCTTGGAAAATACCACAAAGGGTTTCTGCTTAAAAAAGTGGCTCATTATTTTGCATTGGAGGGGGATGCATCACTACTCTGGTTGGGAATGGACAGGGCTGTGTGCAGTCCATATGCCTTGAATAACTTGTGCTCGATGGAGAGGATGCCAAATCTGAAAAACAAATTGCAGTCTGTTATTGCTACTCGGGAAGCTCCAATTGCCTGGTTAGTCAAGAATGAAGAGAATCTATGGCCGAGTTATGATGCGTCGCTGTGGCACAATCCGACATTCCATATTGGAAATCTGGACTTTGAAGTCCGCTCATATGTTGGGTCATAAGGGGGGTGTTGTGGGTTGATGATATTATAAGGAAGGGGAGTATGGTGAGTTTTAGGGGAACTTCTTCAGCAGTTTCAGTTGGGGATGAGAGAGCTGGGACGTTATAAGTATTGACGGTCTCTATTGTTGTATAGATGCAATATTTTGAGCACTGTGCTGGAGACTTAACCCAAGTTCTGCAGACTCTTGGATGCACCACAGCGCATGGGGTCCACTTTCATCAATATGATGCCTATGGAACATTCACATTTGGATTTGTGGGATAAACTGAAGCTTATCTTGCCTAGTGAATGGAGGTGGGGGCGTTTGCTCAAAGTTGGATTCAGGGCCAGACTGGATATGAATTTGAGGTTGATCTGACAGAAGGTTTTAGGAGGGCTTTATTGGACTCCTGTGTGGATGAATGGTTTGGGAATGATGGATAATGATACAAGTTGGGGTTGTGGTGGGGATGGGGGCACCTCGATGCATATGCATTGGAACTGTTCCAGGGTTCCTTGTTTCTTGGATGACATTTGGGATAGGGTAGATGTGGTGCTGAATATGGAGTTCCCTAGGTCACCCTCTGAAATAGTTTGTTGTCCCGTAGAGGAAGATGTGAGATCACTAGGAATTATGAGCAGTGGACTACTAAACCTTTAGTAGTTGCGACAAAGCAGATTTTGAAAGTTTGGAAGACTAGGAAAAAACGTGTGGAGGATTGGTAGGTGGAGTTGCAGGTTTTATCAAGTTATGAGAAGGTGGTGTTGTTAAGTAAGGACCGGGAGGATCTCTACCTTGAGTTATGGGCACCATTTAATAATTTATATGGCTAACTTTTCCACGCTAGGATGCATTATGGATGGAGAATTGGGAGTGATATTGTGTTGTGGGAGTGTGTTTTGTTTGTTGTGTGTTTTGTTTTGGTGGTTTTGTAACTGCTGGTTGCTTTATTATGGGAAGTTTGCTTGTCATTGTTGTTGAATATTTTATTTTCTAGAGATTTACTTTGAATATGATTTGAGGAAGACTAGATATTATGAGAGTAATGACTTAATGATTTTTCCTACATATGCATTTTTTGCCTGTTAATTGATCCTGTATGAACATGGATAAAGTTTTAAAAGTGTTCTCAACACTAGAATGAAAGGAAGGGAACCAACTTTGTGTCTGTGGTTATATGACATATATGTATTAAAATAAGTGAACTACACTAATTAACCATGATTAACTATTTGAGAAGTCGACAATCTTTGTGAAAAAATACTTCCTTGTATGATTTAGCGATTGATTATTGTGGCTATATAGATAATACAACTACACATACCTTATTATGAGAAAATCATGGTAAGATTGCTCAATGTGTTTTGAGCCTTCTGTAGAGGTGTGTGTGTGTTTGTGTGTGTCTCTGTGTCAGCAATCTTCAAACGATGGAGTGGAACACATGGCCACCACAATAATAATATTTTATGTAAATGGTCAACCTGTCCAGGTTTAATCTCAATTTCTTTGCACGTGTGAACATGGCCTCTGTCGCACATGTCCAGTGTGACTAGGGCGGTGAGAAGAGGGCGCATGGGATTGCTCTAGGAATTTAAACACAGCCTGAAAGTGCATCGTCCTCCATTTTGCAATGAGCTTGCAGGCTGTGGTCGTCTCATGGTGCCTGGACATGTCTGCGGCTTGAAAACACTGCGCAGCACGCATCTCCACCACTATTCTCAAATGGGCCTGGGCTTCCTGGTAGTGCACGATAGTGCACCGTGGGCATTGCACCTGTTTATCGGCACAACGGGCGCAATGCAGCTATCTTGGCAGCACTTTTGTAAAATAACGACATATTTGTTATTTTACAAATCTGCTGCAGAGAACAGGGGTGTAGATGAACACTTTAGTTAAATAACGACATATTCGTTTTGTAACAAAAATGCTGCCGAGTATTTATTTACTTTTTTTATGTACTGTCCCACCTATCCCACACCTCCCCGGCCCCTCCAAAACACTATAATTGCTCACCCACCTGCACTGTGACAGGCTTCCTGTGCGAGTCCTAACAATACCGGCACTAAAATGGTATCGTATATATGCGCCACTTTAGCGCACATATAAAAGTGGAGAAGTGCCACAAGAATACTTGTCTTAAGTGGCAGGTAACAAATATGGTGGTTGCTGGTTGATTTCCCACCCATCCTAGCAACCACCACATGCATTCCGAAAGTGGCGCATTCATACTGACTTCCTAAGAATGTTCCACCTTCAGAATAGGACTTAAGTACCGAAAAGGTTGTTAACGCTTTTAACAACCTTTTCAGTACTTAACACCCACTTGAGAATCGGGCCCTAATTCTTGGCAAAATGGCTGAATGAGAACTACTGTATTGCCAAATGGCATATATGAGATTTTCTGCCGCTTCGGAAGTTCTAATTTCCCAGTCTACAAGTAGCATATTACTATGTTGATGTGGTCCTGGGAGGCCAGGACTGGTGGAGTATCTAGCACTTGACACAGGGCAAACTAATAGATCTACAAAGAGCGGGCAACCTTCTAACAAAACTAAAGAGATTGCTAGGTGATCCCTTGCCATGTCTGACACCTCCACCCGGTACTGGCTGCTCAGTGAACTGTAATGCTCATCCACTCTCAGACTTGCAGGTTCTCGGCCACCACTACCATCTTGCGGTGGTTGAGGGGCAGAGACAGATATAGGGGTAGTTCATGGAATCAAGCGCAGAAGTGGCGCTCGCGGCTGGCACACAGAGGGTGCGTGCGCCAGCCGCGTGCACTGAAACCCATTTTGACGCACAGCGTATTCATGGATACCTATCCTTAGCCAGAGTGGTGCAGCAACCCTGCAGCAGTGCCAGTTACGCCCCCAACCCCGCCCGTACGCTAAAAACACCGCACAAATCCCCTACATGGCGCAAAGGCCAGTGGACCAGCATACAGCTCCCCAACAACGAAAATGCGCTAAAAATGACACTCAGCCCTCACGCACCAGCGAAATCGCATGTGAATCTCCCCGCGCACCCCTCGGATTATGCGTACCCCGCTCGCGCCAGCAAAATCGTGTGTAAAACTCCCAGTGCACCGCTCAGAATATGCGTACCCCACTCGTGCCAGTGAAATCGTGTGTAAAACTCCCTGCGCACCCCTGGAATACGCGTACCCCGCTTGCGCCAGCGAAATTGCGTGTAAAACTCCCTGCGCAACCCTCGGAATACACGTACCCTGCTCGCGTGTAAGACTCCCCGCGCACCCCTGGAATATGCGTACCCCGCTCGCGCCAGCGAAATCGCGTGTAAAACTCCCTGCGCACCCCTGCAATACGTGTACCCCGCTCACGCCAGTGAAATCGCGTGTACAACTCCCTGCACACCTCTGGAATACGCATACCCTGCTTGCGCCAGCCCAAACGCGTGTAAAACTCCCTGCGCACCCCGGGAATACACGTACCCCGCTCGCACGAGCGAAATCGTGTGTAAAACTCCAGGCGCACCCCTGGAATGCGCATACCCCACTCGCGCCAGCAGAATTGCGTGTAAAACTCCCTGCGCACCCCTGGCATACGCGTTCCCCGCTCGCGCCAGCCCAATCGCGTATAGAGGAGGTCCCAGATATGGCCTGCACTCCAGCCACCCATTTTGAGATACCAGGAGCATACTCACCAAGATACGTGACTTATAAGGAGCAAATAAACCAACGGAGAGCCACACTGGGGCTCTGCCCAGTACCCATCAGAAGAGCAACACCTATTGAAGCGCCAATAACCATACAACCATGGGCTGCACGGTACCCATTGAGACAACCATACAAGCAGCTGACGCGAAATGAAGATTACTTACAAATTGTCCCCGAAGAGACCCAAAGGGCCCTAATTGAAGGCGAATGGTGACGACACAATGGCCCGGACAGACGTTCAGATGAACGAAACAACAATCAAAAGATGACAGATAATGATGAAATGATATGAATAAGGATGTAATGGACATAGAAGAAGAGACGATATTGAAATATAAAGAAACTTAACCATAAAGCAGGATGGCAATATGCAATGGGCTAAATGCGTGTAAATAGGCTTGGAACGCAAGAAGCTAAGGAAACAGTATTGCTTGCAATGCTTAGTAGAAGAATAGAGCGGCAAGCGCCAACTATATATCTACCACAAGAAGCACATTCTACAAGTGCAACTCCATTTTACAAAAGCAGAACTAAGCCCAGGATGGTAGAGGACAAACAAGCCAGGATTCGTAGACCAGCACAAAGCCAGACGAAAGAGCGGAATCGAAACTTAGTAAGAAGCAGCTCGTGCCTGGGAATTCGTGGTCAACTCCAGGAAGGGAGGAGAGCAGCAACTCCGAAGAAACAAAACTTAAGAGCATAGCAGCCAGCCAGTGAAGGTCGAGATAAGGAGGCACAGCCAGGTTGCAAGGCTAAAGGAAGAATAAAATACACAAATAGAGGGAAAATGAAGCAGATTCACGGTGAACGGACACGTGATCAGCCGAGCGCATAGAGGTACCCAGAGGATGCTATAACTTCTCCTGATAAGAAGCTACAGTTTCAAGGCCATCCTCTGCCAACTAATTGACACATAGCTCTAAAGTGCTGATTAATGGAAGGAAGGCATGGTGAATCTTGGGACACACCGCATCTGGGTGTCCATTCTGCATGCTGCTAATTAAAGTGGAGATTTATGCCTATGGGTGTAACCCACCCAATCACAATGGACCAAATAATCTAGGGTCTTTAAGCTAGTAGAACCAATGAGACGTCATAGTTTTAGTGACGTCTATCACGAGTGATGTAGAGGAATAGGCATAGACGCCCACCCAATGAGAGTTATCCAATCCTCACACCCTGTTACCATATACAGATATAGCACCTATACTTAAGTTACCTTTTCCGACCAATAGAATTGCATGACAAACTTTGAGTGTAACACGTCAACGATGACAAAAATCCGCTATAACTATTGCTGTCTGAATGAAGATTTTGGAAGTTGAAGCGAGACGGGCGATCGCATCACTGTTGATTTCCATTTGTTTCCCTGTTTTTTGTGCTTGTCATTAAACGGACTTGCCAAACCATTGAGTTGTCCTTATTGATTGGTGTTGGAGTAAGAGAATCCTGAACCCCAACCTCCTCAAGGTGCAGCTATCTCGTCTTAAAGTACTTGAGGGTGAGCTCTGATCCCATGGGCCTGTCAGAGGTCGCTCCGCCCTCCTGTACACTTGGTAGCGGTGAGGATGGTTTTGACCATCAACTATTGAATATTGATTATTGATAAGACACCTATTGACCATCGACACAAAGTAACTCTAGGTCTTCGGCAATATCACAAGTCCTTCACCATTTTGGCCGAGTAGACTGTGAAGCTTCCCGTGGACAATGATAGCTTAAACTTGTCCAAAAATCTGCAGTGGGTCTGGAGGCACCCGTTTTACAAACATAAACCCTTCCATTCCTACGGGCAGTGGATCAGACAAAAGACTAAAAAAAGGCGGTAACGGAGGCAGTGATCCCGAGGATCCAGAGCGGAACCTTGCGAGCAGTGAGTGAAACAAAAATTGATGCTTTGGCAAATGTCTTTAGGCAATTGAACAAGTAAGGGAAAAGGTAACGGAGGGAGGTGGAGAAAAACAAAATAAGTCAGAAGTAGAGAAGACTGTATATATAAGGGGATAATGACTCAAGAATAACTGAATAAATAGTGGATACCGGGGCGGACACTTGAGATAAAGAGAGAGGATACCGGGGCGGACATCCGAGAAGAGAGAGGATACGCCTTGTTCCTGCGCTTTAATATAGCGGTCAGATGAAACATGAACTCATCGTCCCACATAATAGGGAACGACTAGGCTACTACGACGATAAAAGACGTTGCAAAAGGAGTTTGTTTAAACTCCATGTCGGGGTATTGATTAAAAGGCAGAGATATCTGTGTCCAGCTGGTGTCTGTCTAGTCTGTTTAATGTTTGTCATACATGTTCTGTTGATGTGTCACACATAAGGAAATGTGTCTCCTTGTTGTTTGAAATTGATCAAGGGGTTTACGCGATTCTATAGTTGAGAGGGAATCGCACATGAATTGATGTTCTTGAATAAATTGGTGATATAAACATTTTTTTTGCCAGAAATGATTGGATTGGAGCTTGCGGCATTGGTGCTCGCTCATATTATTGGGAGTGGCGAAGTTACATGAAAGTATTGTTAGAAACAGGGTTAAGCATGGAAGACATTACTCCATTAGCACACTTATGTAAACAACTGCCTAAACATGCACTCAAGCTTAAGAAGTACAGTACCGAGTGGGTCAAGGGTACCGCCCACAAGATGTTTATGCCGTGGCCACAGAACAAGTCCTTATCTAAAGCCGTCTTACAACACATGACGACTTACATGCATGCCACATATACAGGCAAGAAGCTAGAGAAACGCCTTGCTGTTCTAGAACTTTGGAATATGTTCAAACAGTCGAAGGAAGAAAAGCCACCTGCTGACTGGATATTAAACGCATGCACAGAGGGGGGTGAGACGCCTACCCCGCCACCTGCCCCGCCTGAAACAGAAACTTAGGGAAGCAAGCCAGAGGGACTCTATCCATTAAGAGAGCTTAAGGCAGCCATGGGGCACAGCATCCCTGCATATGAGTCACCTACGTACAGTACTGACGAAAATAAAGGGAAGGATCAGGATAAGAATCTTACCTCTGCAGTCCCGCGGGACAAGGAGAGATGCAATGATGAGAGGAAGGATCAGGCACAGACAAGTGCACCTCTCGATAAAGAGAGAGAGGGAAAGAAATGGAAAGGAAGTGAAGACAGACCTGATGAGATAGCATTCGCAAAAGACGAATGGATGGGAGGACAGATATTGTTGAAACTGGATGGAAAAGGAAGTGATGATGTGAGACCGAGAGAGAAGTCTGATGAGATACAGAGAAGGGAGAAGGAGAAAGAAAAGGAGGTAAGGGACGAAAGGATAAGAAGGAAAGATAGACTGAGGCGAGAACAGCTATATCACGAGGAGCAATAAAAGCAGCTCGATCGGAAACAGAAAGCAGCCTATGACCAGTACAGACAGAAACAGCAAAGATTGGAAGAAGAGCAAAGAGTATGTGAAAAAAGGATAAAGAGACGAGAAAATGAGGAAGTTCGAAGGGCAAATGAACATAGAAATGGAAGGGAGAAGGGAAGAAGATAAGGTCAGAGAAGAGGCAAGAAAGCCCAAAGAATTTGATGATGATATTAAAAGTAAGCATAGACAGAGGGCACGTGATCTCGAATATCTGGAGCGGGAAGTTAAAAAATCCGATCCTGTTGTAGAATGTGAAGACATTGAAGAATTTTTCCCTGCATACGATTCAGTACCAGGCACGACTGGGGTAAATATTGAAGATGACTTCGACACCAGAAGCATCTGGGAAACGATCGATAGAATATATGATGAAATGGGGCTAGAACCAATATCCCAAGGGGAAGTCAGCACATGGAAAGCACATAGCTGTATGACACTGAGGACGTCACCCGAAGTAGTGGGAGCAGGAGACTGTCCCTGGATAGGCTAGAAATCAGTAAGAGCGACGATGACGCAAGGAGTTGCGTGAATTGGGAACAATCAATGTCCGACTCCGGAGAGGAGATGGAGTGCGAGACAAATGAAGAATGGAGACGGCTCGAAAAGCAGCTCCCAAGGGACAAAGGGGTACGATGGTCAGATGCTAGCGAGTCTGCACCAAGGGCATTAGAGTCTGCCGCGCAGTCTCACCGGCATGAAGGAACTCCCAATGGTCAAAGGGGGGTGTCAGCACCCACCTATGTAGACAGGTTGAGGACATTGCCAGGCAGACGGCGATGCAGGAATGTTACCCCAGCGATAGACAGAAGAGCTATGGGGAAAGAGAAGGAAGGCTGCGCATTCCAATTTCCATTGTTAGAAAATGGGGGAGCAAGACCACAATATATTCCATGGTCACACATGGATCGGGAAAACCTGAAAAACAAGCTTCCAATGTTGACATCGGAAGCCGGGAAGTGGATACACGAGTTAGAAAAAATGACAGGGGGTGTTACGTTAGCTACAGGGGACATTAAAGGTCTCCAGATCGCCATACGTGGTGATAGAGCAGACAATGTGTGGAAACGGGCAGGGTACCCTGGTGTTACCATTATTAGCACTACACACAATGGAGCGCCATTTAATAATTGCAGAGCAGCAGTATGGAAAGAGCTACGAGTGCTTTACCCAGACACTTCCGATATGGGAGCTATAATGACTCGAAAAATGAAGGATCTGTTAATTTATATCCAGAATTTCCAAGGCGCGTGGGTGCTCAAAATGCATGAATCTTGGACGAAATCTATACCTGTATTCTATCACATATTGTGCCAGGGGTTACCAAAGCCTGTACAAAAACAGCTTAAGAAATTGGTAGGAGTTGAGGCCAAACCATGGGCCAAAATACAGTTGACTATTGCACATTACTGTAAATTGTTGCAAGAAAAGAATCGGAAAAGGGAAGCAACTCGAAAGGGTGAGGAAGTGAAGCTGTTGCAGAAGAAATTATCAAAGTATGCTCTTGAAGGAGCCATGCTGACTAGCCCAGCGGAACAGAACGTACAACAGGTGGCTAACCCACAGCAGAACAACCAGGGTAACAAGGGATTGTACGCGAGGGGAAGGGGATTTAGAGGAAGAGGATGGCAGAGTAATCAGGGAGGTTTTCAAAGTAATCAAGGAGGCTTTCAAAACGTGCAAATGGGTGGGCCAGATATGCCAAATCGACAAATAATTTGACCACTGCCAGTGTGTTGGCTGTGTGGATTGACAGGGCATTTGGCACGCTCGTGCAGAAACCAAGGCGCGTGCAAAATGGCCAAGGAATGGGAGCAGGCACGGTGAATCGGGCTGCAACCTCCCAACAGGGCGGTGCACAGAATCACACAGTGCAGCAGCAAGCACCAGGCATGCAGCAAGGTGCACAACAAGGGGTTCAACCCCCAACATGGGGAACTTGCCGCAAGGGCAATTCCAACAGGCACCACTGCAAACTTCTCAGGGCACAAACTCCGGAAGGGGAGGCAACCCTGGGAATGGAGAGAATCCACAAGTATACAGTGGACCAAACTTGTATATGAACTAGGACAGCTCACTGGGAACTCTGATGTGTTCTATCCTATCAGTGACACCAGACTCTAACAGGGAACCGAGGGTGAATGTCATCATAGGGGGTAAAGATTATTCCTTCTTAGTGGCACGGGTGCAACACGCTCGTGCATACGAGAAGGCACGTTTTCCTTGTTCGGCGAGGCCATAGATACTCAGAGTTTTACAGGAGCTCACAGTCGAGTTCCCTTTAGAGACGCACTCCCAGTCTCTGTAGGAGAGTGCGAAATGAATGTACCATTGTTGTATTCACGTCAGACCCCAGTAAACATTTTCGGTCGCGACTTAATGAGAAAGTTGAACAAGACAATTTAGTTCACGGAGGAGGGCATAGTATTCTCCACTCCAGGAATGCATTATTCAAATGTGTGCGAAATAATCAGGGCATACTCAGGACACATAGCCATGAGGGCCGTGCCTCTAGAGCCAGAGGTCTTTGCATATTGCAAGCGTGTGCTTATGACAGGATTGCCAGGCCTCGCAGATAGAACTATGAGAACCCCTGATGAGTTTCTATTCAGACCAAGAATACCTATGCATGAAGAGGAGGGACAAGTATTTCCCTTGATGATACATGCTGCAGCAGTATGAGGGAAAGTAGCATTGGTCGAAGGACACGATGATGAAGGCAGACAATGGTGTGCGATTATCGCCATTGAAGAAGGGTATCGAGTGATTGACTTCACCGATGATGATCTGCTAGAAGAGCAACCAGACTCAGAAGAGACAAGGATGGAAGTGAGTCTCATATTTTGGGTAAACATGATTAAAAGAGAAGTACCTCAGAGAATGATGTTGGCACTGGTATGTCCGGAATACTTTGATGACGACATGGCCCAAGTGCCTGTCTCAGTATGCACTACAGGACCATATGACGTAGACCTCCTGAGGGGGGTGGGAGAAGTGAAAATTAAACTGAAACCAGGAGCAATTTTACCAAGAGCGCGACAATATCTCATGTCCAGAGAGGCGGATGAAGGGATCGCGAAGACAATTTCAGCCATGATGGATCAGGGCATCCTACTGACGTCAGAGTCACCCTGTAACACAGTGATCTACCCTGTCAAGAAATCAAAAGGAGAGTCTTGGCGTTTAATCCAAGATTTAAGAGCATTAAATGATATTGTTGAAGCTGAGTTCCCTCTAGTCCCTAATCCATCTACAATCCTATGTAACATACCCATTGAGACAAAATATTTCACGGTGATTGACTTGAAAAATGCCTATTTCTCAATTCCATTGCACCATGACTCTCAAGATCTGACGTCTTTTACATTCAAACAAATGCGTCTGAAAAGCATGAGGTTGCCACAGGGGTACTGTGAGTCCCCGTCCATATTTAACAGAGTCCTACACAATGACCTAGGCAATATTGCATTAGATAGTGTCGTCTTGCAATATGTGGATAACATCCTAATCTGAAGCACCACTGAAGAGCAATGCAGGCGCGATTCTGTTAAGTTACTGACCATACTGGCTGAGAAAGGATATAAGGTTGACAAGGAAAAGCTACAGTATTGTCAACAGGAAGTGCTGTACATAGGCCAGCTCATCTTGCATGAGGGAAAAAAGGTGACCCCAGAAAGGGCTGAAGCTATCATGAACACGGCAAAGCCACTCACGATAAAGCAAACACAGAGCTTTTTAGGCCTGTGCAATTATGTTAGAGCATGGGTCTTCAATTACAGCTCGTATACCAAGCCCTTGCTCCAGGCGTTAAAGAAGGTCCAGGTGACAAAGGAAAAGATTGAATCAACCGAGGCAATGGAAAAGGGGTTTACAGAACTCAAGGCAGCGATTTGTACGGCTCCAGTTCTCATGGGATTCCTAATTATGCAGAGGAATTCTACCTATTTTCACACACAGATGGCAGCGTTATGACAGCAGTGCTCGCTCAAAGAACCTCGTTGGGGTACAAGCCCCTGGCATATTACAGTGGGAGCCTGGACCCAGTCATGAGAGGACACTTCCCATGCGAACAAAGCTTAGCTGGCGTAGCGTTCACCATAGAGAAGGCGACAACCATTGTAATGGGATGTTCCATGACGTTCTACGTCAAGCACTCATTATTCGCCATCTTAGAGAAACCAAAGGGCACGTTGACATCTCAAAGAGCTTCTGCCTATGAAGTGATCATATCTAATCCATCGATCAAAATAGTTCAATGTAAAACAGTAAACCCAGCTACGTTTATAGCTGAGCCAGTCACTGAAGGAGAGCCAATACATGACTGTGCAAACTCTGAGGAATTCTATGATGAAATCCCCAGGCTGAAAGAAAATGCCCTGTCGGGAGGTGAGATCATTTTTATTGACGTTCTTCTAGAATCGACCAAGAAGACGGACAAAGATATACAGGCATTGCCGTAATGAAACACATAGCAAACGAAGAATTTCAAGTACTCGTCAGTGCACGAATACCATCTCATTATTCGGCACAGGCTGCAGAATTATTGGCGTTGATACTCGACATTGAAAATCACGCAGACCAGGAAGTTACAGTGTACAGTGACTCCACCTATGTGATGTCTACAGTGCACACAGGCCTAGCACGCTGGAAAAGGAGAGGCTACCTCCGAGCGGATTGCAAGCCAGTGCAACATGCAGCCCTATTGGATAGGCTGATTAAGGCACTACAGCTCCCAGTGGGCATAGCGGTCGTGAAATGTGCCGCCCACACCAAAGGGACAGATTTCGTGTCACGCGGAAATCACGCAGCAGACACGGAAGCCAAGCGTATGGCATCCAAAAGTGAACCGATCATGGAAGTAGAAGTGGCATGTACCGATGAAATAATGATGGTGGCACGTACCCCACCCGAAGCCTATAGCAATATGGGGCAGACGCAACTAATGGAGCTTCAAGGGGAGGCACCGCAGGACGAAAAGAACCTGTGGAAACGTCAAGGGTGTTCTTTAAGCCCCTCTGATGGCCTGTGGCGGCAAGACAACATTGGTAAACCAGTGATGCATGTAGCCCTACGAAAGATAGCATTGGAGCAATTGCATTACCCATTTCACATGTCAAAAGAGAATCTAGCAGCAATGCTCGCAGAAGACTGGTTTATACCGAATTTGGCAGAGCATGTTGCATTCTTTATGGTGAACTGCATAATCTGCCAGCAATTCACCACTGGGCACACATTAAAAGTAGTGAGAGGAGTCCTCCCCCGGCCAAATGGGCCTTTTCAGCACTTACATATCGATTATATCGACATGGTTCAAGTGTGTAACGGGTACAGGTACTTAATTGTAGTGGTGTGTCCATTCTCTAGATGGATAGAAGCAGGTCAATGTACACACCCAAACTCTACCTGTGCGGCCACATTTCTAGTGAGGGAAGTGTTCCCTAGGTGGGGGGTGTGTAATGTCATGAGATCAGATAATGGCCCTCACTTTGAATGCAGTATTCGAACAGATTAGCCTGTTGCTTGGTATAAGTTCTTGCGTATCATCCGGAAGGTAATGGTATTTGTAGGATTCTCAACGGCTTGTTAAAAGAAAGGATAGCCAAGTTGAAGCTTACTCTAAAGAGGGGATGGTTACACTGCCTTCCACTGTCATTGTATGCTCTTCGGAACCAACCAGGCTCCGACCATCATCTTACGCCGCACGAGATGCAGGAAGGAGAATGAATACACCCTTTACCCCCTGAGACAGAGCTAGATGTGATGCCCAGTCAACCCGAGAGGTCCTGGGAACCGAGTTACAAGAATACCTGAACTGCATGACATCCAACCTTACTGTAATTTCAGACCAACTACAGTGATGACGAAAAGGGGGCAGCGCAGCACAAAACACAGCAGGAGACGCTGAAACAGACGCGGTTCAAAGTCTACGAGCTCCACTCATCTTCCCTTGAGATGCCATGTTGATGAAAAACCACACGAGAAAAAGGTAGACCGAGCCAAGATTCAATGGTCCCTTCATCGTGGAGGATTGTACTCCTTCAGCCGTGAAACTGCAAGGCAGGAGAGCATGGATTTTCTCAGTGACATTAAGCCCTATATTGGAGAAAGCCCTCAAGCTGCACCCCACAGTGAAGAAATTACAGACAACGGGGAAGAACCTCAGCACTTGCAGATGAGATCCATAACGAGGAAGAAGAACGCATGAGCAGCAAAGCCAAGACAAAAGAACCGTTTGCAAGTTGTGGCTTAAACTGGACATTTCCTCTAAGCAAAAAAGGGGATAAGGACACAACGCACACGCTTTGCATCCTAGTTGCAGGGTGAAGAAGAAAATTGCGCATCTAAGCCACAACACGTTTGTTGACACGAACGTGTAAATCAAATCACACCTAAGCATTGCTGAGAAACAAGGCTCTAACAGACCGTGATCAAGGACGCTTACCTTAAGAGCAAATTACAGTATCCTGAGTCATCCAATACCAAGACTTTGTGTTGCAGCACTTATGGTGTCTCCCAGCAGAAATATCACAAGGGATGTGCTAACCTACTTTCAGTTAGGATTGGAATCATATCCATCACTAGTAGGGAGGGTCACCAGTGTCTCAGAGTTTATCCAAGACCCTGCCAACAAGAAGACAATCTGGCAGCTACTCACCGTCATCTCAAAAAAAGCCTTCACTGTGCTGCCTGAATACAGCAAAAAGGACACAAATGCTTCCACCACAGGCAATAACAGATGAACTCGTCAATACGCTCTTCTTGCGCATCTTAGAGGAGTGCCCAGCTATTGTCGGAAGAACCATAGACACTCTCACTTTTATTAGAGATCCAGCAAACTCTGAACATTTGAGCCAACTGTGGACTAAACTAAATTACTTAGTCGCAATCCATGCAGCAGGAAAGTGCAAGGACTGTTCACGTCAAGGGAAGGGCCTATGATCCAGAACCCAGCAAGGCAGGACAAATGTCCTTGTCACCCGAGGACAGCCGATTAGTGCGTAACGTCCTGTTTCGCCTAGACACTGACTTTCCAGAAATGGTGGGGAGACCTGTCGAGATAGACGTTATCACCTTCATCAGAGATCCAGCTAATGTTGCTCATATGGGAACGCTCCTCCATGGAATAATGCTGCAAGTTGAGCTGTCCAACTTTCAGAGAGACTATATGAGGAGATTCCAATGAAACGTTCCGCCGAGGGACAGATCGGAGAGACAGAGGCAAAATACTTCATCTTTCTGCCAAGGGACAGATCGAAGAGACAGAGGCAAAATACTTCATCTTTACGCCGAGGGACAGATCGAGGGAGCAGAGACAAGAACTTCACCTTTTCATTCTGATTTTGATTAATTGCCTTTTTTTCCATTTCATCACATTGAACAGGTTCCAGTATGTCATCAGGACTGAAGCAGATTCGGGAGGTGGACTGGGAACTCACCTATTTTGAATATGCACAATAAATGTGACTCACCAAAGGTGTTAGTCTAATCTATTTTACATAGTCTAGCAAGGGAACTGTATCCTGTATCCAAAGACAATTGCCAGCCGCAAGAGGGTGGACACTTGCGAAGCACCAGACACTTTATGATACAAACTTTCAGAGAAACAATAATGACATAAGTGAAAAGAATAAAACATTGACATTTTGTTATGATTGAGATGGGGGACCAGAACATTAACCTGGTCCTCCCACAAGCAGAGGGGTGCCCCCGCTTCTCCGGAAGGAAATGCTGCCACCTTTCGTACCGCACGATTATGTGTATATGCATAGTGATTATCATTGTGTTTCTGTCATAAACAATCAGAACTGCATTCTTTATTGGTGCACAAAGTGTTCCGATTTCAGTGCACCCACCAGATAATGTACACATAGGTCCCACAAAAGCAGCTGACCCTATATAGTTATTGAAGTCCCGAGAAAATCTGATGGTAAGGTAAATGAACTAAAAATGAATGGCATTAGCAGTGATACATACACACTTGAGGTAACGAATGAAGAGAAAAGCTGGAGACAGGGTCAGCACGGAATTAATGAAAACATAGCACTGACCACTACAAGCACCCACACACAGAATGCACACGAACTAGGGCATGTGTCAATGGCCACAGAACCTTAAGCGAAGACGACTGAGAGCACAAGACTGCCTACCGAACGATCCGTCCCAAAAAACAATGAAAGAGACCGAAAAGAATTGAGTGAAAGGCCGACTAAAGCAGACATAGCAAAAGCCCTCGAGAAGACAGATGTGGCAGCCCACCCACCTTCCCCATGCCCCGCAGGCAGCCCATCCTCCCTCCCCATGCCCCGCAGGCAGCCCATCCACCCTCCCCATGCCCTGCAGGCAGACCACATGGCACCATGCACTTGGGAGCCCCGACTCATGCCCCCACAACCCCCCATTGACGGGGAACTGCCAGCAGGCCCCGACTCATGTCCCCCTCACCCTCCCCCCCATTGACAGGCACCTGCAAGCAGGCCCGACTCATGTCCCGTAACAAACCCACCCACCCCATTAACAGTCATCTCCCAGCAGGCCCTGACTCATGTCTCACCACCCACCCCCCCATTGACGGGAACCTGCCAGCAGGCCCCAACTCATGTATCACCCAAACACCATGTCATAACTATACAGACCCATGGCCCTAATGCCAACCCAAATATCACCCCCCCACGTCCCAGTGCAAACACCCAACGAACCACTGCACCACTCCCTAGTAAATCACCCATTCCATGATAGTCTGAAAATAACCAGAATCCCATCAACAAATGTCCAACAGAGCCACACAGTGGCAACACATGACTGAGCCAATGCTCATGGAGACATGCACAAAATAAAGCATAGTAGACCACATCAATAATGTATTTAAAATAAAAACAAATTACAAAATGAAAACCACACATGCAAATGAAGAAATAATGATTGCCACATGAAAAAGAAAGTGTAATCATAGAAATAAATCTGAAGATGAAAAGCATAAAAAAACATTACTCAATGTGAATATTAAAAAAAGAAAGTATGCACATGTCCGGAAAATTGAAAACAAAAGTCTGAAGTGTCCATTATCCCAATACCAAATGAAACCTACCAAAACCCCTATCTAAAACACAACTATATACAAAACGTGGAGCACCTATTCGCTGGCCCAACCGCTGCCACATGGAAGACATTCCCAATCCTGGGTCCTCCTGCCCGCCGGCCGATGCCTGCCCTGATGATGTAGAGGGCCCCGAGGCCACATGCCTCCTACGCCGCCCTGCCGCCGCCTTTCTGCTGCCTGCCGCCGCCACCACGACTGCCTCCGGGTAGATGGCAGCACCCAGGGTAGTCGTGCAGGTGCCCTGCTTGTATGTGCCTGCACATCGTCCGTTGCCAGGGGTCCAGTTGCTGGGGTGACCACCTATGCTGGAGCTCCGACTCCCGACTGTGGCAGGGATGGGATCTCCACCAGGCTGGCTGCGTTGGTTGGGGCAGGTCCACAGGGGGCCCTGGTGGCATCTGGGCCAGAAGATGGCAGCCCCTGTGGGGGCTCACCCGCCCCTTCCGATGCAGCCGTAGTGGCGGACGCGGCATCAGTGCCCTCGCTCCCGGATGATAGAATTACCTGGCAGGGGGACTGGGCCTTGCGTCGCTCGCCGGTGGAGGCATCCCTGCCGCTTTCCTCCACAGCGCCGTCTCTGCCCTCTTCTTCACTCGCCTCTGTGTAAAGGGAGACATTGAACACAAGCATCAGGGTACAGTACAATAGTCTCCTAGACACAAAGCAACAGCACATGAGTGGCACTGTCAAACATCACTTCCATCATGTCCCTCCACAACACATGGGTCAGTGCAGGCAACACACATGCAGAAACAGTCAAGGCACATGCAACAAACATTTGCATCCATTTCCAAGGCACCGTAGAAACATCCAATGGTGGGCTGAAACTCACATGCATCATGGGACGTGCTGATCACATGCACACACATCACGGAGGGTCATGCATCTGGCCCTGTATACACCCACCCACAGTGGATACAAGGATGACTAGGCTGTATCAGTGAATCAACATATCGTCACAGACATGTGTCATGCATCCATGGCATTTACCAGTCACTCACACATTACCCAGGCACACAGACATGTACACCATGCACGTCCATGACAGCAGCACCCATCTCTCACACCCCAAACATGTCCAAGTACAGACAGAGGCATACATACATGTGTGCACTCCGCATGCTGCTCCGCATGATACATTGTAACACATACACCATACATGTGGGTCACGCCTGACTGGACTCACATGCAGCGCCATCATGTCCCTGCACACACACATCCATACATAACCCATGTCACACATACAGCCAAGTAGCTAACTACCACCACACTGCAACATGCACTGTTTTAAACAGGAATGCATGGGCACTTACTGCTCGACTCCAGACGGGCCTGCATCCTGAGAATCTGGTGGTGAAGCACTGGGCGAATGCGCTCCAGGACCCTCATCTGCTGGGTGGTAAGGTGAACCCAGCGCCCCACTGCATCCGCTGCGTTCAAGAGGCACCAGGCTTTCTTGAGGGTCCTGGACTTGTAGTCCTCCCAGCGCTTCTGGACGTGTTTGATGTCGCGGGGTGCCACCCCCTCCGCGTTGAAGGCACCCACTATGTCCTTCCAGATCCTCTTCCATCCTTCCTTGTCGGCGTGCGATGGTGTGAAGAGGGCATCATAATGCCCCAGGACTTGCTCCACCAGGATGCCAACTTCCTTTTCACTGAAGCTGGCAGCCCTCTGCCTCTCTGCTGGGGGGTTGTCACTGGTGCCGGATGGTATTGCGTTGGACCTGGCAACCCCCCAGGCAGGTGTGGGTGGGCAACTGGGTCCTGGAGTTGGGCTGTGGAGCGATGGAACACCAGTCGGGAGTCTTCTGTTCTAGCAGGGGTGGTCACAGCAACTGAACCCCTGCAGATGGCTGATGTGCAGGAACCAAATGGCAGGGCACTGTTGGCAGCAGGAAGGCAGGCAGGCAGGCAGGCAGGCAGGCAGCAGCAGATGGCTTGTAGGAGGCTCCCGAGGGTTCTGGGGGGCAGGAAAAGGGCCTTTTGGGTAGGAGCGTGGTCTTCCGTGTGTTGTCGCGTGGCCAGCTTAATGCAGAGTGAGTTGGCACGTGAAAAAACAGCACATCAGCGTGTAATTCCAGGAAAGGGCCTTAGCGCGTAAGCGGCGTAATGCACACGGGCGTTTCCTTCTGCACGTGTTAATGGTCCACGTGGGTCTGCAGCGCGCTGTACGTGCTTTCAGTGGAGACCGACGCATGTGTTTTTCCTACTTTGGGGTTCACACACGATTACTTCACAGCGGTTACAGTGCATACGCGTATTTGTCTTCCATGCAAGGCAGATGGCGAGTCGCGCACGCTATTGCACGCTATTTTCCCACTGCGGGTGCCCCTGTTTGTCGTGCACCCCATTTATTGAGGTCATAGTAGCCCACGTGTTAATCGCGTATGCTTTTTTGTGCTCCTGGGTGCCAGAGCGTACTGCGTGAGCTTTTTTTTACATGCACGTGGGCTGCAGGGGTTGTGTATATGTGTATCTTGTATTTTTGGGGTACCTGAGCATTGCGTGACCATCATTTATCCCCAGTGTCCACAGGCAGCCTTGCAGGAGCACAGGGGTGTGTCTACCATCACGTACCCTGCCCCCTTCACCTCAATTGACCAGTACAATTGTGCAGTGCACCTCCCATTGGCATTAGTACATCATGCCATGGTTGGGAGGCCACCAAAGGTTAAGAGGGGATCAGCTGGGTGTCCTGCCAGTGTTGGGAGTGGACGGGCACGTGGCCGGGGCGACCAGGGAGTACGTGGAGTCCATGGTGGCCAGGGTGGCCGTAGAGCTGGAAGAGGCAGGGGTGCACCACAGGGACAGGATGTCCAGCCACGTGCTGGTGCAGCCATGCCACCAACCCCTGCGGCTCCAGGTGATGCTGCTGTTGCACCATTGCGAACCGACAGTAAGTAACATGTGCTGACACAGGCCCACCGGTAGTGGTAGCTGCAGGTGCAGCTGTGGCGACCACCACACAAACTGTCAGCCGCCAGGGTTACTCGTAATATGGCGACACGGTACGGACGATGCAAGTGATGTACAGGCACTGTCTATGGCATACCACCATACTCATGATGACCCCCTTTGTATGTGTGGGAGATTTTTTGCCAAGTGAGTTTATCAGGTTCCATGTCAGGTGTGAATGTCTCATGCCTCTTTCCATTTCTCACGTTGCACTTAATGAAGATAGTGTCATGTGTTGTGCATTTGGTTGGCAGTTTAGCTGTTGCATGCCATGGCATGGCATGGAGGACAAGGGTCATGGGGGTTGGGAGGGTTTGGGTAACATACCAGTGATTTACATGGCCGGTTTTGCAGGGGGGTGGTGGGATGTGCACCTTGCATGTGTTCCTTTTGGTCACACCAGATTGGGTATGTTTAAGTAGCTAGGGAGGCACACAATGTAGCACTTCCGTGAAAACATTCTCAGGGTGGTAATGTTGTGACAGTTGACTGTCTCTTTATCATCATCGATTGTCACCTGGTATGTGCCAGGCCTGTGTGCACTCCGCAGGGGTGGGAGCTTAGGTGAAAAATGTGGCCACAAGCTGAGTCCGGGCTGCCTCGCCACGTGCCCTTTTCCCTCCCATGAGCAGAGCTTGTGCCTGTTGTTGGGGATGCGGGGGCACCACCATGTCCACCGGTATGCACCGCCGTGTTGCAACATTGTGCATGACACATGCGCCCACAATGATCCTGCACACTACTGGGGGTGCATATAGTAGCTGCCCGCCAGAGCGGTCAAGGGAGGGGAAGCGTGACTTGAGCACTCCGAATCTGCGCTCCACTATGCCCCTGGTTGCAATATGGCCTGCGTTGTATCTTACCTGGGGTGGTGTGGTGGGGTTCCGTATTGGCGTCATCATGTGGTTGGTTGCTCAGAAGGTAGGCACTGTCCCCTAGGGAGGTGAGGATGGTTGTCATTAGTTGGGTCTGTGTATTTGTCTGTGTGTGACATGCATGCATGTGCACAGACATTTGTACTCACCAATGAACCATGTGTCGCCATGCTTCCCAGCTTCCAGGTCCCGGCTCAGGAAAGACATTCTGTATATGAAACTGTCATGGGTATATCCAGGATAGTTTGCATAGACAGAAGTGATGATTCCATGGGCATCACATACAACCTGTACGTTGATGGAATGCCAGTGCTTGCGGTTGCGGTAGATGTTCTCAGTGGCCCTAGGTGGACATAGGGCCACATGGGTACAATCTATGGCACCAAGCCCTTTGGGGAAGTGTGCCACCCTGTAAAAGTCCTGGACCATGGCCTGACTTTCTGCGGGTGTTCTGGGCATATATATGTGCCTGCGGACTGAGGGGCGCGCAGTCATGAATGCCAACACCTGGTGTAGGCAGCGTGACTGCGTGGGCTGTGAGACACCCCCAACTATGGCAGTTGTCCGCTGAAATGACCCAGTGGCCAAAAAAAGTGCAGGACATTGAGCACCTTTTCCAAGGGGCTCAGTGCTTGGGAGCACAAGGTGGGTGATGTGAGGTCATCCTCCCACTCATTGACCAGGTCTAGGATGATATGAGGTGGAAACCTATACCTGCCATAGACCTGGTCATCAGGCATCCCAAAAATGCTGGTTCTGGGCAAAAAGATGCGGGGCCTCGCTATTCTCCTCCTCCTGTGGTTTCCCACGATCACTGCTGCGAGAAATGGGACATTCATCGTAGCTGTATATACGAGTTTGTTGTTTGTGTGCACTTTTATACTGCGCAGGGAGGCGTCCGCCTGCCTTTGTGTGACGGACGGGTTTACGCCTGTGCGTGTCTTTTGGTGTGCGCAGGTTTCCCCTATGCGATTCCATGAATACGTGTTGTTCGCGTGTGTGTGGGCGTTCCGTGTATTTCCCAGCAGTACTTCCCCAGTTACGCCCTCATTTTCACACGTTGTTCCCCATTCCGCATGTTCCGCCCCCTTTTTGGTGTGTGTGCTACACATGCGATTTCGCTGTGCGAATTGCGCACAGCATTCAGGATGTCGCAGTGACGTGTGCGCCTGTGTGTGCCACGCGCGGTTTCGGCGCAGCTCCCTGGGAAAACACGCACACAGACCTCCATGAATCGCTTGCGTGCGAATCGCACGCGTGCGCTGGATTTTTCACGCTTGCGCCACCGAATTCGGCGCACAATTATTACATTAATTACTCCCATAGTCCCTCACATGATGTTCCTACCTTGTTTATTTCTTCGCATTGTGTGCCTCTGGTGTATGCTTGACCCACTATAAGGCCGTTACTATAGGGACCATAATGCCTAGGAAACAGAAAACCTGGAATGGTTGGACTGCCAATCAATGACAATGGACAAAACAAGTTGTCTGTAGTATTTCCAGGTCAAGGTGCAGAGCGCAGTTCAAATGCTAGTTCGTGCAGATGGTTCTTCGATTTCTTTACTAAACTTGAGATTTCTTTACTAAACTTGATTTATACGGCGTTGTACACGACAGTGGCTCCAGAGGGCCAAGGGAGCTAACTATGCCCCGCGCCTGGAAATTGGAGCTCTGTCCCCCTTTTTCAAGATAATGTTCGCATTGGAAACTGCAGTGGTCCCGGTTTTTGGTAGTAGGTCTTCATAGCTGGCAGGCTGGACTGCAAAATCTCGCACAGAAGAAATGCTGCATTTTACAACTTAAGACAGTGTTAGTTTGTGATAAATTAATTATAATACGTGTTTATTTGAACAGTAACACTTAAACTCCCTTCTTTTCCAGGGCTACTAAAGTGTAGTGCCTTGACAGCCACTTTCAAGAGTTAGTCCTACTTTCATGTTAGTTTCCCTGTCCCGGTTTTATACTTTTTAAATCTGGTCCCCCAAGTCTTTTTGCTCTTCAACTATGCATACAGAGGTACGAGTGAGAGAACACAAGAAAAACAGGTAGCTCTGGGAGTCCTAAAACATTTAAATGGGTTATTTTGTAGTACTTTCAGATCCTAGCCTCTAAGTGTGGGACGGGGATTCGAACCCATGCTGCTCGAGAAAAGCTATCCTCTCGGCCCCAGTCACGTGAGATTGACACTGGCATACCTTGAATGTATACACTCCTCTGAGTTTTTTGTATTATCAATAAAGGGACGTTGTATTTATTCGTTATTTGAAACAGGCAGGCAGCATGCTGTATTGCATTATGTGAACAAAAATGCAGTTATAGTTGTAAAACAAGCAAGCTCTCTTGGACATTTTTAAAAAGTATTTAGTTCACGTTTTCTTTCACCAATTGACCAATTAACCAATCTGCTACTGTGAGCGGAGGTGGGGGCAGGGGCTACGCAGATTTGGCTTTAAGATGCATAAGGAGCCGGCAAAGGTACCCCCCCCATTAGCACTTTTTCTTAAGATTTTGAATATTGGATACGAAAGGGCCCCAGCAGATATCCCTGCACCCGACCCATTTACCCCTAATTTATTTATGTTTTTGCATTTGTATAGCGCTCTCAAGCCCTCAGGCATCAGGGCACTCCTGCTGGGTAGCCCTTGTCCAGTAGCAGGGACAGGTTGTAAATCACAGCTCCAAGGAAAACCCCAGCCTGAAACTGTAATTGCTACCATAGCAGGAAGCCATTTCTGCTCTGGTCTCAACTCCCACCTCCAGACCAGACTGGACACTCTTAATCAGACAACCGGCTTAACATGGGAGGGCTGAAACACTCCATAACCCAACCCCCCCTTATGCTGCGCCCTTTTTTTAATTGATGAGCAAAATGGAGGTTGTAGACTTTTTTGACGGAAGTATCTTGCCCTAAATAGTGTAAGTATTTAAACTATCTTGTATCTTAATAGGGTTTCATGGTGTATCGCTTTAATTTTTAGTTTTAGCCATTCGGTGGCGCTACAAGCACCACATATACATCTGAAACCATTGGCCTGGGAATGGAAGATATATGGGAGATGGCATAGGAGGAGGGGAACGCAGCCTGCAGATGTTGTTTGGTTATGTTTCTGGCTCATCTGCGCCCATGGACATGCTATGGCCAATATGACGTCCCAGACTGTTCTACTGTGTTTTTTTTTCATCAGCCGCATGTCTCGCAGGCTCATCCGCAAGCTTGTGACGTGCAGCTGATTGAAACAAGGGGAAACTGGAAACTGAAGCATGACCTCAGAGGGGTCGATCATTGACTCCACTGTGTGAGCTTCCTTCACATCCCCACCCATCACTGTACTGACAAGCAATACCCTGTTCATTTTTTTTTTTTATGTTTAAACTATTTGCTTTGTTTTGTGAAGCAGGGTTTGTTTGGCTTGTTTCCTTGACTGTTGCCACTTCTGGACTTTGTAGACCGAGGAAGGATATGGGCAGCCGTGAGCTACTTCGATCTCTTTATCTCGGTGGGTGGGATCTCCCAGTGACAGTGTGGACATAGCTTGTTTCAGGTTCCTAGTCATTGCATCGAATGCCAAACCGTCGACTGCCATACCATTGAAAAAAATGCATTGAAAAAAAAGCATTGAATGCAATTCTTTTTTTTTTAATGAGGGGTTCCCTCCCATCCCTCTTTTTTAACCTTTAAAACCCAATATAATTAAACTAAACCCTTTACCATTTAAAAAAAATGAACTCGATGCTTCTTATTTCGATGCATTTTCTAATGGTATGGCATTCGACGGTTTGGCAGTCGGTGCAATGACCAGATACCCTTGTCGCTTCATGCAGGTGGTTGAACTTGCCTCTCTGCTGGGTCCATGCCTCCAGTAATGTTCCCCTGATTCTTGCTCTGCTTTGTGTCCTGTAGAGAATATCTCATTATAGCTCATTGCAGGTCACCTGTTAATCACACCAGCGTCTCACCTCAAGGCAACTAATAGGATAAGTCTACACACAAGGCATCTTTCCTTGGGCGTTTATTTTGTATATTTACCTGGTTTATGAATACAAAACAAGAATACTGGTAAGTTTAACTTTTGACTCATGTAAATAATATGAGCAAACAGCCTACACACTCACTGCCCATACACATGGTTCTCCTCCCCCCAAGACACACACACAAACACACCCACGGCGCCCCCAAACACGGCCCCTTTCCTGAAACCTACACACACACTACACCATTGTACAAGGTCAGGGTCAGAGTTTATTTTTCTCCCATAAATAAAAGCACATCTCGATTCCCAAACAAGAAGTGCTTTTATATACAAGAAAAAGCCACACATCCTCCTTTGCATGTGTGGAACACGTGCAGGTGGGGGTGAACGGCACAGAAGGGGTGTATTTATCTCTTCTGTGCGTATGGGACAGGTGCTGTTTGAACCGTAGTGACAGCCACTTTTATTTTGATCCATTATATAGAGATTTATATTTAACCTTTTTCCATAATGCACAATTTACTGACCATCTTAGTGAAGTATATTCGAAGAGAGCACTTTGGTGGTCAGAGCTTATTTATATTTGCCGTTGGGCACATATGTGCGACACTGCTGCACTCAAGGGGCCAGCCAGAAAAACATTTGCACCGGCGAGCAACCTTATGAAATGTGCAGGCCTCCATTATAAAAAATAGTGTATGATCGGCGTTATTTTGAGATTGCTGCTTTTATGTAAATTTGGACAGTAGTGTATTACAAGAGAAAAATTGAGCAAATTGCAGTACCATAATTACCTTCAAAGTCCCTTTGCTGGTCCCTACTTTAACGGCTGGTCCAGGTCGGGAGCCGCAAAGGGACCTCGTAGTTAGGCGTTAAGGAGTTAACGGCACCGCAACCTTTTACGGCGCTGTTAACCCCTTAACGCCAGGGTCCTAATGAGGACCATGGTCTCCCAGTGCCTGTGGCAGAGCTCTACATGAGTGATGGCAAAGGCACTTCATTCACCTGCCTTCACCCATGTTAAGTGCTACCTCGGGCATAAGGGACACCCTCAGCCTTTGCAAAGAATTTCAATATTTTAGGTTCTTTGCAAATGCAAATACTACATTTGCATTATTATGGAACGAGTAAAAATCACTTGCTCCATAATGTAAATTCATTTTATTTATTTCGCTTCTTTTGTTTTTTTTTTTATTTGCAGGACCTGGAGGGTCCTGAAAATGTATGGGTGGTGTGGGGGTGGGGACTGGAGGGGAGATGCCCTAGTGCCCCCTATGGGCGAGCCTCTACTGGTTACAGCTATGAAGATGTTTACTTGATATAAATCCAAGTTTGGTTCAGTCATCGGAATTTCAAATGCTGATACATTCTTCAAGGTTAAATAACAATCTGAAGTTGATGGGCTCATTAGTCCATAGAAGTAGATAAGAAAGACAAGACAGGGACTTTGTCTTGTTTGCATGCTTATGTATGTTACAGTACTTGATATGTGTATAGTGCCTGTTGCATTTGCTATGGCTTTGATGTGGGGTGAACAGCCCTCCAGCAGACCATAGTCTGAACAAACATGAAATAAAAGAGCAAGACATCTATCTATCTATCTAGGTTCTTCTATTCCACCACTAACCCGAAGGCCTCAGGGGGAACAAAAAGTACAAACAACATATAACAAGAAATACATGGAGAAACAGGTAGACACGATAGACCAAAAAAAGCATCCCGCAGAGCCATCAGAAAATGTTGGTAGATGTTACAAGAGGCAAAATCAGGGAAGTTGTTAAGAGCAGTCTAAGGAGTTACACCGTGACCTGCATCAAATAGAAACGTTTTTAACTGTTTTTTAAAGACAGACAGTGAGCTGATTTCTGCCAGGTATCTAGGTATAGAGTTCCATAGGGCAGGAGCCCACAAATAGAAAATAGCACCACCAATTTTCTTCAGTGAAGACAAGGGTTGGGTCAAGGAGATGTTACAACTGGATCGTAGTGTGCTTCTAATAGGTTTCTTTTTTATCCTAATAGTAAGGTATGGCAGAGCATCGCCCTGCAAGCATTTAAACGCAGTAGACAGGCCCTTATGCTGCAGCCACTGTTGAACAGGCAGCTGGTGCAGGCTGCACCTGACCCCAGAGACGTGCATATTACACTTGAGGCCAAACACAGCACGCACAGCGCTGTTCTGAACCACCTGCGAAGATTTGAGATTGGCCTGGGACGTACCAATGAAAAGACTATTGCAGTAATCCGGCTTGCAATTCACAACGATGCTGCAATCAGAGCAAGATTTTCTTTAGACAGATAAGGCCGAATTTGCCAAAGAAGATGAATGTAAAAATGGCAGGAAGATTTAAAATAACTAGTCTGCTGATGGAAGGACAATTGGGGATCGAAGAAGACTCCAGTGTTTTAACAATTTTTGAAACTTGGACGGTATGTTGGCCGATCAAGAAGTTCTCGTATCTTGCATCCAGTTTCTTTACTCATTCTAAAGTTCCCAGGATGAGCAGTTGCATGTGAATAGCATTTAGAATGTGGCAACTGCTCTGTTACTAGCAGAGATGATTAGGTTAGAGACATTCTCCTAGCCATGCAGCATAGGGTGTTCAGGCACAGATAGAGATGCCATGTCACTATGTGAGAGCTGGACAAAGTTTTCCATGGGTCTCAGTTGTATGCTATGGAGGAATGAAAAAACATGATCTGTGCTGCACATAGACCTGCAAAGCCTTCTAAGGAAAACATTCAGGAAGTGTTTTATGTCAGAAATGCAAAGTTGCCCTGCACATAAAATGGAAAAATATTCTATACTGTTCACTTCCTATATGGTATGAAGTTTTTAGACCGAGCTACCGATGCAGTTGTCTCTAACCCCCAAGGTGTATCTGTTTGTGTGAAATGTTTAAGGTCACTGAAAACTGGTCTTGACTTTACAGAAGTCAGTCTGTTAAGCCTTCCACAGTGGGTACTAAGTGAAGAAACAACTATGTGATGCCTGCACATGTGTGGCATCGAAACATGCACGGCACATTCAGCGTAACACCCATCATTTCAGGATTCAAATGTTTCATAGTTTCCCGCTGGAGCCATCTCTGAGCTCAGTAAGTCGGCTGCTCCTCGCCACGCGATCCCTCATTGTCAGTCCTGGACGCAACTCCTATGGGTCAACAGCACGAGACAGCACAAGGCAGCAGACAAAGATCCAAAGGTAGAGCGTGAGTTCAGCTGCAGCGTGACGTCAGGGGTGTGGGCCTCTGCTGCATCCCCGATCTGCTGGGCCGTGCTGCTCAGCTCCTGGAGTTTATGACATGTCCCAGCTCACTTGTATAGTATGCGCTTAGTCACCCACCAGATTGCCTTTCCCACGTTCGAGCAGCGCCTTTCACTGCCTCACTGGCAGGTAGCAGTTGCAAGAAATGTCACTTGGACATACTGTAATCTCCCTCTGCACTTTGCTGCCTCATGGATATCTCCCCTCCCACCATCGCAGAGCTTCAGGGGAGGAAGTGAAAACAGATCGCTCTGCAGGTGTGTGACAGCACTCCTGATTGGTATTAAATACATTAAATACATTAGACAAGTCACTATTGAATTACATCTGGGTAGTACGACAGAAATGAACACTTTGTTCATTGGGTATTGTATGGCACAGCATTTCCAGTTGTCATGCCAACCGCCAAAACTGCTTCTTGGAACCCCTTTCTTAGTCTTGTAACAATGTTTTGGAGATATTTGGTGGCTTGCGCCTCCACAAAGTGCCAAAACCAAAAATCTGCAGAGCCTAAAAGAGCTGGAAAAGACATATAATGCAAGAGGGAACAGAAATCAAAAGAGAACTGGGGACATTTACAGAGAATGTAGCAAGGGAAATTAAGTGCCTGGGAAGACAACACAGGGTAAGGCAACATGGGGAGGGACAAAAACCTGGGGCACTGCTGGCCAAGCTACTATCAATGGAGATAAAGATGCAATATATGGAGGCTGTGGGGTGCATTTACGGGCCCTAAGCAGAAATCCCTGTCACCTGAAAAGCTGCATTAAACATTGCCACCAAAAACGGCTGTGCATTTGCTTTTATTCCAGTTGAATGACAAAAATAGTTAAACATTTCCCCAAAAACGGCCCTGCGTTTGTTTCTCTTTCATCTGAATAACCAGAAGTCATGCAGTACCTTCATAAACGGCCTTGTCTTACTGTTAATTCACATGAGGGGCAAAGATTTCAACATTGCAACCCAACACAGCTTTTGTTTTCCTTTTCATGTGAACGGCAGCTCTCTAAACACTGCAAATGGAAAACGGCTTGGCTTTTTCTTTTATCCAGTGTTAAATCAAAGAACCCTGTGTAGGAGGTCCAGGGACGTCATTTCACCAAAATACCTGGGGTAGCCAAAGTGTCATCACAATGATGTCATTTGTCCCCACTCCAAAGTGACATCCCAGGAAGCAATGAAACACAGCCTTTTACCCCTTGACAAAACACGAAGTGGCACCACATAGCATTGTTCCTAAGTACACGACAAAAAAAATGGTTACAATCTCACTAATGTGATATACATTTCATACAAGTATGGACCACTTTGTATCATTAATATCAGTGTGTATCGGCCCATATTACCAGATTACTGTGAATGCAAGCAGACATCCAAGGCCAAATGATAATGATGTGTTATTACATGGCATTTAAGCTTAAGCGCTTTATATAGAACAGATACACATACAATATCACCCAGCCTGCGTTGGTACTCATTCATTGACCTAAAATGGATGAAAGGCTGAGTTGTCCTTACCGGAATTCAAAACTGCAACATGCAGCTCACACATACACATTGCAGCAGTGAGCGTTCAACCCACTGAGCTATCTTACCGGCTATAGTAAAATGAGTAATTACATGTCTGAATGTTCTCAAAGTCAGAAGCAAATTACACTCTGTAGTGGTTACCATTAAACTGGTAACTGAGATTTAAAAGCAGACCAGATCATCAGCAGGTCTGGTGCAAAGTTGGCCACATGTCAAGCCTGCGTTGATGTACTTTTCGGGCGTCAGAGGTTGGCAAAATAGGGAAAGCAGCATACTCTCACGACATCCCATACTCTGGGCACTCATTACCTCCTACATGCAAACAAACTTCCTGAACAGCATGCCTTGGAGATAGGAAAGAGAGACATTACAACAACACATTAATTTTGGCTCTCTTCTGATGTGGTTATTTTTGGCCTGCCTTGAGGCCAGCGAGATTTATTAGTTTGGTGCGAGAGAGCGAGAGAGAGACAGATAAAGAAAGAGAGAGCAAGAAAGAGGAGCGAGAGAGAGATGGAGAGGATGGAGAGAGGAGAGATGGAGAGTGATGGTGATACAGTTCAGAGGAATGTTCTGACAGGCTTTAATTAACCTGCAGACTACACAATAAGAATGCTTGGTTGACATCATCATAGTCATTGCAAGGGACAGTTGCTATACTCATGCTAACACATGCTCCCGTTCAGAGGTTGCAGGAGGTCAGCAGAGGTCGCAACTGTGACCACAGAGGTCACATTTGCGACCTCTGGTGACCCCCAAATGACGTGCCTGAGGGGGCCTACCCCTCTTTGTCAATGGAACAACAGTAAATGCAAACTCCCTCAAAGGGACAAATTAAAGAATCCCATGACCTACAGAACAACATTTCAAACATTAGATGAAAAATACGGCTTGCACATGAGTGAAAAAGAAAAAATGACTTCAAAAGCCACTGTGAAAGGACAGCTTTGCTTACACAGAAATGTCAGTGAAATATGTTGTGGGTGGGGGGTTGGCTAAGCAATGTACCTTATGTTTTTCCCCACAAGACTTCAATCGCCTTAGAGCAGTGGTCTTCAAACTTTTTTGGCCAGGGCCCCCCTGAGCAAAATTTGGGCAGGTCGGGACCCCCCAGAAATGCCAAATGGACAGTATATATTGCGCGCCGTCACCTGCTCCCATCAAAGTCGCTGGGCTCCCTCATCCCACTCCTACCCAGTCGCTGGTCTCTCCCCACCACATCACACACCCAGGGCTCTCCCCACTCTGCTCCCATCACTATCCCATGGTTCCCACCCATTGTGCTCCCACCATAGTCCCTCGGTTCCCCCATCCCGTTCCCAACACAGTCTGAGGGCCAGTGGCGGCTGGTGAATCTTTTTTAAGTGGAGGGGCATTAAGGGGAGGTTCGGGGGGGTTTCCCCCTGTGAATTTTTTTTTAAATAATAGGTTAAAATGTTGCATTGTAGAGCATACTTTTAACAAAAAATGGGTAAATAGCCAAACAGTTTGCAATTGTTGCTGGGAGTCCAGGGGGCAGGCATTGATATTGTATTTCTATCGCGCTCGTACACAAGTGTTTCAGAGCGTGACAAGGCAAGGGAGGGGAACAGAGGAGAATAAAACAGCGATCTTACTAGGCCCAGTGACATTGAGAACGCGCAAGTGTGAGGGGAAAAGTGCATGGAAGGGGGGAGAAGTGGAAAGTGCGAAGCAGAGGAGAAACAGATAAATAACAATAAATAAATAATAAAGGCAACAAACAGTGGTAGTGCAGCCAGCAATTTGCAAGTGCTACGTTTAAGGCAGCAGACAGGGTAGGTCTGATAAGTGCAGGAAGAAAGATGGTTCTCCTCAAGTTTTAGAGTGGCAGGGCGCTGTTCCAGAGGGAGGCCCCAGCCGAAGACGGAGATCTACCCCCAGCTCGTTTCTTTGATAAACGACTGACCCTGAGGGAGTTGGAGGTAGAGGAGTGAAGAGCTCGAGAGGGGAGGTATTTGCGGAGGAATAGCTGAAGGTATTTTGGACCCAGCCCCCAGAAAGCCTTGTGGACAAGGCAGAGGGTTTTGAATGATAGATGTCCGGTAAAAAGATACCATCCCTGTCCCCTGGGCCCCACTGGTCCTAACACAATGAACATGATTATGTGTATATGCAAGGCGCTGCACATTCATACAGCAATCACTCTATCATTCACATGAGCATCCATCACCATACACTCACTCATAACGCATCAATACACATGTTTAAATAAAAACAATGAACATAAACGTACCTTCTGCATTGGCCTGTGTGTGGGTGCTGAAACGGCCTGCTCCAGCTGCTCTGTCCGTATGTGCGAGGAGGCGCAGGAGCTCCCCCTCGGACATACAGACATGCAGTGCCCCAGCCAGCATTTCCAATGAGCTATGCAATGCTGGCGAAGCAAAACGCCCAAGCACTTGCATGGCTCAGTGAGCATGTGCGGCTGGGGAACTAAACTGAACTGTCAAAGGGAAACAGTGTTTCCCTTTGACAGTTCAGCCAGCCCAGGAGCACTCCATTAGCTGGATAAAGCAGCTGAGGGAGTGCTCACTGTTTCACTGGGCTGGCTCCTTAGCTCCTCCATAATGGGTGAGGGGCCACTGGGTGGGCGCCTCTTGCCATTATGGATGAGCCGCCAGGCTCGGACAGGCCTATAGGGCAATGCCTGTACCAAAAAAGTGAAATGCTAGTTTGGGCCAATCAAAATGGGCCACCATTTTGGCCAATGTGGACCATTTTGATGAGTTACTTAACTATGCAGTTAGTAATGTTGACCATTGTTGCTGAATATATCACAATTTACTTACATTTTAACACAAAGCACCCCTTTGGGTACTATTGAAACAGTGGGCTTCATAACTACTCTGGCGGTAGCTGTGCCGGTAAAACCGGCACGGCTGCCACTGGAGTTGCATCCGGGTCTGGCACCCGCGAATGGGCAATTACTAGGTCATGCCGAGTTAGGCGGACATGATAATTGCCCTTTCGAAGGTGCCGGTAGATCCCCATTCCCATTTGAGCCCCATATGGCTCAAATGGGAATGGGGAGCTCGGATGCACCGGCACCGTTAATAACGGTGCTGGTGCATCCGACGAGCTGAGGTCAGACCTGGCGGGGGCTGTCAAGCACCCACGAGCACAACTCTTACTATGGCGGAACGGTAGCAACGGTGCCGGTAGCTTACCAGCACCGTTGTTACTGGTCCGCCATAGTAGTAATGAGGCCCAGTCTGTGACTAAAGGAATGAATATCCATTTACAACTGTGGGCCACTTTTTCATTGTTGCCTGAGACAGTTTCATGCTTCAGCCCGCCCATGTGGGCCACCCCTGCCCATTTCTTCCAATCTAAAAAAAAAAAAATGCTGAGCTCTCAGGGCCCCCCGGGATGCACCCGCGGACCCCTAGGGGGTCGCGACCCACAGTTTGAATACCACTGCCTTAGAGGCTTAGAGGACTGAAAAAAACAAGTTTTTTTTTTTTGCACAGGCAGGAAACTTCTCAATTGAAAGCCTTACCTCCCACTGGAATTCACACCTATAAGTAAACTAATCTGAAATAACATCTGCTGTGGCTGAGGGCGTTATAATTCCCTGCTCTGCCAGATTGGAAGGCAGTACTAGCAGGGAGGACAAAGAAAGCAAGGGTGGTGACAGCTTAGCCGAGAAGTGTGAATTCCTTCTGCACCCACTACCAAGGATAAACTGACAAACTTCAAAGGGCGTAATAAAAGTATTTTTTTGTAAGCTGAGCTGGGGGGAGACAGTGGCTGTGGGGGATGAAGCACCGCCCTCCCATATGTGACAGATCCTCCAAATTGACATTAAAGTATGGATTCATTTTAGGCATTATTTGTAGCACTCAGAATAAGAAATAATTTAGTTTAATGCTATTTTTCCATGTCACTTCCAGGGGTTTCTTAAGAGAGTAAGTGCATGTTCCTGGGACTTTGTGGGCTGAAATGGCCAGTAAAGACGTGTTTCTAGCTGATGTAAAAATGGCATAAACCTGAAAATTGGGGGACAGATGGAAAATTAGGTTATGGACATGTTTCATTATTTGCAGAGTTCTAACTTGTTATGTATTTCATGAAAAGGACAAATATGTGCCACAGTGCCACACTACCTCGCATGGAGTTGGCGATCGGCTTGCCTAATTCCCTATGACCAACTGAAACCGCATATCTATTTCTCATGGCGGTGGCTAGTATAAGTTTGAAGTTATGATACAGAACTCAGTTTTGCTAAAAGGTTTACCTGAGAAACAACTGTAATAAATTCCAAACAGACAGATGATGCTCCCTCCCCTGAACCAATGATGCCATAGGGCGGAGAGAGGAATGATAGGCTGTCCTATCTCAGGGTAGGAATAATTATAGAGTACTCCCCCTAGATTGTAAAATGAATTATGTCATTTGGGCTGTATAAGGGTGGATTGTACTAGACAGAGTGACAGACGCACCAACAAGAATCCAGGGAGACAGGAGAAAGAGGACAGATGGAAAGCTGAACCTTACCATCTTGAAGAGTGCAGAGACCAGTCCCCTTGCCTAGCTGTCCAGTGGGTCCTGAGATCCAGCTGGCTGTCCAGAATCACAAACAAAGGCTTACTTTGTAAGTAGAAAATAACCCCAGCCCCCAAATTGCATACCCCTCTCCTCTTGTAACATTGCATCCCATTGAAACCTCATTAAAAATTCCATTGAAAGTCACGGTACGAGTTGGTAAAAATTCAAAATTAACTCCCTTGTGCCTAGAGTCTCTCTTTAATAACTATAGTCATTAAATTATAGCCTCAGCAGAATAAGTCTCTGCGTAACTAGAAATCGAATTTGCCTGTCTATTGTGTGCATTACTCCACAAACGCCTAACTTACATCTGCTCTATTAAAAAAAAACACAGTTCCATTAAGAGCAACCTGTTTGGTCTAGAATCCTATCTGTTATGTGCCTCTGTCCTTGTCCTTGAAAACCGATATTCAATTTTGAAAGCTAAACCCCTAACCTTAGCTGCCTGTCATTGCAAATCCTGTGTAAATGAATTTTCATTTTCCGTGTGTATTTTTCCTTTTGCATTTGCTTTCTCCCCCAAAATCGATGTTCCTACCTCATTTCCACTTTGTTCTGTGTTCTGACTAGTATTCTCTAAGGTTCCCTATCTCCTCAAGTGTAGCAACACGAATTTCCTTTTACCCTGTTCCACCGCAGTTGTGAGTAACCGTGCAAATAATAATCCAAATCCGATTCTGCTGTTTTGCTCCAAAAACGGGTTTTCACTTTCTTTTCTGGCTTCCCATCTTGGGGTGGTGGGCTTTATTCCAAATCCGATACTCTCGTTCTATCCTTACTCCTTGCCACTGCCTTCCCTTCAAAGGAATTAAGTAGCTGATGTTTGGGAGTGGGTGTTGCAGAGGGGAGTACCAAACCTTAGTGCTATCACTTGATTCAAAACTGTTTTCCTGTTTTGCCATTAAAGATCTGTGTGAAGTGTGTTAGGAGTTCTGAACCAATTGTTCTGTAGGAATCATTGCCTTTGTGTTGCCACAACATTGGTGGCTGTTGTAAACTTGTTTGATTTTCCTTTTTATCATTAAATAATAAATGAATAAATATCTTATTGATACACACCGGCCTTATTCCTGGTCCATTGTGACACATTGTGGGGTGTTTGTGGAGGTTGGGTGTGAGACGGGTTACAGGCCTATTCGAATACAGGAACCTATGGTTTATTAAAAATAAAAAGCGCTTTATAGTATGCCGCATTCATTGTCGGTGAAGGAGTCCCTGGCTGGAGTGTGCCGTGTAATGAAACCTGTTCCAAGGCCATGGGGGACGAGTCGAGGGCGCATAATTTCAAAGTACCCGAAATGCCTCAAAATATTTCCTATGCATTATAAAGAGCTGTACATTCCAAAAGAAGCAAAGTCAGCAAGACAAATACACCAATACTTGGAAGAGTTTGGGTTATTTTGGCTGTCCCAATCAGCCTGGAGACTCTGACTGGACTGGATAAATGCTCCTAATTTAGACCAATTTCCTAATATTACGCCAGGATGCTGGTGAATAGGTTACTCCTGTACATGAAGAGCCTTGTGCTCCCTGACCAATCAGGTTTCATACCTGGGAGAAGTACATCATATGGTCTAAGGAGGCTATTTGGATTGCTCAGTCTTGTCAAACTGAAGAAGCCGGCAATAGCTGTACTACCCGATGCCGAGAGAGGTCGGTCGTTTTCCATCACTTCGTGTGATGTCAGTTCAGAGTGGGGTCAAATGACATCACTTCCTGTGATGTCATCAGAGGTCAAGGGTCGTGTGATGTCACTATCGCTACTCGCGGCATTTTGGTGAAATGACGCACCTGATATACTTCCTTTTTTGACAGATTTTCAAATTGCAGCCAAGAGATAGGAATGTGCACTTTTCAATAGATAAAAGGGGACAGAGGATTATAGGTCAAAATGTTTGAAAACCTTACTTTGCCTGGAGCAAACAGACCGAACACAAAATGAATGAGGCTGAATAATAATGATTCCCATGTCCCTTTATTTTAAAAGTAACACAAGGCTGTGAAGAAGTTCAAGCCCACGTGCATGAAATGCAATTTGCACTTAGTGCAGCAGGTGGAGTTGAAGGTCTAGCTCAAGTGACAATGATAATATTTTGTTATTTATATGGTGCATTCGCCAAAGCCTGGTACATAGAACATTAACATATAATTATTATCAACCATGCAACACTGTTACTCATTTATCAATCTTGGAAGGATGAAAGGCTGAGTTGGACTTGCCAGGAATAGACCCGCCGATCACAGCAGCAAGTGGTCAACCTTCTGAGCTATCATACCTGCATAATCAGAAAGGTAAACAAGCACTGGAAAAGTCAGCCATTTTGGATTGTTTATAGGTATTAGATAGGCATTGCCAGAATCTGTTATATTATGTACATGTGCTTATAGATCAAGTGACTGAAAGCACACTTAGTTATTATTATACGGGGAGCTCATGTCATCTGTAATCAAGCCTTTCAGAAGACTGGTGTGAAATAACACTGGCAAGCCCTATGAAGTACAACACTTAATGTTACTGCATGACAGAGCAAGCTCAAAGAGATGCAATTTGGCACGGAAGGGCGGGTAGTGGGTGTGAATTACTATAAGTATTAGCATGTCCATTGGAGGTTATTGTGTAGAAAAACAGGCCAACACCCACACGTCTTGTGTGCCTCCTCGCATCCAGTCTCTCTTCTTTATGTACTCAAATGAGTTTCGGCATATAGGTGGCCCTTTAACGCCACCTAATAGCCAAAACACAAAATTGTGTGAGGCCAATTCGACTACCCACTCGGACCAATCATGCTGTACGTGCTAATTTTTCGTTTTTTTTCTGAGCAGTAAATCCAAACCGAGAGTTCAAATACAAAGGATAGCCAAGCAAAGAATACACGCAGTGTTGAAAATATCATTTGCACTGCAAGGGGCTGTGCATCTCTCTCTCTCTCTCTCTCCCCCCTTTCTCTCTCTCTCTCTCTCTCTCTCTCTCTCTCGTGTGCACACTCCTCCTACTACTTCCTCCCTGCACCCTCTATGGTGCTTTCTGTCTGCCTTATCTTCTCTAACTGCTATTCTATCTCCTACCCTATCCCTCTCACTATGTCAGGAAGGAAGAAGTTCAAGAGGGACATCCTGATCTCCAACCAAGGCCTCCCTATTGCTGATCCCTACATCAGTGCTTCCTCCAGACAGACTCTTACCGACATCCTGTTTGTCGTTCCCTCTTCAGACCTTCCTCCTCTCCCATTAATGGTGCCACTTGGTGGGAGGTCCTCTTCACCTCCTTCCACTCCTCCAAGACTATCATTAATGTCTATCTGAATGGCACAGTCTTGGTCCAGGGCCCTCAGCCCAATCTCCTCCTTGTTGATAGGTGTTTCCCATGTTTTATCAGCTTCCTCCCTTCTCCTGCTACTCCTACAGACACCTCTGTGGGTCCCCCACCACCTCCTTCTTTTGCCACCTCCCTGGCACTCTCCTCATCCTCTCTGGCTACCTTACAGTTAGGCAGAATCTCATGCAGTACCCTTTGGGAACACTACACACAATTAAGATTACAAGTGAAACTACAATTTCACCTTTGTTACAAGCCGTACTACACAGTAATGTGGTAGCAGTGGCTGAGCAGCCAGACATATCTCAAGAGTAAAGTGAGCAGTACAAGGGGTTACACAAAGGACTAGCAATTTCAATGGCACAAACAAACACTTACTCAAGGTTTCTTGGTTTGTTTGTTTGTTTGTTTATTTGGTAATGCGCACCAAAACCCTTAGGTAGCTGGGCGCAGCAGTTACAAGAATACTTAAAGCTTAGTTACAGAGTACAGGAAAGTGCATAAAATATGATACAACATCAAGATTCAATTTGCATACAGGTTAGGTCTGGTATCCATGGAAACTGGTAGTTACATGGATGGGTCAGCAAAGGGGGAAGGTCGAGGGTATACATGCAGTGTTCAGGCAGAGAGGTCGGGGTCCAGCTGAGGTTAGTAGCTAAGTGTCATTGGTTCGTAACCAGTTCTGTAGGTTCCGTCTAAAGCAGGAGTGCGGCTGCTCCATTCTGAAGGAAGCAAGTAATACATTCCAGCAGAGAGCAGCTTTAACAGGGAAGCTAGATACGCCTGCTTTGGAGAGTTTGTATCAGTGAATTTCAAGGCAAAGAAGGTTGGATGCTCTAGTGTGGCGCGTTGTAGTTTTTCTGGTCAGTCTGGCCGAGAGATACGGGGGGCGGCATTATTCAGGCCTTTGGGGGTAAGGGATGCTGTTTTAAGTAGTATTCTGTCGCTAATTTTTAACCATCGCTGGTCTCTTCTGTGATTGGAGATATGCTCCCTTCATGGTATATTCAGAGCCGCTCTCAGGGCATTATTTTGTAATATTTGGATTTTGTTGATGGTGCTTTTGTTGGCTCCGGTATAAAGGGCATTACAGTAGTCTAACTTGGACATTATCAGTGCATTAGCGAGAGTAATGCAGCTGGTGTTGGATAAAAGGGTCTACAAGCACTAATTAATTTACACGTATAGGCTGTGGAGGAGGCCATGGAGCTAACTTATTTTTTTAGGGATAGTGTGGAGTCCAAGTAAAAGCCTAGTGTTTTTAGGTGATTAACTACTTTAATTACGTTGCCGTTGATAGTGAAAGCAGCATAGATGGGACTACGTTTTTTCAGGTTAGAGTCAGAGCGCAGGATCAGGATCTCAGTTTTGTCCTCGTTCACACAGAGACCATGTGAAGCCATCTATGCCTGAATGAGGAGGTATATTCTGTTCACAAGAGCTGTGTCTTCGACAAAGTTGCCCGATAGGGGAATGAGGATCTGAGTGTCATCAGCATAATTAGTATATGTGACACCCAGTCGGTTAAGTTTGTCGAAGAGGGGCTTGGTGAAGATATTATACATTGTCGGTGAGACACAGGAGCCTTGCGGGACACTGCAGGAGATATGGATTGGGTCTGCAGAGGCTGATAGGGAGAACACTTTCATCGTACGGTTAGCTAGGAAGGATAGAACCCATGCTATAGCGTCACTCGAGAAGTGAGCAGCGGATGCAAGATGGCCACATAATACTGCGTGATCCACCAAGTCAAAGGCTGCCGACAGGTCAAGGAGGAGTAGTATAGCTGTTTTACCTTTATCCTTCAACTCGTCGGTTTGTGTCTTTAGGTCAATTAACGCTGTTTCAGTACCATGTTGAGATCTGAATACGGATTGGCATGATCCTAAGAGGTGGTTGGTCTCCAGGTAAGTTTGGATTTGGAGGTAAGCTACTCTATCAATGATTTTGAGGAGAAACGGAACAGTAGTAATGGGTCTGTAGTTGGTGGGGATGGAAGGATCAAGTGTCTGTTTTTTAAGAAGTGGCAGAACCCACGATTCTTTAAGATTGGTTGGGACAATGGTAGAGTTGAAGGAGGCATTGATGAGTTGGGAGATGAAAGGAGCTCGCTCTCTGGCAGCATCCTTGATTACTTGCGCGGGGTAGCTGTCACCCTGGCAGTTGGAAGGTTTCAATGAGAGTATAGCCTTGGTAAAAGAATATACATTTATTTACACAGCCAGTTGGAAAACATTCCACCAGTAAGAGCAGCTCAATATCACAATCTAATGTACTACAACACACAACCAATCAGTTTCTAAACAAGTTCAGCTTCCCTGAAGTGGGAGCAAAATGGCACTTCAGTTACTTTAAAAACAAGGTTAAAAGAATCAAAAGCACCAATACATTCAGATGTGGGGCAAATAGCTTCAGTGCACTACAACCAGCAATTCAATTCAATAGGCCTGTCAATGGTTCAGAGTCTTGGATAGGATAGCACAGTTCTGGTAGTAAACGGTTAAGTCTTTGCCACGTTTTTTAAAAGTAGTTGGTCAGACGAAATGTTTTATGTCAGATTAGGGAAGGACAAGCCTTTAAAGTTGGGAAAGTTTCACAAACTTTCACTGCGGCAGAAAGGATTTCCTGACCACGTTTGCACAGTACCTTTAAATGAAGAAGAGCTGTAGCTGAGGCAGTTGTTCCTGGCAGTTCCTGCAGATCTCGCTGTTCCTGAGCTTCAGTCGTGGGATGAGAACGAGGACGTCGGGAGGTTCCTGCACTGCCCAGGGAAGAGGCCACGAGCTTAGGCAAAATGTCAATTTAAGACGTGAGTGCCTTAAAGACCACAAACTGGTATCCTTCTCACTGGCCATCTGGTTTTCAAAAGCACTCTGAAGAAAATTCAACAAGTATAGAGACGGTCTCCAGGTGACTTGCGAGTTGGTTGTAGCCACCAAACTCAAGGGAAGAAGTCGTCCTTGAAGAGTTTCTCTGTCGAGGGAGTTTCAGGCAATTTGGACCTGCAGCAGGGCTTCACTGGTGGACCAGGAGTTGCAGCAGTCGTCTTCCTTCAGCTCGTCTTCGGTTCTCTCGGTTCTCTCATTCCAGTGGTCGACTCTGCTTTCCACATCCCAGAGGACTGCTTTTAAACAGTTTTCCCCCATTCATTCCAGCCTGGCTGTCATGCACCCAGCAGGTTGTCTGTTCTTGCCGGACAGTATGTACAGGAGGGTGTACAGTATCTCCAACAGACACCCTATGGAGGCAGAATAACACAGGGAAAGTGGTCATCCCACTAGCATTATTGCATGCAACACTGACACAGTTACATTATCCAACACATAAAGGGAGGGAAGTGCTTGCCACCCATATTGGAGAAACGTGGTTCTGTCCTAATTTGGCAGTACATGTACACTTGTAAACAGTTTACTGCAGGACATCCATTGAGAGTTGTGAGAGGAGCCATACCTCGCCCAGCTAGTCCCTTCCAACATCTCCATGTCAACTATGTTGACATGATCCAAGTATGCCAAGGGTACCTCTACATAATAGTGGTTGTCTGCCCATTCTGTCGGTGGATTGAGGCAGGTCCCTGTTTTCATCCTGATACCCTCAAGGCTGCCAAATTCCTGGTCCAGGAAGTGTTCCCGCGATCAGGCATGTGGCAGGTCCTGCGGTCTGACAATGGCCCTCACTTCGCCAATGAAATGTTTAAGCACATTACAACGTTGCTGGGCATGCAACATAAATTTGCCTGTACTTATCACCCGCAAGCCAATGGGGTGTGTGGATGCCTCAACTGCCTTTTGAAGGAAAGTATTTCCAAAACCAAAAAGAGCATGAATACAAATTGGCACCATTGCTTACCCTTGGCACTCTTTGCATTGCGCAATAAGCCCAGGTCTGACCACCATTTATCTCCACACCAGGTGGTGACAGGACAGCGCATGCAACTACCCCTGGCTCCTCCTACTAGGGCGCTAAAAGACACAGAGAGTAGTGCAACTGTGTTAGGGCAAGAGATGTTTGATTACATCACTTCCTTGATTGATAGTGTCTCTTGTGTCCTGGCGACAGTGTACTCCTGAGAAATTTCAAACTATGCTGGGATGCACCCAGATTCCAAGGTCCATATACTGTTGAAGCAGCGGCTGACAGAGATGTCAAGTTGGAAGGAAAATTGGTCTGGAACCACCACTCAGACGTCAAGCCCTACAAAGCTGCAGCCTCACCTGGCAATGGGATCGGCAGGGCCAACGATCATGATCAAGAGGAGCAACAAGATACACTGCCGAGTGGAGGTCACCCAATGGTTACTCGCTGAAGGACAGCAGAGTTGAGGCAAGGGATTCCTACACATCCAGAGTGAGGATAAACTGCCTTTGTTGTTTTATTCTCTTAATATATTTGCCATTAAAGCCGACTATGATATTTGATGTTTGTTCATGTTGCCCAATGATTTACGGCCTGACACCTTTTCGGTCAATTTGCCCATTTTATTAGAAGACCCAACCGATTTCAAGCATGTCCACTTAGAGTTTACTATCATGTTTTCATAGCATATTTGGCCCAAGTTTACCCACACTTGAACATGGAAATACTTCAGTTCTTGCCATACTAAGAGACCCGGGAATTTGAGCTGCGTGGGAACAGCTTTTTATATTTGCAATGAGTGATAATCTGGTCTACAGGGCTTAAAACTAACACACTAACGCTGACTGTTGTGCATTCCAGGCGGGCAACTGATTATCTTCAAAATGCACAAGGATCCAGCAGCACAGGTAAAGATAGGTGAAATAATAAAGAATGTGCTTATTTTGTCGTGTGTCTTATTCCCAAGTGGGGTATTTGTATTCATAATTTGGAAAATATCACTCGTGTCTAGTGAAACTGCTGTATCCTCTACTAACATTACCCTGACCCCAGCAGGTGGAACGACTATGTCAGGTGGACAGAGGAGCACTGAAAGCACAGTAAGGAGAGGTAAGCGCAGTGCTGACACAGACATGAGGGGAGTGGATCCCTATCTCACCAACACTGCTCGAGTGTCTAATAACATGTGGTAGAAGAACATGATCAAAGTAGGTATGGAAACCACTGAGGTGAGTCGTTATGTCTGCTCATTAATCCCCTATGCCAAGAGTGCCTCCAGAACATTCATAGCAATTGAAATACCAGCAGCAAGAGCCCAATGACTGATGTACCTGTCTATGGTAACAACTTGAAGAAGATTTCAAGGAAAAACAGCAACATTGAGATGAATGTCTCGAGCGACATTCCCATATGAAGACAGTTACATAAAGACTCTCAACATGATGAACAATTTTTGGCAGTTAGACCAAGCTATACAGTCCATAACTGGCAGGCGACAGAAAGGCACCACTCAAACAATAACATTGAAGAGGCAGTCCTGCCCGAAGAGGGGGGTGAAGGAAATAGGTGGAGAACCAGGATGTTGGGAAAGGCTGCAGATGCTTGTGTATGGCCAAGTATACACAGACGAGGGATGTAAATATGTAGTAGTAGGAAGCAGAGCACACCCACTAGTACAATCACCAGTGAGTACAGTACAAGAAGGAAATGACAGGTGCCTGAAGGAATGGGGTGAGAGTGTAAAGCTAATCACTTGGGTAGAAAATGGAGCTGGACCAATAATACCTCCGTTACAAACCAGCATTGTGCAAAAAGAATGAAGGAGAAGTAAACGTTGGAGAGGACACCGAATGTAGGTAGAGAGAAAAGCAATGAAGATAGGCACTGCAGTACTGATTGACCTCTACTGAGCATGTTGATCCAAGGTATATAAGAAGCTGCCACCAGACTGGGAGGAGTATGCTCGTTGGTACTCATCAACATGCCATCACTGATAGTGCCTCACAAGGACATAAAGCTCAATGAGTTCCCAAAGGTCGACACTAACTCAAGGAAGAAGAGGTCAGTGAAAACAGAAGCAAAGGGAAACGGGAAATAGGCGGAGGAAGGGAGCAGAGTAAAAAGAAGCAACTATTTCTCAGATGCATCAGAAACAGTGCTAGATGATGTGCCACCAGAACATAGGTTATATCGCATAACTGAAATGTTTTTTGCGTCAATAGTTCCTGTGGTTCAGAAAGAGACTAACGCGAAATGGCTGCAGATTACCAAGTGGTAGCTGATGCTGATGATAAACTCTACAGGGAATGGATTCAACACAATAAATGAACAGATCCAAGCAGTAAGGTTGATGGCGCTCCAGAATAGTTACATTCTGAATCTGCTCAAAGCAATGGAAGGAAGAGTTTGTGCAAAAATAGGGAGTGCCTGTTGCACATACATACCTGCCAATGATGGAGAGAATGGCACTCTAGCAGAAGCAATGACCCAGTTGTCATAGATGCATGCCAAAATGGAGGAAGAAGCAAAGGGGACTGGAAAAGACCAAAGTTGGCTAGCATACCTGTGGTCATACATTTCTTCATGGCTGGCAGGTTGACTGAAAGTATTACTAGGGGCACTAATATTGGTACTAGTTGCACTGTGTGCGATCAACATCTGCATCACTCAATGTTGCAAGACGACAGAGAAGTCAATAGGGATGAAGGTGATGATGGATGTGACTATCGAAGATGCAAAGGACAAGATAGTGGAGGAAAGAGACAAGCTGAGAAAGATAAGGGAATGGCCACTTTTCCTCCAGGAAACGATGAAGATGGACAATTCATATGACAATAAGAACTATGGAGGGAGCTGGGTATGGTGCAACCCAGAAGGAGTGTGCACGTGCATGACCTAGAACTTTGACAATCATGCAAGTTACTATGGATAACTCTGAGGACTGGTTAAGATATGGCTACCAAGGATAAAAGTAGTACCATATAATGAAGTGCTCGACATGTCAACCAGAGGGGGAACTGAAGAGAGGGTCCCAAGAAAGCCCCTCGTCGCCCCCAGGAACATGACAGGACGTAGAGCCTATCACTCATCATATTTCAGACGAAGCCCAAGTGCACCGTTTGCTGCCACGTACATGGAAAGATATCCCCTCAATTAACCATACAGACCCAATCCAGTGCACATTCTTGCAGGTATTGGGGAGGCAACAGAGATCATGAAGTGAAACGCCTTAATGGGCATTTTCGATTAAACACAAATCAACCATTGTTCTGACATCACTAGTGACACCATGACATAGCTGTGTTAGTCATGAAGCACACTCGCAGTCCTGCATCGCATTACACAAGACACACACTTGCATACACAAAGAACATGCTTACCCAGTTCTATAGCTAGAGGACATATATATATATATATATATATATATATATATATATATATATATATATATATATATATATATATTACACGCCCACCGTAATGGTCGTGTAGTTATGGTTAAGTTGCTAAACCCATAGGAAGAGCACTTTTTGGGCGGCTTATAACTTCGCTCCCCCTGGACGAATCCACACCATACTTTGCAAAAATAAAATATATATGGCCAACTCTGCATTTTTGTACAAAGTTTGGTGAGGTTTGGTCCAGGGGGGGCAAAGTTATAGGGGGGTCCCAAAATTTATTTTTTTCCCATAGACTGAATGGGGAAAAAACGTTGCTCACGCCTACAGCCCAAATAGCTGGATGGATTTTCACCAAATTTGCGGCAGGAGCAGCGGCTTGGTCCCAAAAGAATGCTTTTGTAAATTTAGTGAAAATCCGTCCAGTCATTTTTTTAAAAATGACCAAAAAGTAGGTCACAAATAATTAGTGATATCTATGTATGTTCGCTCCGCGGACAGGACACCGATTGATTAATCGGCTTGCGTCATGTCTGCGGACATCCAACGTGTTCACTGATTGGATGGTGAAGAGCGTGAAGTGTGTCAGATTTTTGGAAACGCCCGCCATCTTGGATTCACAGACTTCGCCGCTGTCCGCGGTCATCGCGGTAAAAACATATTAAAAAACACAACATTGCACTTGTCAAACTTATCAAATAATCTCTGGGGAGGTGACGGGTGATGAGGATGGGATGGGATATGGCTGCAAGAAGCAAAAAAACAGGTGTTTTTTGCTGTGAAAGACCGCAAACAGTTCAGATGTTCGCGAACAGTCCTGAAAAGTTTGCGGACACCTCAGCATTATAGGGTTGGTGAAATGCAGTTCTTGGATGGCTTATAACTTTGGCGCCACTTAATAGAACTGCATAACATTTTGCATGTATATTCCTGACCTGATTCGGGGTGCGTATGCAAAGTTTGGTGGGATTCTGTCATTAGTGGGCAAAATTAGAGGGGGGGTCCCAAAATAATGTAAAGGCTTATAAATTAGATGCCTTTTGACGAATCTACACTTAATTTGGGAAACTGATAATACATTTAGATATGAATGTTTTTCCAAAGTTTGGTGGGATTTTGTCATTAGGGGGCAAAATTAGAGAGGGGTCCCAAAATAATGTAAAGGCTTATAAATGAGATGCCATTTGACGAATCTACACTTAATTTGGGAAACTGATAATACATTTAGATATGAATATTTTTCCAAAGTTTGGTGGGATTTTGTAAAGAGGGAGCAAAATTAGAGCGGGGTCCCAAAATAATGTAAAGGCTTATAAATGAGGTGCCATTTGACGGATCTAAACTTCATTTGGCAAACTGATAATAGATCAAGATATACACATTCTTGCGAAGTTTGGTGGGATTCTGTCAAGAGGGAGCAAAATCAGAGGGGGGTCCCAAAATATTGTAAAAGCTTATAAATGTGGTGCCATTAGACAAATCTACACAAAGGTTTGCAAAAAGATTATAGATCTAGATGTTTTCAAATGTCTGAATGGATTTTGTCAAGTGGGGGCTAGGTTATATGATGAAATATGCATACATTTGACACTTTTGAAAAAATAAAACATGGATGGATTTCCAGCAAACTTGCATAAGGAGCAAGTGTGCCAGTGTTTTATTATTTGAGAAGTGTCATAATGTAGCTACAAAAAATAGCGGTATACCTTTAGTGACTGAGGGGTAGCCTGTGGCCATGGGCAGTGGCCAGATTGTCCGGGTCATGGAATAAGATCATGATCCGGACAATCTGGCTACTGGCCATGACCACAAGGTACAAAACATAGGATTAAAGTGGCCATGTCTACCTGGGTCTGGCTTTGTGGTGAAGTTATTCGAAATTAGGATAGTTCTGAAAAGGAAGAAAAATGTGCTTGTGGTAATATGGTCATAGGGTTCTCTTTTTGCCTTCTGCAGGCTGCCATGGAATGCGAAGAGTGGCCCTGTATGGAACCCTCGCCTTCCCTTTCCATGGTGGCCATCTTGGAAAAGGATTTTCCTTCCTACACCGGGATGCTGCAGGCTTCCCGGTGTAGGAAGAAAAATCCTCTTTTTTTAGCACTGCAGGTTCCTGCTTGGGAACCTAGGGTGCTAATGGCCTTCATCCCCCATTTCAGGGGCTGGAATGGGGGAATAATGGTCCAGAGACCTCCTTATCCACCCTGCTTTGCTTGGGCTGATAACTTGAGCTGCTGGGCCAGTATCCACCATTCCAGTCCCTGGAACGGAGGATGAACGCCACAATATTCCCATTAGGATAAAACAAAATGCAAATGGAAATGTTGGAAAATCTTATTGAGTCTATCTACTTTACTGAGAAATATAAAGTAGATGGAGTCTATACATGTTTTCTTTTAGTTCTATTTTTTAACTGTGACAGGTGGTTCCTAAAGGAATATGTCGTTTGTTGTTTTTGGATGTATTTTCTTTGGCAGGAGATCTGAGAACAAAAGGTGGGGGGGAAATGAGAGAAGAGGAACCAAACACTAATGTGGAGGGGTAGGTGGACAAGGGAAAATGTTGCGCGTGTGTTATTTCTAAAGTAAGGGGCAGTGTTTCTCATGCTCCTTGATTACAGCAGTGGTGGTGGCTTTTGGGGAGGAGGGATGGCATTAGCTGATGCCATTTTAAGATAAACAGCAGTTTTTCTAAAAGTATGTACTCTGTACAAGATTGTTAATGGATAATGAGTAGGAATCGGTGTTGGAGCCGTGCAAGGGAAATTTTGAAGTTGAAAGTTCCTAGATCAGTAGAAAATGCAGTTCTGAACTGTCCACGAAGCAGAGATCTTATTGTGAAGTGCCGACGGATTCTCGGACACGTCATCATGCCACGCGCCAGCGTATGATCATGTGGCACTGTCCGGAAGATCTGCTATGAAGTCAGATGTTCGTAGATGGCTACGGATGCAAAACTAGTTGAATTAGTTGCAAAAAGTGTATAGACGTGTTAAAAATGATTCGAGAAGATGGGAAATGGCAGAGTTTTAAGGTGACACTTTGTAAATTGGACACAAGCATTGCTATATTGGGTAAGTATGATATTAGTAAATTGTAGGAAAATAGCATGCACTGGTAAAAACCTATGAAATTCACTGAAAAAACTTTGTTAAAGGGACGTTATGGTTAAGTTGCACTAATAAAAACCTTTCAAATTCACTGAAAAAACTTTGTTAAAGGGACGTTGTGGTTATGTTGGACTAATAAAAACCTATGAAATTCAAAGAAAATACTTTGTTAAAGGGACGTTATGGTTTCAAGTAAAATCGAAAACCCCCAGAAATTCGCCAGTTATGGTAAGCTAAACAACCATAACTCGCGCCACCACCATGCACTGCTAAGACTAACACACAGGACATCAAAGATGACATCACAAATATCATTGATGACATCACTGATGACATCACATATCTGGGCCACTTGTTTTTGTTTGACATATATAGGCCAGGTGATTTTGTTCACTGGCAGTCAGAATAATAAAATTGAAAAAGGTGCTATATATCTAGACGTTAACCTTGTCATATGTTCTTTAAGAACTTTCCTTATGGTTTGGTCTCAGATCATGGTGCACATACTTGGGAAATGAGCAGGCCTTGAACACACAATTCATTTGTATACATGAAGATAAACTTTAATGTCATCAACATTTTCTGATGATGCAGTTTCTTTCTTCCTTACTTTAGTTTCCCTGTATGTGCTTCTGATTTGTATGCATTGTGGTTCTTCATATGTATTTGTTGTACCAGCACAAGTGCTGTAAGTCTTGAATTGTTAGCTAGTCATTACATTTTTAACATTACTTAAAACTCTGATACGGTAGCATTCATTATTGTACTATCCAAAATTACAAGATTATAAATAGTGTAGTTCTATGGTGCATGCTGCACTCATTGCCTATGTTTATATATGATTAGGTTTCTTTATTAGTGACAACACTCCAATACAATGATATTAGATGAGTACATTCTTTAATAGATTAAGTCGTTCATGGTAGGTCTCCCGATGACCCCTTACATCTTGTTACCAACAATATAAACACAAACCCTTGTAGGGAATTTTCATCAAAATTTATTTCACATGTGATGTCATCAATGACATTTGTGATGTTATCTTTGATGTCCTGGGTGTTAGTCGTAGGAGTGCACAGTGGTGGTGCGAGTTATGGTTGTTTAGCTTACCATAACTGGCAATTTTCTGGGTTTTTTCGATTTTACTTGAAACCATAACATCCCTTTAACAAAGTTTTTTCAGTGAATGTGAAAGTTTTTTATTAGTGCAACTTAACCATAACGTCCCCTTAAAAAAGTTTTTTCATTATATATATATATATATATATATATATATATATATATATATATATATATATATATATATATGCAGACTGTCAAAGCTTTTATTATTTTTCTCATTAGCCAAATGCAGAAAAACAGAAATTCAAGGCAACAAGAGATCCTGAACAAGCTTGAAGATGCTTAAGGGAATTAACCCTATGGAACTACAGGAGGATATATGGAGCCTGGTAGGACCATGCGCGAATAATTTATAGGTTATGTGGGATGTTTTTACCCATGCATCCGAGCCCTACCAAAAAAAAAAAAACCTGTGCATTACTGGCCTTGAAAACATCATGATGGCCAGAGCTTCCCAGAAAATGCCCAGGGAAATGCATGAAGAATAGGCTGCCACCCATTTTTGCCGATGTTATGGGCACAGAAGGGCACTGCCTAAAACCACCATTGGACTACCCACACAGTAGCCTGAAACCATTGGGAATGGCAATGCTGATTGCCAAAAGCAACCTAGAACTGTGGGGAATTCATTTTCTTAAATCCCAAAAATGGTTGCATTACCAGTACTCACCACTATCAGAAAGCCGACGTTTTAAAACCACCAGACTTTTGTGTAAAACTGAATAAATGAACCCAAAGCAGGCCAAAGGAAGACTTACTGAGAGGTGGATACAATGTAAAGTTATATTCTGAAGTGACTTGAAGACAAGACTGGCTGAGCTCTGCAGGTCTGCAGCGGCTTAAACTGAAACTGGATTTAAAATTACCAAAAATCGAAATGTGTAAATAAACTGAGGGACAGACTTGTGACTGCCACATAGTTTGTCACTGTTAAAATGTCATATTTTTGAACTTAGAATCAGCATTCTAGCTGCATATGTAAAAATTGTTAGTTTTATTTGAATGCAGAAAACTGGGTAACTAAAAGTGACATTAGCTGGGGCCTGGCTTAAGGAACTGGATTCTGCCTGACAAATTCCCCCCAATTGGAGTGAAACTGGATCCACAGCAGTTCTCAGGCCTGGCTGCATTCTGAGGGGAGGTTACCCCTCTCTGATTGAATTACCAAGGGACTGCCAGAGACTAAACAAAGGACCCAGGCAGAGGGTTTATTGGGGGGAGGCCATAAATGGCTTCCTTTTGAACAATGGGCCTTCCAGGGCCCAGGCAGATGGTTTATTGGGGGAATCGTAAAATAGCTTCCTCTTGGCAGAAGCTGGGAGGGGCAGGGTCTCTGAGCTTGGCAGAAACTGGGTAAACTGGTTTCTCCACCATGTGACCTGGGAAGACACACCCCTGTTGGCCAGAATATGATTTTAAGAAAGATGTATAACTCATGGTGCGGACTTGTCAAAATTATTTAAATGATACCATAATTCTTGTGATTTTTCTGTGCACGTTTTAAGACGCGTTGGGAATTTGTGTGATGTTCTGGGGCAAATCCCTGCTATTTATGTGTACTACAGACTGTGTGTTTAAGCTAGAGACATGGGAATTTACTGGAGTATGTATGGACAGGCCGTGTATATGTGTATAATTTTTAATGAAAAACCAATATTGCAAAACCAGTTAAAAAATGCAAAATGTTGCTGTTTCTGAATGCAAGCTCTTAGAAACATCAGAGTTTGAACAGAGTATACCTCAGGTGATACGTGATGGGTGCATGTAATTTCAAACCACTGTGTATCTATGAAATATGTCTTTAGGTCAAATGTAGATGTGCGGGCAAACTGACCAGGGGAGGATCCTCTGACCCATAAAACCTACAGCATCACCATGACACACATTTCCTTCCCCCAATCAAAGCAGTGCGGAAAGCTTGACCGATGGGCAGTTGAAAGAGGGGCTGGCTAGTGATGCTGCACACACACCCACTTTCAAAAGACATAAAAAGAGCCACTGGAAGCTAGAAAGAACATTCAAATCCAGTTGCTGCAACGCGCTCTGCCGGACCATACAACATCCAGAAGATACCAGATTCAACACTTAGACTTTAAAACTCCAAAGAACTTGATTCAGAACTCAAAGCAAGGGCCTAAACCCACAAACTGAGAACTCTTCTCAGTAGGCCTCAGCATCCAGCAAACCTCACAGCGGTAGCAGCATCCAGGAGCCGTGCAGATCAGCGCTGGGTCCAGAGAAAGCTGTGAAGAAAATCCAGAAGCAGTGCTGTACCCAGAGAAAGCAGAGCAGTATCCAGAACCAGAGGCCAGAGAACCAGAGTGACCCAGACCGCTGTTAGCAGAACCAGAGAGCTGACCCAGATCACTGTGAAGTGCCAAGACCAGAACCGGAGCCCAGTCCAAAACCTGACCAGATCCGTGGCGAGGCCTAATTCAAAAATATATTGTGAGTACCTAGCAGAACTGTGCAGAACCAATCTCTTAGTTAAAATAATCTAATTCTAATCCAAACTATTTTAATCTAACTAGAACTGCCTCCTAATTGTCACCTGTCATTTTGTAGCTGCAAGCTGTAACCTGTCGCTTTGAACTTTTAAAATTTCAAATCCGAAAAAACTACCTTTATTTAATCGTCCATATCTCTGGAACCGTTTGTGCTAGGAACCTGGTTTAACTTTCCTCTGAAAGCATAGAATTTCAGCTTTTCAACAAGCTTAGAACCGAGTTGCTTATACTTTTGCCGTAATCACGATTCTCGCACTCGCGAATTTTGCCGCGATTTGCGATTTGGCCCGATTTCTTTACCTGTAAAAAGATAGCTGCTTTTGCTGAACTGCTAAATTTCGTTTGCCTCTTAAGAACCATCCCTAGATCATTGCTAAAGTGAGCCTGAACTCATCCCAAGTATATTTCACTCACCCTGAACCTCCTAAAGGGAATTAAAAGCATTTTCAGCATATTTCTCACTGCATTGTCACCATATTCAAAGCATTTTGCCTGTGTTTCAAACTTCTGTAGTCTAAGTGTAACGCTCACCTGATTCCCACGGAGGCGCGGGTCTTGGCAGGAAGCTGTCTGTGACTCAAAAAGCGATGTGCAGGACTCGATTGGCTTCTGGGGTCGAACCTCTTCGCACTGTGTGTCGGACTCGAAGAGTGAGGTTTCTTATATAGATGAATGCTGGGCTCTCCATCTGCGTCTGGTGCAGGGTGCCGTTGCCAGTTCCTTCACTGGTGAAACATAGGCCTCTTGAATTCAGAGGATGGTTACCGTCGTTATCTGCACGAGCGGTGAGTTTCTGGACACCTTTTGTCTTTATAGTCTTTCAATGCGTGGCCCTTTTATATGCAGACTCTGTATAATGCTTGTCCCTTATATATTGCAGGGCTTTTGAGATGGAAGGTGACGTGAAGCGCCTGGAAGTTCGTAAGTATGGCAAGCGCTCTAACTGTCTCTTTCTTTGCAGCTTAGTTCATGTTAAAGAGACGCCGGGGTATGGGTAGGCGTTTTATTGCGACGAGCGTGATGAACGTAAGTAAATACCTGCTTAATGTCTTTTCTTTTGCCTTTCAGATGTTGGTTTGCAGCGCCGGAGTTCGCGGAATGCCAGTAAGTTGTTAACGATACTTTGTCTTTACAGGCGGCGATGCAGAACGAAGAAATCCGGAATTCACAGCGTGCCGGTAAGTATGGCAATGCTTTTGCCTTTGCAGGTGTAGATGCGGCGTGAAGAAGCGGCCGCCGCCGATGGATCAGGTGAGTAAGTACTGCGTGTAAAGTTTGCCTTCTAACCTGTTGTTTTCTATTCTTTGCAGGTGCTGATGATGTCTGGATACTGAAATGGTAAGTAGGATTCTTGCAGGTCCAGGATCAGAAGAAGAAAAGCCGGAGCAGACTCGGTGAGCGTTCTGCTGCAGATGCAGAATAACACGAAGCACGCTTCATCTATCGGGTGTGGTTTAAATAGCCTTGGAGTGATGAGGCGTCTTCTTCCACGGCCCCGCCTAGGTAAGAAAAGAGTTCCAGTTTCCAGAAGAGTTCCAGTGCTGTATCCAGGGAGTGGAGCTGCCCCACCCAGGTAAGAAAGTAGTTCCTGTTCTTAGATAGCTTCTAAGTGGCTGGTAAGTAAGCAGCATGGTCTGCTGCAGGTAAGTCCACCCAAGCATCCTCACACCTATTTTGAGCCCGGCGCTTCCAGTGCCGGGACCAATGGTTTTGATGAGCCTGGTGCCACCGGCGCCAGGACAAGGTCCAAAAGGTCCAAGTGGGGTCCGGCTGGTGCCTAGGATTAGGCTTAGGGGCCTGCTTCCAAGGACTTTGGGCTGGTCCTGGCTCCTTGGAAGCAGTGATCATGACAGTACCCCCCCTCAAGGCCCCTTCTAAGCGTTTCTTCTCCGGTGGTTTTGGCTTGTCGGGGTGATTCAGATGGAATTTTTTGACCAGACGAGGTGCGTGGACGTATTCTGAAGGTTCCCAAGACCTTTCCTGGGGGCCGTAACCTTTCCAATCAACCAGATAATATAACTTAGATTTGGAGATTTTGGAGTCTAGGATGTTCTTTACTTCGAATTCAAGTTCTCCATCTACTAAAACCGGTTCTGGGAGTTCAGTCAATCGGGTTTCTGGTTGCACAGGTTTTAATAAGGAGACATGGAATACTGGGTGTATTTTCATATGCGTAGGTAACTCCAATTTGACAGCCACCGGATTAATTATGGCAGATATGAGATAGGGTCCAAGGTATCTCGGGATGAAGGTGCGGGGTCCCTTTAGAGGCAGGTGCTTAGTGGATAGCCAGACTTGATCTCCTACAGCGTAGTGAGGAGCCTCTTTACGGTGTCGATCTGCTCCTCTTTTGAATTGAGCTTTAGCTCTTTGCAGATGGGCCGAGGCTTCCTTAAAAGCACGGGTGATCTCCGAGTGCAAGTGATCCACAGCAGGTGCTTCGAATTCTTGGGGAGGATCCAGGTTAGAGGTTCTAGGATGGTGTCCGTATAGTAAGAAGAAGGGAGTCTTCCCTGTTCCAGAATGAATCAAATTATTGTAAGCGTATTCAGCGATCCAAAGAATATCTTTCCAGGGGTTTTCAGTTTGTTGGAGCATGCAACGTAGATATTGCTCTAGAGTTTGATTTGTCCTCTCGGTTTGTCCGTCAGTTTGGGGATGGTGACTAGTTGAAAGTCTTACATCAATTTGGGCTAGACGACAGCAACTGCGCCAGAAGTGAGAGATGAATTGACTTCCCCTATCGGAGACTAAAACCAAGGGAAAACCGTGTAGCCGAATGATGTTTTCTAAGAATTCTCGGGCCAATACTGAGGCTGATGGTAGACCCTTTAGTGGAATGAAGTGAGCCATCTTGGAGAATAGATCCACGACTACTAAGATGGTAGTATACCCCGAGCATGGAGGTAAGTCCGTGATGAAATCCATGGACAGGGTATGCCATGGACAGGGAGGGATGTCTAGTGGCTGTAGTAGGCCGGCTGGTTTTTCCTTCTGACTTTTATTATGGGCACACACACCGCAGGAGATTACAAAGTCTCTAATATCCTTTTTCCATGACGGCCACCAGAAATGTCTTTTAATCTTTTCCATGGTTTTGGTAATGCCAGGGTGACCCTCTATTAGAGAGTCGTGATAACAGGAGATTACTTGTTTTTGTATTTTCTCACAGGGTAAATGCAATCGTCCTCGGAAATATGGTAGGTCTTGGTCCACTGAAAATTCTTTCCCCTTTAATTGCCAATCTTGTAAATGGCCCGGAGTTAGGAGTGATTTAACCATGGTTTTGATGTCTTCAAAAGATTGAGCGCTGACCAAACCCAAAATTCTTTGTTCTGGGATTATGGGTATTGGTTCTGGATTGGTCAAATGTTCATCTACTCCCATCCGGGAGAGGGCATCTGCTTTTCCGTTCTTACTGCCTGGTCGATAAGTAATTATAAAGTCAAATTCTGCTAGAAACAGAGCCCAACGAAGCTGTCTGGAAGACTGAGCTTTGGCTGTCTTTAGATATTGTAAATTGCGGTGGTCAGTCATTACGGTGACTGTGTGTCTGGCTCCTAGAAGATAATGCCGCCAGGCTTTAAAGGCCGATCTGATGGCCAAAAGTTCCTTGTCTGTAATTGAATAGTTGATCTCGGGAGGCGAAAACTTGCGGGACCAAAAGGCAACAGGATGTAGTTGGTGTGTGACCGGATCTCTTTGTGATAACACTGCCCCCATAGCAAGACTAGAAGCATCCGTTTCCACGATGTAAGGAAGTTCTGGGCGAGGATGTTTTAAAACAGGTGCAGAAATGAATTTAGCTTTTAAGTCCTGAAAAGCTTGTTCTGCTTCAGAAGACCACTCAAAACGTTTGTTCTTTTTTAACAGAGCGGTGATGGGCTGGACTATCCGAGAAAACTCAGGAATGAATCTGCGGTAAAAGTTAGCGAATCCTAACATGCTTTGAACTCCTTTTACAGAGGTTGGTGATGGCCACTTGATAATTGCATCAACTTTCTTTGAATCCATATGGACTCCGTTAGGTGACAGTATGAATCCCAGGAACTCGACTTCCGTTACGTTGAAAACGCATTTCTCAAGCTTAGCAAAAAGATTATGTTGACGCAATCTCTCGAGAACCTTTTTAACGTGTCTCTGATGTTCTTCTTCAGATGATGAATAGACGAGGATGTCGTCAATGTAGACAACAACACACACGTCTATGAGTTCTCTAAGGACATCGTTCATAAAATATTGGAAAGCAGCAGGAGCATTACACAGTCCAAAGGGCATCACTTGATATTCGAATAGCCCGTACTTGGTGCGGAAGGCCGTTTTCCATTCATCGCCCTCTTTTATCCGTACCAAGTGGTAGGCTCCTCTGAGATCCAGCTTTGTGTATATACATGCATCTTTGACTTGGTCCAGGAGTTCAGGGATCAAAGGTAACAGGTATCTGTTTTTAACGGTGATCTGATTCAGGGCGCGGTAATCTATGCAAGTCCTAAGGTCTCCTTCCTTTTTCGGAACGAAGAACAAAGCCGATGAAGCTGGAGATTTTGAAGGACGGATAAACCCGTTAGCTAGGTATTGGTCCAGGTACTGTCTGAGGTGAAGGTTCTCTGGCTCGGTGAGTGCATAAATCCTGCTGCAAGGAGGAGTTGTTCCAGGTATCAGATCTATTTGACAGTCGTAAGACCTATGAGGAAGCAGGGTGTTAGCTTGATCCTTCCGGAAGACGTCTGGGAATTCCTGGTATTCGGGAGGTAATTTGGGAACCTCCTCAGAAGAGATTGCCGCTAGTGAAACGTCAGGCCGAGGATAACAAGTGATAAAACACTCTGGAAACTGAACCGTCTTTGCTCGCCAATCGATCTGAGGATTGTGCTTCTCTAACCAAGGGATTCCCAGAATGATCTGGAACTGAGGGGCCTTGATTACATCAAACACGATTCCCTCCCGGTGTCCATCTTGACTCACTAGCGTCACTTCTTGGGTGGCATGCGTTACTGGTACGGAGGCTATCTCCGTGCCATCCACAGTAGTGATGACGTCTTTTACTGCCTTAGGGACAAGGGGTAGATTCATTCTTGATACCATTTCACGGTCCACATAGTTACCGATTGCTCCGCTGTCAATGTAAGCTTCAATTGCATGCAAACGATCCGGACGTTCAGGACTAATGAGGACCATGGGTATCACGAAATGCGAGGTCACGGGACAGATCTTAACGCTCGGCAAGAGGACCTCTACTCTTGTCGGGCGAGGTCGTTTCCCTGCTCAGAATTTGTGGTACAGGTATCCGCGGCTCCTACAGTCTTCTTAGCTGGTTTCACTGGACAGTCCCGAAGAAAGTGTCCTGAGTTTCCGCAATAGAGGCATAATTGCAGCTGCCTTCTTCTTTCCCGCTCTTTCTGGGTTAAAGGTCCTTTCATGCCCCCTATTTGCATGGGTTCCACAGTGTCAGCTCCCTTATTCGAGGTCTGTGGTTTAGAAAACACTCGGGTATCAAATCTGGAACGATCTGCCTTCCTGTTCTGTAGTCTATGGTCCAATTGGACAACTAAGTCAATATAATCAGAACATTCTTGTGGAGGATTCACAACTTGCGCTAACACATCCTTGAGCTCTCCACGCAGGCCTCTGTAGAAAAGCGTTATTCTCTTATCCTCAGGCCATTGTGTTTCCACTATGAGTCTATTGAAGGAGGCTATATAAGTCAAGAGGTCTTGATTACCCTGTCGTAATGAGAGAAGTTCATTGTCCAAGGCTTGCCCTTGTGCATGTCTTGCGAACAGTTTCTCCATACTGGACTGGAAGGCCTGAAAATCATGTAAAACCGGATCATCCTGGGTGACTAAAGGGATCGACCAATCTGCAGCACTGCCACTGAGATAAGAAAGCACGAAAGCCACCTTGGTCTGGTCTGTTGGGAATGCAGCTGGTCGACATAAGAAGTGTAGGCGGCACTGGTTGATGAACACTGCGAATTTCTTTGGATCACCAGAGAAGCGTTCGGGCGGAGCCAGGGGCACATTACCGGGCAGATTGATTTGCACTGGATTTGAAGCTGGTGCAGAAGGATAACTCCCTCCTGGAACGGGCAAAGGTGTCTGTCCTGCCTGCGTTTGTAACAACTGCCTAGCAAGGTCCTCTGTTCGCTCCTTGGAAATTATCAGTTCTCTTCTTAGAGAGTTTGTTTCCTGACGAGCTGCATGTACTTCTGCTCTTAATTCCCCGAGCAACTGGGATATTTGATCAGTGTATGAGGTTTCCATTGCACCTGGGTAGGAGTTTTGTGGTGGGCTTCGCGTTCTTTAACGCTCACCTGATTCCCACGGAGGCGCGGGTCTTGGCAGGAAGCTGTCTGTGACTCGAAAAGCGATGTGCAGGACTCGATTGGCTTCTGGGGTCGAACCTCTTCGCACTGTGTGTCGGACTCGAAGAGTGAGGTTTCTTATATAGATGAATGCTGGGCTCTCCATCTGCGTCTGGTGCAGGGTGCCGTTGCCAGTTCCTTCACTGGTGATACATAGGCCTCTTGAATTCAGAGGATGGTTACCGTCGTTATCTGCACGAGCGGTGAGTTTCTGGACACCTTTTGTCTTTATAGTCTTTAAATGCGTGGCCCGTTTATATGCAGACTCTGTATAATGCTTGTCCCTTATGTATTGCAGGGCTTTTGAGATGGAAGGTGACGTGAAGCGCCTGGAAGTTCGTAAGTATGGCAAGCGCTCTAACTGTCTCTTTCTTTGCAGCTTAGTTCGTGTTAAAGAGACGCCGGGGTATGGGTAGGCGTTTTATTGCGACGAGCGTGATGAACGTAAGTAAATACCTGCTTAATGTCTTTTCTTTTCCCTTTCAGATGTTGGTTTGCAGCGCCGGAGTTTGCGGAATGCCAGTAAGTTGTTAACGATACTTTGTCTTTACAGGCGGTGATGCAGAACGAAGAAATCCGGAATTCACAGCGTGCCGGTAAGTATGGCAATGCTTTTGCCTTTGCAGGTGTAGATGCGGCGTGAAGAAGCGGCCGCCGCCGATGGATCAGGTGAGTAAGTACTGCGTGTAAAGTTCACCTTGCTAACCTGTTGTTTTCTATTCTTTGCAGGTGCTGATGATGTCTGGATACTGAAATGGTAAGTAGGATTCTTGCAGGTCCAGGATCAGAAGAAGAAAAGCCGGAGCAGACTGGGTGAGCGTTCTGCTGCAGATGCAGAATAACGCGAAGCACGCTTCATCTATCGGGTGTGGTTTAAATAGCCTTGGAGTGATGAGGCGTCTTCTTCCATGGCCCCGCCTAGGTAAGAAAAGAGTTCCAGTTTCCAGAAGAGTTCCAGTGCTGTATCCAGTGAGTGGAGCTGCCCCACCCAGGTAAGAAAGTAGTTCCTGTTCTTAGATAGCTTCTAAGTGGCTGGTAAGTAAGCAGCATGGTCTGCTGCAGGTAAGTCCACCCAAGCATCCTCACACCTATTATGAGCCCGGCGCTTCCAGTGCCGGGACCAATGGTTTTGATGAGCCTGGTGCCACCGGCACCAGGACAAGGTCCAAAAGGTCCCAGTGGGGACCGGCTGGTGCCTAGGATTAGGGTTAGGGGCCTGCTTCCAAGGACGTTGGGCTGGTCCTGGCTCCTTGGAAGCAGTGATCATGACACTAAGCTTGCTGGGGTGAACTGAATTACATTTGATTGCATTTCTAAGAACTGTGTGCTCTCCCCTTCATTTACTTACATTGCATAAGGGGGGGAGTGGTTTGCCAGAGAAAAGTGATTACATTGTTTTGTTGAAATCATATTGAGTATTTTCTGTATTGCATTTTCATTCAACATTGCATCCATCTGAAACTAGATAAAGCATTCTCTACCACCTTATTCTTCTGTTCCTAATCCCAAGCGTGCTACCTCATCCTTTATACTACTCCTGGGTAATCAAATCAGTTTATTAGTAGAACATTACCCATTGTTGTTAACTGCTCATGTTCTGAAGTGTGATATTAATTATTAATTTATTATAAAGTGTGATATATATATATTGTTTACATTCTCAAATAAACCGTTTAAACTTGCAAAACAGAACTACTTCTTGGCTTAGTGGGGTCAGGGGGGTTCCAAGAGAGGGGTGTTATATAGGGGTAGTCATCCAGAACTCATGAACTGGACATAAAGATATATCAATAAGGGTTTCCATTCAGTATCCCAGAGTAGGCATTGACTTAGCTGTAGTGCTGGATTGAAACCTCTTACAGTTACTTAGAATTGTTTAATTGTTTATTCATGGCGTGCTTAATACCCAAAGGTTTCTAAGCGCAGACCCGGGGATCGCACCTGTGTTGCTCCACGGCCTCTTGCTTGCGAGAGCATTGCCCCTGAGCTTTCCTCCCGGCAATATAAGTCGAGAATGTAGACATCATATTACATGTCTAAGGAAAACTACAGAAGGCCTCAAGCCATAGAGCATGAGACGAGAAAAGCTGATTCAGGCTGCATAGAGAGCAAAGCATGCTCATATCCAAGGTCAGAGATACACGCTCACATTCCAAACTGCAAACGACAAAGGGACCAGCTGCAGAGAAAGTGAATAAATCCTCATAAATGCAGACTTAAGAGCTCGATGTTGTGGTCTCTAAGCACGTGATGCAGCCGAGCCAGACAAGGGGAATTCACCTTTGGTGGGAAAGCAAGCTGATCCCTGCAAGCCAGATAAAGAAGGCAACAAGTGTTGCAACATAGGAGCACACTCTCATAGGCAAAGGTGGTACACTACAAGTTACAATACATACACATAATCATTCACATCACCTTGAGGAGGTGCACAGAGGAGTGAAAACTGAATCAAGTCCCAGATCCGTGGAGATCAGCTCTAACCAATCACAGCATAGAAAATCAGTGGTGTGTGGCAAGGGGCAAGAACCAATTGTAAGCCCATTTTCTATGCAACAATGTAATCGTATCTTGGGGACGGGACAGACAAGCCACCTGACATGCAAGGACCAGTAGAATAACCTCTATAGGGTACTTCCATACATGTTACCGCTCTCGATACCCAATTATTTGTGATGATTGGTTTTCGGGGCAGGGCCCAGGTGATGATGCAATACTTGTACAAAACTAGAGCGTACACCATGGAATACTAAGTACTGGAGAATCTTGATTGTCTTGTATGATTCCTGTTGGTATTTGCAATAAACCACAGTTCTTACTTGCTGTTGGAGTCCTCCTTTTATTCTGGGGAAGGGCGTTGGGCCCTTGAGAGTCAGGCAGACAGCCAGACGCCCTCTGGTATACCTGAGAGAATTACCCCAACAAAAGGAATCCCAGATAAAGGAGGGAGTCTATTGTGGCCACTGGCTCAGCCCGTTTTCCCCAGCTAAAAGTCCCCCTTTTTTTTTGTTAGCTTGACAGTTGCATCACTTTAGCTTGGAAGGATTAATCAACAACAAAGAATGGTCCTCAACAAAGTTAGAGAAACCCTCAAGGAGGCGTTGCAAACCTATAGACGTTGAGTCAAAAATAAAAAAAATCATCAGCATAGAGTTCTTAATTTATGGCGTTTTCGTGTTACAAATGCTTTAGGTTTCAGATACTCTCCAATGTCAGCCATATACAAGTTGAATAAACCAGGGGCTAAACACAACCCTGCCCGACCCGACCTTGAGCTGAAAATCAGGCGAGACAACAAACAATGATGATTTAGGCAAAATCGTATGGTGGATTGGTAGGATAAGCTGACTGTCTGCCTCAACAAACCATGGGAAATACCCCACTTATAGAGTTTGTGCCATGATAGGTTGTGATCAATCACATCGAAGGCAGATGTAATATTAATGGAGGCAAAATAAAGGGCATTGCTTTCCTTCCTCCAGGCAAGATGTTGTATACATTTGATCAGACAATTGAATGAAGTGGCCATGTTCTTTCTAAAGCTTATTTGCCATTTCTCTATTGTTCCTGATCTAGTGGACCAAGATTCAAGATGCTGAAGCAAGTTATTGCTATGGGCCTATAATTACAGGGATCAGTTGTGGCACGCTTCTTATAAATGGAAACTACCTGTGCTTGAGACTAAGAAGGTGGGAAATGCTCTACCCGTATCACATTGGTAAATAAGAGTGTTAAAAAATATGCACAGACATCAGGTAAGATCTAAATAAATAGTTGGAAAGTTGATTTGGACCCAGAGCTCGGGAAGAGCTAACCCCGTTAATTACCTCCAAAACAACCTTGTAGTTAATTTCGATATTATACGTCATGTCGATATGGCAGACAATTCAGGAGAAGAAGACCTATCAGGTTGTGCATAAACAGACTGGAAATGACATACCCAGTCTTCCTCTGAGACAGTATTCACCAGGCTGCTTGACCTCATAGAACCTGGGTTGTTAATAAGTTTCCAGAAAGCCCAGAAAGCCTGGGAATTTTTATTACACAATGTTTTTAACATAGCCTCAGCATTATCCTGACATCTCGAAAGACGGGAAGCACGCAAACAGTTTTTATAAGATTCCCGTATTATCTTAATCTGAGCATATTTCTCCAGATCAGAAAGTGCTCTATTATTCTGAGTCTGCCCAACAAGCCGTCTCATCTCTCTTTTCCGAAGACCTAACTTGTTACTATAGACATGAGAGTGGTTCCTAGTTCTTAGTCTTCTCTCCTTTTTCCGCGGTAAGCTGTCCTCTACTACATCCTGCACAAAGCATTCAAAATGATCCACTGCAAAGGTATAAAGCTTCCAGTCCCTGGATGTCAGAGAGAGGCATCTATTAAGAGTGGCATTAACTCTCGAGGCCAAAACCTGAGACTAGGAAATTCGATTACCACGACTATTTACCACAATATCTGTCAGGCCATAATCGTGGTCGTTCCCAGAACTCCCCAGTGGGATGTTTTCAAAATTAGCCGATAACAGGGTATGATCACTAAATTCTGTGCCTGTTATTTCCAACCTAGAAGATTTCTCGAAAAGCCAGCTACCCACAAAGATTTAGTCCATGACTGAATGGGGGCCGAGGAGGGATATCTCCACAGACCGTCCTATTCAAAGTAAACAGGCCCAAGCCGGTTAGCCCATCAAACCATCTTCTCCCATTCACACAGTCTTTGTTGGCTAGTCCCATTTCCCATATCCGGCGTGGTGTTACATTCAATGCAATCAGAATTTAAGTCTCTCGCCAATAGAACATGCCCATCAGGAAATGTGTTGGACCACTCATTCACAAATGACATTATGACATCAAGTTCTTCGTCGAAGGTCCTAAGAACAGAATTCCAATACACATTGAGAATCAAGAAATGTAAACACTGCATCCTCTCTATCTCTAGGTGTAGGGCCATGATTCCAAATCCAGTTTCAAAGCTAGCAAACCCCCCTAATATCGGGACAAGATCTCACCAAAATCAGTAAGCCTCCATAGGGCGACCAACGTCCCCCTGCTGGGCTTCCTGAAAGAACACAGCATACCTGTCAAGAGAGGGGTAAGACCGTAACCATGTTTCTTGGAGGATGATAATTGTATGTTTCCTGAGTCAGCTGCCTCCTATCAGTTATGGAGCCCTCCCACAAAGATCTATGGTCACTAAAAGGCAAGAGGTCAAAGCCCAAAATTCTAAGGTTATCACATACTTTAAGGATGATATAATACATCATTTTAGACTTCACATACATAACTGCACGGTCCGTTCTATAATGGTCTATAAAATCAATCCTTTCCAATTCCTTAGAAGCTATATGTGCCAACGGAGGAATCTCTTTCAAAAGAGTTAGTATGTTCCTGCGGTTTAGCACAACAGGTCGAGTGTCAAGAATGACGCTTTCAAAGAGTGGGTTAAGGCAGGGTCATCAGGGCACACACAGATGTTCGAGTAACCAGGCTCACTTAGGTCCCGTGTGCCAATTGGAAACCGGTAATGAGGACCACCCGGCTGTATGATTTTACCATAAAATTCACACAAATCAACAAAAGAAGACCCTGTGTTGGCAGCCAGTAAGCAGCTCATAAGAGGCGTAGATTGGAAGGTCTGTGCTAAAACCCTCAACGAACCAGTGGAAGTAGGTGCGCAATTCAGATCACGGCCTTGTGAGGTCAATCGGACTTGAGTAGTCACTAAGGGCCACTCAGCATAAGCTCAAACTAGGGTCTAAAGGTTTTTGGTGTGTCCAAAACTAGAGGAAATTCGATAAAGTTTGCTGCTGCCACCTCCAGTACAGTTTTTAATGCTTCTGGGCAGGGACTGGTGCATTAATATTTTTCACTGCCACCTCGACGAAAGTGTCCTCTCAGTCAATTGAGTTAATAGTGAGTCTTGGCCCAGGGGAAGCTGGGAGAGCAGCTGTACACCGCAAGAGGTTAGCCAAGACTGCCTTAACTGCAGGCTGGACAAAAAGGGAACGTAAAAATGTACGTGAAGCCTGCTTATTTATCTGTTTGTAAGTGTTATTTTTTGGCTTCTTAGCCTGTGTTCCAGGCTTTCTGCAACATGTTTGGACACTGAGGCCTCTGTGTTTAAAGCAGAATTCGAAGTTTCTCCGATAATTTTGTCATTAACGCAGATAACTTCCACAGTTGGTCTCGATTGGTACTACAGTCAGACTTGGAGGGCCAGACAGAGAATTGCAAGCAGTGAAAACAAAAGCAACTGCCGGATGTTAAACAGCAGGAATTAGAGGCTCCTTAACAGTCACAGAAGCCAGTGTCATATCACCATATGAGGCATGACCAGCACCCAGAACTGGCACTGTAAGCCGCACTCCAGCTTGATCACGAGGATCGAATAATTTGTCATTCATTATTAGCCAAGCTCTTGGCTGTTTCAATTGCAGTAAAGACTTTCTTGTGAGTAAACAGGAATTCTTTTGCTGCCACGTGCAGGTTGATATGATCAAACTTGAATAATAATGACTCAAGCAAAACGGTCTTGGATTTAGTTTCTCTCTGCAGAACCTCAAAGCGAGACCAATATGTAAAGCACTTGATTGATTTCATTAAAGAGACTGTCTTGACATTCGCTAGATCCACCCTCAAGTTTTGTCAGCGCCACTGAAAGCCGTCGAGGAGGTGGTGAAGTTGGCGAAGAATCTGAGGAGGATAAAAATGAGCCAGACCCCAACGAATAGTGCCGGTTATGGTTGGATAAGTTGGACCTCAGTGTCAAGTCCGGAAGGGTGTCAACAGGGCTTAAGTCAATGGAGGCTGTGTAAGTAATTGGAGGGGGAAGGCTGAGGTACCGTTGCAAGTGAGCATCCCTCTGGAACAGTCATTTCAGACGGAGGATGCACTGAGTTGCTCGCAAGGGTCAGGCTAACCCCAGAGACGGTAGCAACATCTCTGGAGGTTTGCTTCAATAGCTTGGAAGCGAGAGGAAAAAATAACATGATCTTCTTGTTTGTAAGATTTAACCCCTGCGAATCGCTAAATAATAAGGTCTCCAGAGCTGACCCTAATGACACCAAAGAAGATCTCTCCACCGGAAAGGGAGGGGCGGACAGGTTCACAGCAGTAGCTAACATCTCGGCGTACGAGATCTACTTCTGAGGTCGTACATCAGTACTCACAAGGACCTCAGGAGTAACACTAGTATAGGAGCAGTGGATGATCTCAAACAACAGCTGTAAATCACTCAGCGCTGCTCGATAGAAATAAACGAGTGGTCATGGGAGGAATTACTGTATCACTCACCAGCATGTAGAACAAGTTGTCAGACAGCACCAACTCCAACAATCCAAAAACTCCAAACACACAGCGTTGCACACCACGCGCTGCACTGGTATTACGTCTTTGAAGAAAAAGCTCCTCCTTCAATAGAATTGACTGTGTAGATGTTAGGGAGGATTCTCAACAATGTGCTAATTCCCTCCATCTTAGAGACCCCCAGCAACTTTGCTGGATTTTGAAGACTTGATTTTTTTAACCTGGAGAGAGTGAGACCTTTTTTCCCACTTTCTCGTATATTTATGGGTGAATTTTACCTCTGTGTTTCTTTTGGTTATGGAGTCTGACAAACTCCATAGGCATCATCCTTTAGAATTGTGTCACACAGCACCTTCAGTGCAGTGGCACAGGGAAGTCTTTTAGATTTAATAAGGTTTAGATACCTTCTCTGGGATAAACTACTGTTTCCCAGAGCAGTAAAGTGAAATTGACTTTACTTAGGATTGTACTTGCTAGACCCAGCACACACTATCTTACAATAGAGTGCTGGAGGGGTTACTTAATGTTCCCTGTGTCAAAATGGTCATGTAAAATGTTTTATGTTACCCTTTCCTCAATTGACTGGCTCGTGGCAGTGGTTGTGATTTGAACTACCAAGGTTTGCATTTACCATTCGCGGACCTGGTAATGTTAACCGCAGGAGCCACCTTTTTCAAAATGGCATCCAGCAATCCTTGCTATAATGGTCCCCGGTCTTTGTTTTTTGAGATGTCTTTGTGGAAAGGTCCTTCTAGAGTTTTTCTCTGCACGCCAAACCAGGTTTGGTCTCTTGGTTCATTCGCCTTCGGTGGGCTTCAGGAGTGAAACCCGCCTCTGGCTCCAGAGTATCTGGCGTAGGCAGGAAGTGAGGGAGGTGCCTGAAACTCCCTCTTCTTAGTCTCCTAGGAGACCCAAATGCACTCTTTGGTGATTGGCTGGCTGACTGTCTGACAAGGACAGCCACCCTGCTGGGTGAGTGAGAGCTAGGCTGGAATGAATGGGACAGAACTGAATAAAAGGCGAGTTTCTTGGCTTCGAAGGCAGAGTCTGGATGAAGGAACCGAAGAAGAGCTTGAAGCGGACGGCTGCTGCAACTCCTGGACCGTTTGTTTGCCCGGTGAAGCCCTGCTGCAGGTCTGAATTGCTAGGTTCGCATCGACAGAGAAGCCCTGCAATGATGACTTCTCCCTTTGAATTGGTGGGACCAATCAACTCCCAAGTAAGCCACCTGGACACCCATCTCAGAACTGGTTGAATTTCCTCAGAGTTGCTGCAGGAAACCGTAGAGCCAGGGAGAGGGACAACAGATGGTGTGTGTTGCTTGTAAGCTGGCCTAAAGCTTTTGGCGCCTTGACAGCCAGGAACCGCGCTTATTGCTATTTGCTGTATTGCAAGGAGCTGAAACGCGAAACAGCCACTGAAAGTAACATTGCCGGTTGCCAGCTTTGACGGTGCCAGTACAGTGCAGGGGTCCCCCAACATCCTCCCTCTTGTCCCCACGACTGCGGCCCAGGAACAGTGAGATCTGCAGAACTGCACAGGAACAGAAGTCTTCAGCTGCATCGTTTTCTTCTTCACCAAGGTACTGGAAAATCAGTCTAAGAGAATTTACCTCTAACTGTGGAAGTGCTTGTAACTTCTGCAACTCACAAGTGCAATCAGCTTGTGAACCTACATTTGATTCTTCTTTTTATCAAAGACTCCTACGAACGTGTGCAAAGACTTTTCCATTTACTTACCTGTAGTGCTGGATCCTATACAAAGACTTTGGCCTATTGACTTTGGCTTAGCCTATTGAATTGAATTACTCTTCTAGTGAACTCTGAAAGTATTTGCCCTGCTTATGAATATTTGTAACTTCTTGTGTTCTAATAGCCTTTGCCTTTCACTTCCTTTCTAAGAGTACTCTGAATGCCAACAGTAAGATATTAATGTCCCCAGCACCCTTGTTACTAAAGTCACCTGTGGGTGTAGGTTCTGTCTGTGGGCAAACCCAAGAGACTCTTGTCTGATTCAGAAACTCAGAGTGTACAGTATTGAAGTATATTTGTGTGTTACTATTCTATAGCTCCCTTCTGAAGAAGGCTTTATAATGGACTGATTAATACATTATTCATTGTTTATGCAATAAACCTTGAGTGTAAGAGTTTATTTGAATACCTGTAACTATGAATCTTTGTGTAACTCCACTACAGCTCACATTTCCCCTCTTGAGATAAGCCTGGCTGCTCAACACGCTACCAAAACTGTGTAGTACAAGCTTATACCAAAGGTTGGTGTTACGCTCACCTGGCTCCCACAGTGGCGTCGATCTGAACTGGACAGCTGCGGTCTCCACCAATGTGACGCGTAGGGCCGAGATGACGGACTGGACTGGCCCACCTAGCTTCATTTGCTTGGCCCGTAGGAATATTCTTCTGCAAATGGAGAAAGGGAATTAACCACCCGTGGAGTTAAGCGTAAATACCCCCAGCCCCGCTGTTCCTCCCACAGATCACCTTTGATGTCCCCTCTTATAGTCTCACCTGATGGTTTGAAAAGATGAGCTGTCCATCCTGCATTGAGCGCAGGGGCGTGTTGATAACCAGTTGTGTCACTGGCTCGAAGGAATTGGTGAGTTCCAGAACAATATTGACTCAGAAAAGTATGTAGTTCGTAAGAGTTCACATGTCTGACTTTCACTCTTGTCCGATTCCTTGCAGTTTGCAACTTGACCCCAGCGAAGAGTTCCTCGTGGTAGCTGACGAAGTTCAGGTAAGGATTTGGCTTATCCTACACAGTTCAATAAAATAAGGCCAGAATGTAACCTGTGGCTTGCTCCCTTATTCAGCTGTGGAGAGAAAATATGAAGTTCGGGGAATAATGCCTCCGGCCGTAAAATTAGGTAAGTCTATTGTGGTGAGAAGAGTTCCCCTTGTTTGTCCCTTCGTCTCACCTTGTTGTCCTGTTGTTCACCTTAGTGGCTGGGGTACGGCGAGGATGCAATGGAGACTGCGCCGACCAGTGAAGAGGAGTACTCCCCCCGACGGTAATCAGCTAAGTCTATGGGGGTAGTTACTATTGCCTCTATTTATTCCCTTGGCTCACCTTTGCTGTTCTTGTGTTCCCTTAGGTGCCAGAGTGCTGCGCGAATGTGCAGAAGGATGCGGTGGATCGTGAGGATGCTCCGAAGGCCGGTGAGTACAGCGCAGCGCTGCAGCAGGCGAGGTGGCACGCGTAAATGCTTCTTTCTTCCAGCTCGAAGGCGCGGTGGATCCGGAATTCAGGTAAGGATCGAAGGTTTTGCTCTTATTCTAACCTCTTCTCCTTCTGTTCCTCCCTTTTTCTAGGAGCTGCAGACTTGAGGCGGGCGTGGCAGAAGACTGGATGCAGGCTTGCAGACACGGTGAGCCTTACGCTGCTGGATGCAGAATAACGCAAAGCGTGTACTGCTCTTCGGGTGTGGTTTAAATAGCCTCCAAAGTAGTCCGAGGTAAGTATTCCTCCCCAGCCCCACCCGAGAAAAAAAATAGTCCCTAGGTAAAATAGTCCCTTCCAAGCCTCATTTGGCTTGGAGCTCTGCAGCATGGTCTGCATCAGGTAAGCTTGCAGCATGGTCTGCATCAGGTAAGTTCTACTCTATGAGCCTGGCACCTATGGCATCAGGACTGACTCTCCATATGAGCCTGGCGCCATAGGTGCCAGGACCGCACCCAAGCAGCCCCTAGCAGGGGTTTTTGGGCTTGCTCAAAATAACTTGATGCCTGCTTCCATGGTTGATGGGCCTGGTCTGGTTCCCCGGGGGTAGGCATCATGACAGCACTCCCCCCCAAGGCCCCTCCTAAAGTCGTTCTTCCCCGTGGTTTTGGTTTGTCTGAGAAATTTCGGTGGAATCTTTTCACCAATCGAGGTGCATGCATGTGGTCACTAGGATCCCAAGACCTTTCCTGTGGTCCGTAACCTTTCCAGTCGATTAAATAAAAAAGTTTTGACTTCACCACCTTGGAGTCCAGGATGTTCTTAACTTCAAATTCGGGTTCCCCGTCTATAAGGATGGGGTCTGGTGGCTTGGTTAGTCTTGTCCCTGGTTGCGCTGGCTTCAAAAGTGACACATGAAAGACGGGGTGAATTCGCATATTAGCAGGTAAGTCCAACTTGACGGCCACTGGGTTGATAGTGGCCTTAATAGAGTAAGGTCCCAAATATCTAGGGTTAAATGTCCACGTTCCCTTGAGAGGTATGTGTTTTGTGGCCAACCATACTTGGTCCCCGATCTGGTACTCTGGAGTATCACTTCTATGCCGATCAGCATCTTTCTTATATTTCTTCTTCGCTCTTTTTAAATGTGCAGTTGCTTCCTTAAAGACTTGTGTAATCGTAGTGTGTAGAAGGTCCACTGCGGGCATTTCTAAGTGTTGGGGTGAGTCAAGGTCTGAGGTTCGAGGGTGGCGCCCATATAGGGTATAAAAGGGGCTTTGTCCAGTTCCAGAATGTACTGAATTATTGTATGCATATTCGGCGATCCAAAGAATGTCCTTCCAATTACTCTCAGTCTGATGTAACATACAAGGCAGGTATTGTTCAAGAGTCTGGTTGGTCCTATCCGTTTGACCATCGGTCTGGGTGTGGTGACTGTTCGATAATCTCACGTCGATTTGCGCCAATTGACAACATTTCTTCCAAAAATGTGAAATGAATTGACTGCCCTGGTCAGAGACCAACACGGACAGAAATCCATGTATGCGAACAATGTTTTCAAGGAATTAATTGGCCAGGATTGAGGCTCAAGGTAGTCCTTTTAAAGGAATAACGTGGGCCATCTTGGAAAAAAGATCCACAATAACTAGAATGGTGTTAAACCCATTACAAGGAGGTAGATCGGTAATAAAGTCTAACGATAAGGTGTGCCATGGTGTAGGCGGAATGTCTAAAGGTTGTAAGAGTCCAGCTGGTTTTTTCTTTTGACTTTTGTTTTGGGCGCAAATGCCACAAGACATCACAAATGATTTAATATCCTTTCGCCAGGTGGGCCACCAGAATTGTCTTTTAATTTTAGCTTCAGTTTTTGCAATACCTGGGTGCCCCTCCATTAGGGTATCATGATAACGGGAAATGACTAGCTCTTGTAGTTCCTTGTGTGGCAGAAATAGCCGCCCTTGGTAATAAGGCAGATCATTGGTGACAGAGTAGTCTGGGCCTTTCTTTACCCAGTCCTGCAAGGCTGTAGGATCAAAGAGTTGCTTGATCTTTACCTTAATGTCCTCTAGTGTCTGTAGAGTAGTCATGCCAAGAATCCTTTGTTCGGAAATTATAGGTACTGGTTCTGGGTTCACTTCTGCCTCTCCCATCCCTATTCGGGATAAGGCGTCTGCTTTACCATTCGTACAACCTGGTCGATAGGTTATCACGAAATCGAACTAGGCAAAGAACAATGACCATCGGAGTTGACGTGACGATTGGGCCTTGGCTGTTTTTAAATACTGTAAGTTCCGGTGATCGGTGATCACAGTAATGGTATGCCTGCACCGAGAAGATAGTGCCGCCAAATTTAATGGCTAATAACACCTTGTCGGTAACCGCATAGTTTAACTCGGGTGCCGAGAACTTTCTGGACCAACATGCTACTGGGTGAAGCTGGCCAGTTTCAGGGTCCTTTTGAGACAGGACAGCTCCCATGGCTAGACTGGATGCATCAGTTTCCACTATGTATGGAAGTTCAGGGCGCGGGTGCTTTAACACAGGTGCAGACACGAATTTCGCTTTCAGCTCTTGGAAGGCATTTTCAGCTTCTTCAGTCCACATAAAGCGTTTAATTTTTCGCAAGAGTGCTGTGATGGGATGTACGACATGTGAAAAATCTGGGATGAATTTGCGGTAGAAATTGGCAAAGCCGAGCATGCTTTGTACTCCTTTAACTGAATTTGGTGATGGCCACTTTCGGACTCCCTTTGGGGTCAGGATAAACCCAAGGAATTCAACTTCTGTAGCATGAAAAACACATTTTTCTAGTTTTGCATATAGTTTGTGCTGGGGCAATTTCTCAAGGACTGCTCGGACGTGCTTCACATGGTCAGATTGTGAAGAGGAGTATACTAGAATATCATCGATATACACGACAACACAAACGTCAATGAGTTCACGAAGGGCATCGTTCATGAAGTATTGGAAGGCTGCTGGTGCATTGCACAACCCGAAAGGCATCACCTGGTATTCGAATAACCCATACTTAGTGCGGAAAGCAGTCTTCCATTCGTCGCCCTCTTTTACACGTACCAGATGGTATGCCCCCCGGAGATCTAATTTAGTGTATGTACAAGCATCCTTCACTTGGTCTAGTAGTTCAGGGATCAGAGTCAATGGGTATCGGTTCTTAACAGTTATCTGGCTCAATGCGCGGTAGTCTATGCACGTTCTGAGGTCACCTTCCTTTTTGGGCACGAAGAACAAAGCTGAAGATGCAGGGGACTTGGATGGGCGAATAAAGCCATTGGCAAGGTACTGGTCTAAGTATTGTCGTAGGTGAAGGTTCTCAGGTTCCGTAAGGGCATAGATCCTGCTACAAGGGGGTTGTGCACCGGGTATGAGATCGATTTGACAATCGCACGATCTGTGAGGAGGTAAGATGTTTGCCTGTTCCTTTTGGAAGACATCCTGGAATTCTTGGTATTCTGGAGGTAGTTGCATGACTGCTGTGGTTACTGTGGCCAGGCCTGCGTTCTGATTTTTCTTTGGGTAACAGGTTTGTGCACAACCCGGGAAGGTTATTCTCTTCTCTCGCCAATCAATACAAGGATTATGTGTTTCCAACCAAGGTATCCCCAGTATTATTTGGAACTGTGGAGCTTTGATTAGATCAAACACAATAGTCTCTCGATGCCCATCCTGACCCAATAGTGTCATCTCTGCGGTGGAATTAGTTACAGGCCCAGAGGCAATTTCAGTTCCATCGACTGTGGTGATGACATCTGAGGTGGTATTTTGACAGAGAGGTAGATTCATCCTGGAAGCCAATTCATAGTCCACATAGTTTCCTTTGGCCCCGCTATCAATGTATGCCCTTACTGCGTGCATACGCGATGGCTGCCCTGGATCTACGAGGACCATTGGTATGATGAAATGCGAGGTCTGAGTATCCTTCTTCAAGCTCGGCAAGCGGACCTCTATGCTTGTCGGGCATGGGCGTTTCCCGAGTCTGACTCCATATGGCTTTTATCAGCAGCTCCTACCACCTTCTTGGGTGGTTTTACAGGGCAATCCCATAGAAAATGCCCAGAAGTTCCACAATATAGACACAATTGCATTTGCCGTCTCCTTTCTCTTTCCTTCTGGGTTATGGGTCCTTTAACCCCTCTGATTTGCATGGGTTCTGAAGCATCTGCTCCTTTGGGGTTAGCGTGGGTTTTGACCAACACCCGATTCTCAAACTTGGCTCGATCAGCCTTTCTGTTCTGAAGTCTGTGATCTAACTGGACAACTAAGTCTATATATTCAGCACAGTCTTTAGGTGGGTTCACGACTTGAGCCAAGACATCCTTGAGTTCTCCTCGAAGCCCTCGATGAAATAACGTGATTCGTTTTACCTCAGGCCATCCAGTTTCCACTATTAACCTATTAACGGTCGCGATGTAGGATAGAAGGTCCTGGTTACTCTGTCATAGGGACAAAAGTTTGTTATCCAGGGCCTGTCCTTGGGAGTGCCGGGCAAATAGTCTTTCCATGCTAGTTTGAAAGCCCTGAAAATCCCAAAGAATTGGGTCATCCTGAGTAACTAGTGGAATTGACCAATCAGCTGCGCTGCCGCTGAGATATGACAATACTAAGGCTACCTTGGCTTGATCGTTTGGGAAGGCTCCAGATCTGCATAAGATGTGCAAGTGGCATTGGTTCATAAACACGGCAAACCTTTTGGGATCTCCGGCAAAGTGTTTGGGTGGGGCTAGAGGAATATTTCCTGGTAGGTTTATTTGCACAGGGTTACTCGATAAAACAGGAGCTGGATTTTCCCCGGAACCAGGTAGGGGTGCTTGTCCAGCCTGGCTTTGCAATAGTTGCCCAGCAAGGTCATCAGTTCGCTCCTTTGACAAAATCAGTTCTCTCCTAAGAGCATTGGGTTCTTGACGGGCGGAGTGCACTTCATCCCTCAGTTCCCCTAGTAATTGGGCCAATTGGTCAGTCTCTGAGGTATCCATAACGCCCGGGTGGGAATTTGTGGGTAGGCTTCGCGTACTGTTACGCTCACCTGGCTCCCACAGAGGCGTCGATCTGAACTGGACAGCTGCGGTCGCCACCAATGTGACGCGTAGGGCCGAGATGACGGACTGGACTGGCCTACCTAGCTTTGTTTGCTTGGCCCGTAGGAATATTCTTCTGCAAATGGAGAAAGGGAATTAACCACCCACGGAGTTAAGCGTAAATCCCCCCGCCCCCGCTGTTCTTTCCACAGATCACCTTTGATGTCCCCTCTTATAGTCTCACCTGATGGTTTGAAAAGATGAGCTCTCCATCCTGCATTGAGCGCAGGGGTGCGTTGATAACCAGTTGCTTCACTGGCTCGAAGGAATTGGTGAGTTCCAGAACAATATTGACTCAGAAAAGTATGTAGTTCGTAAGAGTTCACATGTCTGACTTTCACTCTTGTCCAATTCCTTGCAGTTTGCGGCTTGACCCCAGCAAAGAGTTCCTCGTGGTAGCTGACGAAGTTCAGGTAAGGATTTGGCTTATCCTACACAGTTCAATAAAATAAGGCCAGAATGTAACCTGTGGCTTGCTCCCTTATTCAGGTGTGGAGAGAAAATATGAAGTTCTGAAAATTATGCCTCCGGCGGTAAAATTAGGTAAGTCTATTGTGTTGAGAAGAGTTCCCCTTGTTTGTCCCTTCAACTCACCTTGTTGTCCTGTTGTTCCCCTTAGGGGCCGGGGTACGGAGAGGATGCAATGGAGACTGCGCCGACCCGTGAAGAGGAGTAGTCCCCCCGGCGGTAATCAGGTAAGTCTATGGGGGTAGTTACTATTGCCTCTGTTCATTCGCTTGGCTCACCTTTGCTGTTCTTGTGTTCCCTTAGGTGCCCGAGTGCTGCGGGAACGTGCAGAAGGATGCAGTGGATCGTGAGGATGCTGCCAAGGCCGATGAGTTCAGCGCGGCGCTGCAGCAGGCGAGGCGGCACGCGTAAATGCTTCTTTCTTCCAGCTCGAAGGCGCGGTGGATCCGGAATTCAGGTAAGGATCGAAGGTTTTGCTCTTATTCTAACCTCTTCCCCTTCTGTTCCTCCCTTTTTCTAGGAGCTGCAGACTCGAGGCGGGCGTGACAGAAGACTGGATGCAGGCTTGCAGACACGGTGAGCGTTACGCTGCTGGATGCAGAATAACGCGAAGCGTGTGCTGCTCTTCGGGCGTGGTTTAAATAGCCTCCAAAGTAGTCCCAGGTAAGTATTCCTCCCCAGCCCCACCTGAGTAAAATAATAGTCCCTAGGTAAAATAGTCCCTTCCAAGCCTCATTTGGCTTGGAGCTCTGCAGCATGGTCTGCATCAGGTAAGCTTGCAGCATGGTCTGCATCAGGTAAGTTCTACTCTATGAGCCTGGCGCCTATGGCGCCAGGCCTGACTCTCCATATGAGCCTGGCACCATAGGCGCCAGGACCGCACCCAAACAGCCCCTATCAGGGGTTTTCGGCTTGCTCAAAATAACTTGATGCCTGCTTCCGTGGTTGCTGGGCCTGGTCTGGTTCCCCGGGGGTAGGCATCATGACAGTTGGGTTGCCTATACCTGTAGTCATAGTTGTTTGTAGTGTTCCCAGAGGGTACTTCATTCAAACTTTGCCTAACAGTAGACACACTACAAAGACAGCTCACACTACAAATACTGCTTGTAAAGCTCCTCCTCCAATACAATTGACAGTGTAGACACACTCCAAGGACAGCTTACAGATATGTGCAGGTATTGCTTCCTTCCAAACACACAGCGTCACACAACACGCGTGTTCCGCCCCGGTGCTAGGTGTTTGAAGGAAAAGCTCCTCCTCCAAAACAATTGACAGTGTAGACACACGCCAAGGACAGCTTACAGATATGTGCAGGTATTGCTTCCTCCCAAACACACAGCATCGCACACCACAATTCATAAAATGACATGAGAAGGGTTACAAATCCATGAGTGCTCAGTTCATTCCAGTGGTCGTCTCTGCAATGTCCCACTTAATCACTCTTTAATGTTTAAGAGGGAACACGGCTGTAGCTCTAAAAATAATAGTGAATGTCAGCTGCTGGCAAGTGAATGCAAGTAATGATAAGCAGAATGTGCAAAGAAAGGGCATGAGATGGAAGAAAATACAAGCATTGGCTAAGCCAACAAATTTCTGCTTTTGACAGGCATTGCCATAATGGAACTACCTGCCCATAAAAGGGTACCAGCTGCAAAATGGTGTATGTGCCTGAGCATATGATGGTAGTGCTTGGACAATGCTTATCGCATACCTATATGCAAGAAAAAAATTATGGCTTTTCCAATGCTTGTTTTTAACAGCACTTCAGTGCAAGGACATGAGGCTCAAACCCTCACGTTGCCAGGGAAATATTTGCCCAGCCTCAGTCATCAGGGACAGAGCAAAAGACCTAGCACAGTTCATCACCGCACTGATTAATAGCAGCTCAGTCCCCAACAATCTTAAATAGGCATGGGCCATGCCTCTCCTCAAAAAACATAACCTTGACCCCAACGTACCCACCAATTACAGACCCATAACAACAGTCCCTTTTCTCCTAAAAATATTAGAGAGAGCAGCCTATCTTCAAATTCAAAAATATCTGGAGGATAACCTTCTTGGCCTGCGACAGTCTGGTTTCAGACCCAGGCATGGCACTGAAACAGCCCTCCTAGATTTAAAAATCCAAATGGATGAAGCCAAAGACAAGGGTAACTTGGCTATCCTTCTATTGCTGGACCTATCAGCAGCGCTTGATCTCGTCGACCATCAGATCTTGACCAAACATATGTCGATGGCTGCTACTTTCTCTCCTAATGATGCTAATTGGATCCAATATCTCTGATCTAATAGAACAACCTGGGTCTTCGCTCCTACAGCGTCTGCTGAACCAGTACCCATCCACTGTGGAGTCCCACAGGGGTCCTGTGTGTCACCTATGCTTTATAATATCTTCACTAAGCTCCTCATTGATCGTCTTGATAACATGGGTGTCACTTACACTAATTATGCAGATGACACCCAGATCCTCATTACACTCACGGGTTGCTATGACAAAGACTCCAAAATACTTAATGAGATCTACCTGTAAATACAGGCTTGGAGGGCGGCTCAGAGCCTTTGTCTAAATACGACAAGATAGAACTTCTTATCGTTGGCTCCCAAGCACATCTGAACAGACTCGATTCACACTATAAAACCTTCAACATTGATGGGAACATCATCAAAGTCGCCAAGTAAGTAAAAACCTTAGGGGATTACTTAGACCCAACCCTCTCTTTCAAAAAATAAGTCAACACCACAGCCTCTACTACAGCATATACCAATGAACTAATCAAAGCATTCAAACCCTTCTTGTCCACATTCAGCCAGGGTATTGATCTTATCCAAGCTGGACTATTGTAACACCATATTCCTTGGTACTACCGAGCGTAAACTGAATAGATTACAAGTTCTGCGGAAAAAAGCCCTGAGATCTGCCCTGAATATTCTAATCACATCTCTGCCATCAGACGGGACACACATTGGCTTCCAGTACGAGATAGAATCCTGCTGCGCACACTAGTCATCACGCATAAATGCCTTTCAAACACAGCCCCTAAATACCTGACTGACAAATTCTCGAGTGACCTACCATTGGGACCTATTAAATCCTCTTACCTGCATTGCCTCAAAATCCCTAAGTATAAACTGAAAACTGCAGAGGGGTCTAGCTTCCTGGTGCTAGCGGCCACATGCTGGAATGCACTCCCTACTGCTATCAGAGCCAAATCTGCTTTTTGGACATTCAGATCCAAAGTGAAAGACTGGCTCTTTGCCCAGCAACACTAACCTACACCTCTGCGGTCCACTGTTATATTATTTATGACCGTCTGTGAAACCAATTTGCTTGACCTTGTAGATTAGCTACCTGCCGTACCTTGGCTTCTGTACTCTCGAGGACTGTTCCTCTGCTTCTTGTATGTATTACCTTGTTGTCATGCTGACCAATCTGTAACCTGGTCTTCATGGTTTTGCCGCTTTCCTTGTAACTGTTCTTGTAACTAATCAACTATGCTCAAGCACCCAGATACCTCAGGGTTGATGGGGAATAAACTAAACTACTGCTTATAAACCAGGTGGCTTAGGCCAACCTTAGTTAAGATATTTGTATTACACCAAGCTCCAATTAAGCCAATTGAAGACTGCTTTGAAATAACACTGGCCAGCTCTTAAAGCACTATGTTTGCTGATAATACGTCATAAAGTTAGCTGAAAGAGATCCCAGCAGGATGTGTTTTGGGGTGGGAAGTGGCAGGTGCTGGGTGGGAATGGCTATGGGGATTAGCAGGCCTTTGAAAGGGTGGGTAAATATCCCAAAAATACCCACAAGCTGTGTGTCCCTAGTGACATCCCACATCCTTCCGAGCTGTACTCCAATGCAATCGTTTTGGCAAAATAAGTAGGCTCGTATCGCCACCTAATCACCAAAATTAAAAATAGCAGACTGATGTGGAGGAAAGTACAAAGTTCTGATATTGGCTGCACAAGGAGGTACATTTGCAATTCTCAGTATTTTGCCTGTGTTGCAAGCCTCAGCATTTCACATGCGATTGCACCACTGTGAGCTGGCTATGTAAAAAATAAAAATAAATAATGATATAACATTTACACCTGGAGAACGAACAGGGGTGGGCTGGGAACCAAAAGAGGTCTGGGAAATAATTACTGGGAACCAAAAGAGGCCCTGCAAATCATTTTCAACGTGCCCATATTACACATGTTCATCAAGCCAACGCTTTTCCTATGAGAAAATGTGGAAATACAATACAAAAGAGTCCCAGGGTGCAGAGGCCTACCGGGAAATCTCCAGAGTTCCCTATGGGCCAGTTCACCCCTGAGAATGAGGCTCGGTGGCGAGTAGAGAGTTGTGCTCTAATGGAAAGTGTACTCAGAGAAATGTACAGGAACGCAACAGCATCCCTCTGGAGGCCACGAAGGTGAGAGCAGAATAAACAATTTCAGCTAATAAGCACACATGCCACAGAGCCACCCATTAGCCCTCCCTTCCAGTTCTGCACCACTGAGCAATGCATTGTGGGTATTCAAATGACCTAAAAAGCATACCTTCTTGCTCCCTTTGAGCAATGGTGCCTACAGGCCACAGCACTGCAATATTCCTGCTAGGAATCTCACCAGAGCATTGGGTAAACACTTTAGAACATAGCTGGGCACTGTAGAACACACACTGGACAGCCCAGCTGGGCAATAGACATACACAGCAAGTACAAGGAGACAACAGTTGGACATCAGGTGCGCACGTGCATGAGAGTACAGTGGTGCCAGAGGTATTCATTCATT